>NC_092420.1:88489025-88814025 GCF_040894005.1 Engystomops pustulosus | reverse complement strand
ATGGACATCGGAGGAATTGTCAGGAGAAATCGCGACTCAAACAATCAGACCCAATCGACACGCCATCTGTGCACCGACCCCGAAAGGATATCTCCATGGATTAAGCCTGCATGGTCGTCTGTGTCCTTAACATGGGTCTGATTGTTTGGATCGCGATTTCTCCTGACAATTCCTCCGATGTCCATGTTAGCCAGAACAAAATCCGTGGAAAGAATACAACCCAAAGTATTCGGATATATGACAGGAAATCTTTTTTGGCCACTCTTGGCTTCCGTACAGGCCGGTATGAAGCTGATAGTTACTAAGCAACTATAAAGCCTGTGATTCCCTTTCATTATACCGCGCAGACACTCCTGATACTTACCACACTAATCCAGTTACTACTCTAAGACAGTTAACGAAAAACACCATTCCGACCCGCCGCCATTTTTTCATCCATTATCTCTTGTAATCACGATCACCAAAAACATCAATGTTTTTTATTAAATATGGAATTACTTATCTCTTAAACATGCTGTTTATTTTTAACTAAACATATTGCCATAAAATTTTATTTCATTTTACTATTGAATGATATACCAATTAAACTCGGCGCACCCTTTGCCTCCGATATCTTTCGGGACAGTGCTGAATGACAGCTACGTCATCCTATCACATCATGCTTACGCGTCTGAAGTCTGTATCATGTTCACTATGTATTGTCCTATGTTATTCTGAGCCTGATGAAGGCGCTAGTTCAGCGCCGAAACCCGTAGTTTATGATTTATTTCATTTGTCAAAATAAAAAGCCGAGGACCGTATGAAGATGCGCTACTGATGTGGAATATTCCTTGACTTGCCGTTTCAATATACTTCTAACCACGGGATGAGACTGATGGACGCCTGATCCTCGTGGCCAGACTATACCACAAGCAGCTCTTCATCGTAATATATACTACTCGCTGGCAGTCGCTGCAGGCCTATGGCATGGGAGGGGCGGTCCAGGGGAGAGGCAGCGCCTCCGAACGCCCCCTTATGAATACTTCAGACCCCTGTGAGCTAGTGATGGGAATTCCGTCTCTTCTTAGTGAGCTGGCTCATTAGGCTCTGCTCATTAAGAAGAGCCAGCTCTTCTGGCTACTGAACAGCTCCCTTTTAAATACATAATAGGGAGCCACAGGCCAGTCAGTCACCCCACACCACTGTTAACCTGATTTTATCGGGTTAAAGGGGGCGTGGCACCCCATTTGATGGCGGGGTTTAGTGAGTCATCGGCTCACTGAGTTAAACCGGCTCACGTTGTTCATGCGAATGAGACGGCTCTATGTCGTTCGGAAACGACCCATCACTACTGTGAGCTTGGTCCAGCGTTCTGAGGCTATGGGGCTGCAGTGTGCACTAGCTTTATCGGAGGGTTCCAATATAGCCAACACTGTAACTCTGCTAATACTGCTCCTAGAGCATTTTTTTAGGGTGACAGTTGCTATTTAAGTATTTTCTTTTTGGAGACCAGGAAGGGGGGAGGGTTCCAGCACTTCTGGAAGCGAGGCCACAACACAAATTGTTCCAGGGCAGCACTTTCCAGGAGAAGTTCCCCAAGAAGGGAAGGACACAGAAGAGGTGCAGGGTGTGCTCCAAAAGAGGCATTCGGAAGGACACCATTTATCACTGTGAGACCTGCCCAGAAAAACCAGGACTAGGCTCCATAGGTGTTAATGGTGCCCCTCAGGCTCATTTGCATGCCGTCCTTCATCCTGGTGGTAGATGTCCTTTAAGTCAGGATCACCTGTGGGGTAAAAATGCTTACTACACCCCTAGAAGAATTCATGGAGGGGTGTAGTTTTCAAAATATGGTCAGTTCTCAGAGGTTTTTACTGTACTGGTCCCTATTGGCATCTACAAATGCTTCATGATGCCAAAAAGAAAAAAAAATATGTAAAATGTCTGTGCTCCAAATGCCAGTTATTCCCTTTTTCCCCCTGTCGTGTCTTCATCCTGCAGATTATTTCCACATATGGGGTATTGCCATACCTGGAATAAGCCACAAAATGATTTTTGGGGTGTTTGTCTCCGGTGGAATAATTTGGGCAGATTACATTTGGCACTACACTGGCACATATGAGAAAACATTTTTTTTAACATCCAATTGAAGAAATGTTTACATATGGTAAATGAATTTAACTAAATGTAAATGCCCTGATGGGAAACCCCTTTAAAGGGCCAGCGTCCTCCTAATTGGCGCTGGCATTCCCGGCTCTGCTACATAATCCGGCGGCTCCCAGCATCCCCTGACGGATCTTCAAGTCATTCTACTGAAGTTAAAGCCTCCTGAGTGTTTCCAGACGCCTCCGTGTTCCTGTTTGTTTCCAGACGCCTCTGTGTTTCCCGTGTTCCTGTGGCGTTTCTGTGTGCCTGTGGCGTTCCTGTGTGCCTGTGGCGGTCCTGTGTTCCTGTGGCGTTCCTGTATGCCTGTGGCAGTCCTGTGTGCCTGTGGCATTCCTGTGTGCCTGTGGCGGTCCTGTGTTCCTCTGGCGGTCCTGTGTGCCTGTGGTGGTCCTGTGTTCCTCTGGCGGTCCTGTGTGCCTGTGGCGGTCCTATGTTCCTCTGGCGGTCCTGTGTGCCTGTGGCGGTCCTATGTTCCTCTGGTGGTCCTGTGTGCCTGTGGCGGTCCTGTGTTCCTCTGGCGGGCCTGTGTGCCTGTGGCGGTCCTATGTTCCTCTGGCGGTCCTGTGTGCCTGTGGCGGTCCTATGTTCCTCTGGCGGTCCTGTGTGCCTGTGGCGGACCTGTGTGCCTGTGGTGGTCCTGTGTTCCTCTGGCGGTCCTGTGTGCCTGTGGCGGTCCTATGTTCCTCTGGCGGGCCTGTGTGCCTGTGGCGGTCCTGTGTGCCTGTGGCGGTCCTGTGTGCCTGTGGCGGTCCTATGTTCCTCTGGCGGTCCTGTGTGCCTGTGGCGGTCCTATGTTCCTCTGGCGGTCCTGTGTGCCCGTGGCGGTCCTGTGTTCCTCTGGCGGTCCTGTGTGCCTGTGGCGGGCCTGGTGTTCCTCTGGCGGTCCTGTGTTCCTCTGGCGGTCCTGTGTGCCTGTGGCGGACCTGTGTGCCTGTGGCGGTCCTGTGCTCCTCTGGCGGTCCTGTGTGCCTGTGGCGGTCCTGTGTGCCTGTGGCGGTCCTGTGTGCCTGTGGCGGTCCTATGTTCCTCTGGCGGTCCTGTGTGCCTGTGGCGGTCCTATGTTCCTCTGGCGGTCCTGTGTGCCCGTGGCGGTCCTGTGTTCCTCTGGTGGTCCTGTGTGCCTGTGGCGGGCCTGGTGTTCCTCTGGCGGTCCTGTGTTCCTCTGGCGGTCCTGTGTGCCTGTGGCGGACCTGTGTGCCTGTGGCGGTCCTGTGCTCCTCTGGCGGTCCTGTGTGCCTGTGGCGGTCCTGTGTTCCTCTGGCAGTCCTGTGTGCCTGTAGCGGTCCTGTGTTCCTCTGGCGGTCCTGTGTGCCTGTGGCGGTCCTGTGTGCCTGTGGCGGTCCTGCCTTCCTTGTGTCTCTACCTTGGCTGCCACCGTGGGCCTAGTCGCACCCTTGGAGCGACCTGGTGTTTCCCCGCTGCAGCAAGACCATCCCGCTTTGCGGCAGGCTCTGGTGAAGACCAGGGGCCACTTAGACTCTGGTCCCGGGTTGCGGCTAGTACCATGATCCCCTGCGGTGGTCGAGGGAGTCCACAGACTTTAGCCTCAAGAGACTCTCCCACACCCCCGTGCGTGACAATACTGTTGTATATACATATAATATATGTACATATATATAGTATATGTATACACAATGCAGTGTAATTTTGATTATTGTGGTGTGGGGGGTGGGGGGGGTTAATTTATTGCGGGGGCTTTTTAGAAAACCTAGTACATTGAGGGGAAATACTAAGATATACAGTATATATATAGTACATGTATATACAATTCAGTATAGTTTTATATCTTATATTGGGGAGAGTTAATTGATTTTGAGTTTTAATTTTTATTCCCCTTCTCTAAAAACGTAAAAACTTTTTTTTTTTCCGTGTACGGAGCTTTATAAGAGCAAGAGTAACAGGTTGTACTTCCTAGTGGCAGGATGTAATTTTCCAGGCCTTGTACTGAAAAGCAGTGAACTGAAAATTTGCAGAAAATTTGCATTGGGCCATTTTTGTGTGCTGCGCTTTTACGTCTGTCATTGTGCGCTCCAAATGACACCTCCCCTTTATTCTTTAGGACAGTGCGAATACTGTTTAAATTGAAAAATGTAAAACCTTTTTGTATGAATTTTTAAAAATTTTGCAATATTCTGACGCTAATAACTTTTTCATACCTTGGCGAATGCAGCTGTGTAAGGTGTGGTTGTGGGGAGCACAGTGGGGCCAGTTGTGGTGTGAGGGGGAAGCATTATTTAGGAGCACAGTGTGGTCAGTTGTGGTGTGAGGGGGAAGCATTATTTAGGAGCACAATGTGGTCAGTTGTGGTGTGAGGGGAAAGCATTATTTAGGAGCACAGTTTGGTGAGTTGTGGTGTGATGGGGAAGCATTATTTAGGAGCACAGTGTGGTCCATTGTGATGTGAGGGGAAGCATTATTTAGGAGCACAGTGTGGTCAGTTGTGGTGTAAGGGGGAAGCATTATTTAGGAGCACAGTGTGGTCAGTTGTGGTGTAAGGGGGAAGCATTATTTAGGAGCACAGTGTGGTCAGTTGTGGTGTGAGGGGGAAGCATTATTTAGGAGCACAGTTCGGTCAGTTGTGGTGTGAGGGGGAAGCATTATTTAGGAGCACAGTTTGGTCAGTTGTGTGAGGGGAAAGCATTATTTAGGAGCACAGTGTGGTCAGTTGTGGTGTGAGGGGGAAGCATTATTTAGGAGCACAGTGTGGTCAGTTGTGGTGTGAGGGGGAAGCATTATTTAGGAACATAGTGAGGTCAGCTGTGGTGTGAGGGTGAAGCATTATTTAGGAGCACAGTGTGGTCAGTTGTTGTGTGAGGGGGAAGCATTATTTAGGAGCACAGTTTGTTGAGTTGTGGTGTGATGGGGAAGCATTATTTAGGAGCACAGTGTGGTCCAATGTGGTGTGAGGGGAAGCATTATTTAGGAGCACAGTGTGGTCAGTTGTGGTGTGAGGGGGAAGCATTATTTAGGTGCACAGTGTGGTCAGTTGTGGTCTGAGGGGGAAGCATTATTTAGGAGCACAGTGTGGTCAGTTGTGGTGTGAGAGGGAAGCATTATTTGGGAGTACAGTGTGGTCAGTTGTGGTGTAAGGGGGGAGCATTATTTAGGAGCACAGTGTGGTCAGTTGTGGTGTGAGGGGGAAGCATTATTTAGGAGCACAGTTCGGTCAGTTGTGGTGTGAGGGGGAAGCATTATTTAGGAGCACAGTTTGGTCAGTTGTGTGAGGGGGAAGCATTATTTAGGCGCACAGTGTGGTCAGCTGTGGTGTGAGGGGGAAGCATTATTTAGGAGCACAGTGTGGTCAGTTGTGGTGTGAGGGGGAAGCATTATTTAGGAACACAGTGGGGTCAGCTGTGGTGTGAGGGGGAAGCATTATTTAGGAGCACAGTGTGGTCAGTTGTTGTGTGAGGGGGAAGCATTATTTAGGAGCACAGTTTGGTCAGTTGTGTGAGGGGGAAGCATTATTTAGGAGCACAGTGTGGTCAGTTGTGGTGTGATGGGGAAGCATTATTTAGGAGCACAGTGTGGTCCAATGTGGTGTGAGGGGAAGCATTATTTAGGAGCACAGTGTGGTCAGTTGTGGTGTGAGGGGGAAGCATTATTTAGGTGCACAGTGTGGTCAGTTGTGGTGTGAGGGGGAAGCATTATTTAGGAGCACAGTGTGGTCAGTTGTGGTGTGAGGGGGAAGCATTATTTAGGTGCACAGTGTGGTCAGTTGTGGTGTCATGGGGAAGCAATATTTAGCCGGGAAAAGCCAAAATGTTCTGCATCCAGAGAAGCAGATCATTACCTGTAGATGCCACTTGTGTAGATGCCACTTGTGTGATGCTACATGTGTCTGATTTGTGCCATCACTGACTAACCTAATCCTAATGTGCGTAACATTGATATGTCATATGCCTTACAATGGTAATTTGTAATGTGCTGTGATAGGGGGGAGGGTAGACTAGCGGCATCAACACTTTTGGTTATGCATTGAGGGTTCCCTTTTGTCATTCTTTTACTATTGTTATAATGTAAAAAAAATAACACAAAAAAAAATAACACGACAAAGACTGCAATGTTTTATATATATATTTACTATAGTGGAAGCACGACAAAAGGTAACTTCATGCTTGCAAGCGTTTTGTAAATGTCTTACAAAAGTTTAGAATATTCAATAAATTTCGTTCCACTTCACAATTGTGTCCCAACTTGTTGATTCTTCACCCAAAAAATTACAATTTTATATCTTTATGTTTGAAGCCTGAATTGTGGTAGAAAAGTTCAATAATTTTGTAAGGCGCTTTATATGATCTGTTTACAGCATATAGACATTCAGGATGAAGTATACATTATATCAAGGGGCTCATTTACCAAGGGTCGGACTGCACTGTTGTCGGACTGTTCACTTTTTTGGGTGGCTAAAACGGCTTGGACAGGTATTTAATTAGCGGGTGCTTTGCAATTGTGTTGTGTATGACCCTTTTTGTGGAGAAGCTGTGCTGCTTCCATGCGAATCAAGTTAGGGGGCGGCCGTCATACGATCCGACTGATTCGGACTGAGCGCAGGATTTAACTTTCAAATTGTGTCGCAAATCCAAGCACTTACATGCACCAGGAAGAAGAAGGTGAACTCTGGCGGACCTGAGCGGGGAAGCGACACATGCAGCAATCGCCACACGCAGAATTATAGTCGGACAATGCACTTTGGGTACAGGGTAAGTGCCCCAATGTATGCAAACATCCAAGGTGATGTATACAGTATATTTAGTGATGATGTATATATTGTGTAGTCTGCTTCCTCCAGGATGAGGTATACAGTATAGGAAGATGATGTATACTGTATAGATAGATAATATATACAGTATATATAGTGTATACGGTATAGGTAGATGATGTATACTGTATATATAGATAGTGTATACAGTATAGATGGAAGATGTATAGTGTATATATAGATAGAAGATGTATAGTGTATATATAGATAGTGTACAGGATAGATAGATAGATAGTGTACAGTATAAACAAAAGATGTATACATTATATATAGTTAGTGTATACAGTATATATAGATAGTGTATACAGTATAGATAGTATACAGTATAGATAGATAGTGTACAGTATATATAGATAGTGTATACAGTATAGATAGAAGATGCATACTGTATATATAGATAATGTATACAGTAGATGATGTATACATTGTGTGCTCGGTGATGGCGCCCCCTGGCGGCCTCCTTCTCCTCCTGCACTCCCGGTCACAGCCGCCTCCTCCATCCGGCTCACACATCACTTCCCCCGGCGCCTCCTCCTGCCCTCAGTCTGTGTCTCCGGTATGATGCAGCCTTGTCATAGCGGGTGTTCGGTGCTGTGTGCCGGTGTCCTCCTCCTGGCTGTGGGAGCCGCGCTGGTGTCTGCAGGAGAAGGCCTGGGCCGGGGTAATGTCCTCCCTGCTGCAGGGGCTACACTATGGGAAGCCTATGGCAGCACCCGGCTCTATACATGACATACTGCTCCGGGTGTGCCCGGCCACCTGGGGAGTCACAGGAGAGACCGACACTAGGGTGACACTGACGGGGCGTCCTGGGTGACACTGGGGGACCGACGGGGCGTCCTGGGTGACACTGGGGGACCGACGGGGGGTCCTGGGTGACACTTGGGGACCGACGGGGCGTCCTGGGTGACACTTGGGGACCGACGGGGCGTCCTGGGTGACACTTGGGGACCGACGGGGCGTCCTGGGTGACACTTGGGGACCGACGGGGCGTCCTGGGTGACACTGGGGGACCGACGGGGCGTCCTGGGTGACACTGGGGGACCGACGGGGCGTCCTGGGTGACACTGGGGGACCGACGGGGCGTCCTGGGTGACACTGGGGGACCGACGGGGCGTCCTGGGTGACACTGGGGGACCGACGGGGCGTCCTGGGTGACACTGGGGGACCGACGGGGCGTCCTGGGTGACACTGGGGGACAGACGGGGCGTCCTGGGTGACACTGGGGGACCGACGGGGCGTCCTGGGTGACACTGGGGGACCGACGGGGGGTCCTGGGTGACACTTGGGGACCGACGGGGCGTCCTGGGTGACACTTGGGGACCGACGGGGCGTCCTGGGTGACACTTGGGGACCGACGGGGCGTCCTGGGTGACACTTGGGGACCGACGGGGCGTCCTGGGTGACACTGGGGGACCGACGGGGCGTCCTGGGTGACACTGGGGGACCGACGGGGCGTCCTGGGTGACACTGGGGGACCGACGGGGCGTCCTGGGTGACACTGGGGGACCGACGGGGCGTCCTGGGTGACACTGGGGGACCGACGGGGCGTCCTGGGTGACACTGGGGGACCGACGGGGCGTCCTGGGTGACACTGGGGGACCGACGGGGCGTCCTGGGTGACACTGGGGGACAGACGGGGCGTCCTGGGTGACACTGGGGGACCGACGGGGCGTCCTGGGTGACACTGGGGGACCGACGGGGCGTCCTGGGTGACACTGGGGGACCGACGGGGCGTCCTGGGTGACACTTGGGGACCGACGGGGCGTCCTGGGTGACACTTGGGGACCGACGGGGCGTCCTGGGTGACACTTGGGGACCGACGGGGCGTCCTGGGTGACACTGGGGGACCGACGGGGCGTCCTGGGTGACACTGGGGGACCGACGGGGCGTCCTGGGTGACACTGGGGGACCGACGGGGCGTCCTGGGTGACACTGGGGGACCGACGGGGCGTCCTGGGTGACACTGGGGGACCGACGGGGCGTCCTGGGTGACACTGGGGGACCGACGGGGCGTCCTGGGTGACACTGGGGGACCGACGGGGCGTCCTGGCTGACAGTTGGAGACCGACGGGGCGTCCTGGCTGACAGTTGGAGACCGACGGGGCGTCCTGGCTGACAGTTGGAGACCGACGGGGCGTCCTGGCTGACAGTTGGAGACCGACGGGGCGTCCTGGCTGACAGTTGGAGACCGACGGGGCGTCCTGGCTGACAGTTGGAGACCGACGGGGCGTCCTGGCTGACAGTTGGAGACCGACGGGGCGTCCTCTGTCACAATGAATCAATGAATCCTCCCTGTTTTTTTTTAGCTGTGTGGATAGCTGTGTATTCTCAGTACTACAGTGGGGGGTGCCAGGTCTCCTGGACGGTGTCATCTCCTCTCGCATTGTGACATACTATGTATCCTGGTTTGGTGTCCTGCCATCCAGGATGTTGGGTTTTGCAGCAATGCACCTGAGGGAGAATTACTTCCATTGTCTAAGGACTTGAACAAGTTTCCTGTTAGATCACTAAAGTATTTAATTTTATTACTGTACTGGAATATTTTGGGTGCGATGGCGGCCAATCATAGGACAGTGTCTCATCGGTGTAACCATAGCAGCACTGGTTACAAAGTATCTGTTCTGCAGTTTAATAATTGTGATATATATAATATTTATGTTAATAATATTTTTTTTGTTTTAAGGATTTGGAGATCACATCCAATGGAGAACTCTGGAAGATGGGAAGCAGGAGGCCGCGCACAGGTAAGTGCCCTATAGACTTACCCTTGTGTATGGATGTATATACTATACAGCTTTTATACCTCATGTCCGCTCTTCTTTTCTATGTTCGCAGTGGTTTACCTTTAATGCTTGTGATCCATAAGACCTGGTGTGGAGCGTGCAAAGGTAACCTGTACTATTGTGTATTATTAATAACCCCTCATATCAGACTTTGCAGAGGTCATATAGAATAAAGCCATGTATAGGGGGTGTTTGGTCTCCCCCTAGTCATTATGACACTCCTCACACTGTATTTCCTCTGCAGCCTTGAAGCCAAAGTTTGCCGAGTCCAAGGAGATCTCTGAACTTTCTCATAACTTTGTCATGGTGAATGTGGAGGTAAGTACCCTGAAGGCAATAGCCGGGGATCCACCAAATTTGTATCCTATGTTACTGCCTAGGCTAATAGCTTAGAAGAAGATTGGTTCTTACATGTCCCTATGATTTCTATAATGTATATTTAATGACCTCATCAAATTCTTCTTTCTTATACTCACATAGGATGAGGAGGAACCTAAGGATGAAGCCTTCAACCCTGATGGTGCCTACATCCCGAGGATTCTCTTCCTGGGTGAGTTTAGTGTAAGGCTACATGCACACTGCCGTGAGCCCGCCGCACCGTAGCACAGCGGGCACACGGCAGCGCGGGGAGAGGAGGAGGAGGAGGAGGTGAGCGCTGCTCACCCCCGCCCCTCTCTACAGGAAGTTATGGCGCACGGCGCCGTAATACGGGAAAAGATAGGACATGTCCTATCTTTTCCCGGGCTACGGAGCGGCACCGTGCCGCACATGTGCTGCACCATACCGCTCCCGTACAGGGCCGTGAGCCCATAGAAGTGTATGGGGGACGTATGTCGGCCGTATATACGTCCCCCATACATGTGTGTGAATGCAGCCTAAGATTGATAGTTGTCGGCTGTCTTTGGAGCCAACAATTGTTGCTTCTCAAAGTGCACTTGGGGGTGTGTCCTCACACTGTTGTGCTCTTAGCTCTCTGCATTGAGCTGCACCACAGCCCTCTCCATCTTTTCCGAGTAAAAGCTACAGCACAGCTCTAGTTGAAATCCCCTTTGAGCTTAGAAGAGGTGTTGTAGAACAGTTCAGTGCAGAGAACTAAGAGCACAGCAGTGAGAGGACATACTCCTGGAATAACCTGACTTATGGGAATGATACGGACTGCTCTCAAAGTCTACAGGGTCGATAGCAGGCAAGTAGTGGATAGGGATTGGAGAGGTAGTCCGAACAATCCTACATTTATTGTAGAACAGTTCAGTGCAGAGAACTAAGAGCACAGCAGTGAGAGGACACACTCCTGGAATATCCTGGAATATAAATCCATATTTCACAGTCCTGCTGCCACTAACAATCTGCACAAAGGTCGGATTACACAACCCTCCAGGGACAATACCTAAAACTGGCTGTAGCTATGCAGGGTCAAATCTGCTGACAGGCTCTCTCTAAACTTTCTTACTTCCCGGGCTTTGTTACTTTGTAACATATTCCAAAAACTATTGATTTTACCTTTTTTCCCGCTTGTAGACCCCAGTGGAAATGTCCATCCTGAGATCATAAACTCCAAGGGGAACCCCAGTTACAAGTATTTCTACAGCACAGCAGACCAAGGTACGTGACGACCTGTGACCTTTTAGGTTCCTTGTGGATCCTAGTTAACCCTATATGCTCATTTATAACGGCACCAGGGAGACTGAGCCCAATCAGTCATTGGGGCTCATTTACTAAGAGCTCCGCGGCCGCACTCTCGTCGGGTTTCCCGAATTTTTTCGTTTTGCGCCGAATTCCGCCGGGATTTGGGCGCACGCGAGCGGATTTTGGAGACGGCTTTCACGCAACAGAAATCGGGGGGCGTGGCCGTCGGATAACCCGGCGAATTCGGAAAAACTGCGGAATTTAGAAAACTAAATGTGTCGCAAGATCAAGCACTCACATGCACCAGGAAGAAGAAGGTGAACTCTGGCGGATCTCGGCGCAGCAGCGACACCTGCTGGACATCGGGCGCACGACCTAACTGAAACCCGGCAGAACCCGGATGCACGTCGGACAATGCGCCGCGGGATCGCAACAGGACCGGGTAAGTAAATGAGCCCCATTGTATGTAAGTCATATACCTGTTAGTGCTGTACTCCTCTAGGCCAGGGGGGACTGAACGGGTCACAGTAGCGCACACAGCCCCGAGCTTTGGGTAGGATACTCAGCAGTGAGAATGTCACCTCTGTCACCTGATCAGGAAGCAGGTGTTGGGAAATCTCAGCATTAGGAAATCTGGCCTAATGACAAAATGTTCTGGATCGATTAGTCTTTGTTCACTCTCAGCTTCTGGGGTTCTGGTCTATGAACAACATCCAGAAATGTATCCACAGGAAGGGCTGTGAGTGTCTTGTATCATGGGAATGATGGGGACTGCCTATAGGGCTGATAGCAGGCAAATAGTGGATAGGGATTGGAACTATAGTCCGAGCGATCCTACACTTATCACTGTTCTCTGTATAGACAATAAATACTACTTATGTATCAAGTCATGAAAGAAGGAAAGTCACAGTCAAATACAAATTCACTTGTTCTCTCCTATCCACAGCATAGAGGATAACAAGTCTGACTCATGGGACCCCCACCTTTACTCACTAATGGGTGATGGTTTTAATGCTGTGAGATTGTGTTGGAAATTGCTGAGCATTGCGCTCAGGTATCTCCCACACTCTTATTGCACTCTGTAAGTGCCAGAGATATGAGCGCTGTGCTATGCATTTTGCAACACTCGCATAGTATTGAATGGAGCAGTAGGGTGCATGCCCCCCGTTGCCACTTCATTCATTTACTGAGAACGGGACCCCCATCCTTGTGATCTGCGATCGAGTACCTCTTTAAAGTCTATATGGGAAAGTTGTACGCAACTTGTGAGCTACTCTGAAAAACTCAGCGGTTTGCGCAAGGTCACAGATCACAATGCAACCCCATAGATCACAGGTGGCCATAGAGCGCGTGTGCCAGAGGTGGCGCTCGGAGCCCTCTTCGTGGGCATCCAGGCTAATGCCCCAGCACAGGGTTTGCCTGACAGGACTCAACCCCTGCAGGCTCCCCAGGGTCCTGCATCATAAACACGATTTTGTGAGAAAATCTAGGGTATGAAATCTTCATATTTATGTACATGCAAAATGAGCGTTTCGGAGCACCGTGGGCGTGGCCATGGGGTCCAGTGCTTGGTGGCCACACCCAAGGAGCACCGAAACGCAAATTTTTCATGCTTGCCTAAACTTCAATGCGTTTTATTTGGAAACATAAGTATGTGGGAATGGCGCCCCATTGTCTTGTACGTGCACACGGCGCCCCATTGTCTTGTACGTGCACACGGCGCCCCATTGTCTTGTACGTGCACACGGCGCCCCATTGTCTTGTACGTGCACACGGCGCCCCATTGTCTTGTACGTGCACACGGCGCCCCATTGTCTTGTACGTGCACACGGCGCCCCATTGTCTTGTACGTGCACACGGCGCCCCATTGTCTTGCACGTGCACACGGCGCCCCATTGTCTTGCACGTGCACACGGCGCCCCCTTGTCTTGCACGTGCACACGGCGCCCCATTGTCTTGTACGTGCACACGGCGCCCCATTGTCTTGTACGTGCACGCGGCGCCCCATTGTCTTGTGCGTGCACATGGGATCATGTCTGGCTTTCCATGACATTTTATTTGATATGTCTAATCTTCTCTGTCTTCCTGCTTTCCCCCAGTGGTTGAAGTCATGAAGGAAGCTCAGGAGAAACTCACCGGAAGTTTTGGCAAGAAAGCGATTGAAGATGAGTTATAACCTCCCAAGATTTCTCTTCCAAAGCTGCGGCCTCACAGGGGGTCATTCCCCGCACTATGGGGGGGCTACAATCCCTCTGGCGCCCCCTTTCTGTGCAATTCCCATTTTTCTGTAGACCAATCACCCAAATCGCCTTCCTAACCTTCCTAGGAGCTCAGTATTGCAGGGCAACGGTCTTTTCGGTACAGATTTATAAGCTTTGTGCGATACGTCAGACATTCGGAGGATTTTCTTCCTTCTTCTTACACTAATAACTACATTCAGAGATATTTGTAGCTTTTCAGTTCCGTTCCTGGTTAATGGGGGCGAGGCCTTTTTTTTGGCTTGGCCTTGGTTTTGTTACAGTCCGTTTTGGGTTATGATTGGGGGAGGGGCCTGTAAGGTTTTATACTATGGCATTATTGTAGCGTCTTCTATGGCCTCCGGGGTTCTACTGCACCAGATGTAAGTACGGCTTTTGTAGAACGGCTAGAGGTTCATATTTGATATCTTGGGTTGGGGGGTGGTAATTTTTGGCAAAAGGTCAGTTTTTGAGAAAAAAAGAAAAGTCACTATTAAAAAAAATGTAAACACTTTATGATAAAGGCTTTATTCACACCATTGTACTGCGGCTCCATGTGAGAGCTGCTTATTTTTATAATATAATCCAGTTCAGGAATATATGTCTTATACATAGAGATTAAAAGGAAATCTACCATCAAAATGAAGAATGATATACAAGGGGCACTCATAAATCCATAAGGGATCAAGATCTCTGCTTGCTGTCCTGATATAGAAAGCTTCTATGTTTACTTGAATACATCGAGGAATACCTGTGAGACATCACATGACCATGCACCGGTGTTCATCTACTAGAAGTAGACAATGAAGCTTCCTGTTACATGTCAGCAAGCAGAGATCTTGAATACAGCGAGGAATTGATACAGAAAGTATATTGGAAAAACTTGCAACTTTTCGTTACACAAACAATATCAATTATTTGCTGGATTGTGCTTAAATTGGAAAACCCCTTTAAGCTTGTTCCTTGCAACACGTGGATGAAAATCTGACGGCAATGGGATCAAATCCGTTTTTTTTTCCTTGCGCTCAATGGAGGAGTTTCACGCATGACTCACATGGTGCGTTTTTCTCAGATACGATCAGATAAATGGCCGTGTGTCTGGCTCCATAAGACTATCAGTGAGTCAGAGCGTCTGATGTAGCGTTTATAGGAGAAATTCGTTGATGGACAAGAGACCTAAAGGTTATGGACCTGGTGCAGCATTGAAAGAATTTGCTGCTCCTACACCTCTTTGTCTTGTGGTTCAGACTTCACATTGATCAAAGTTGTCCAGACAACAAATGGCGCCACTCTTGTCAGCAGGCTGTGTTTGGTATTACAGCCTAAACCCTATTAACTTAAAAAGGGATGAGTTGTCAAACCAGGCGCAGCCCATAGAAGCAGCTGCTTCTTATAGATGTGGCTGCAGTGCTTACTCTCTTCCTGTAGGTGGCATTATGAGCATTGCAAATACATTCCTTAAAGGGAAATTACACTTTTGAGCAACTTTTCCTAAAATTAGGAAAATTAACCGTAAAAATGTAGTTTTACTAATTGTGCAATGATTATAAGATACATGATGTGTATCTATTCGGATGTCTTGTTTTTGGACCGCAGTGAATTGTGGGACCTTGGGATTTCGTGATCAACTCTGGGGATATCTCTTAGACCTGCCTCAATGCTTGAATCGTATATAATTTAGAATAATTTGTTATTTATGCTCTTACTTTTTATGCCACTGCAGTTCCCTAGGTCACAATACGTGACAATATACAGTACTGGTGCCAGGTTTGGTGGGGATGGGGTTAAAGGACATCTACCACCAGTATTTTATGATTGGTTCCTGCAAAAACTCTTTGAAGGGCATCTACCACCAGGATGAAAGACTTTATGCAAATGAGCCTGAGGGGCTCCAGGCTCCATAGACGTTGATGGAGCCTGGAGCCCCTCAGGCTCATTTGCATACAGTCTTTCATCCTGTTGGTAAATGCCCTTTAAAGAGTTTTTGCAGGAACCAAGCGTAAAATCCTGCTATGATCAGATTATGGTGGTGCCGCTCAGCTCCATCGAAGCGAATAAAATAGAACTGCAATACCGCGCACAACCTGTTGACTAGTGTGGCGCTGCAAGGAGGCAGCCATTTTTTTTCCCCCAATCTTGTTCATCACTTTAAATACATGGACCAGAAGTTATATCAGCAATAATATGTACAAAGATTTCTGAAACTACTCAATATTAACTCTATTAACTATGTATAAATCTATAATATCCGGCCAGTATTGTATATGGCACATCCAAGTATTGTAACATTTGTAATCACCCGGATAGTTTTATCAACCAGGTATATATTTTTACACTGATAGAAAATATTCTATTTTATAATATTAGAAAAAATGCCAAGGATCTGTATTTATACACCTGCCCAGTGCTGCAAGTGCACAGCAAACTCACAGACACAGACGGCAGAGGTCACATGATACAAAGTTTGCAAAGTTTGTTAATTATACTTTAAGGGCCAGGAGATATATATGTGCCTATCAATGTCTCAATATATCTTTATAAAAAATTTTATATATATATATAATTTTTTTTTGTGATCCAAATCTCCACTAGAGGGAGTTTGCTACATACTGGCTTATTATTGACTTAAAGGGGTGGTTGGGTCACAGCAAGTCATCCCCTATCCACAAGATAACTTGCTGATTGGTGGGGGCCCCAATGGTGAGATGCTAACGGATCATGAGAACGGGGGTCAGACAGCTCCATTCACGGTCCATGGTACTGATGGATGAAGGCTAATACTGCGCACAGCTGTCTCCATAGAGATGAAAAGAGCAGCAGGCGCATGTGCGACCAGTTTTTCGGTTCATTTGGGGGTAAAATGTGTGATCCACCACTGAGACCCCCACCTATCAGCAGGTTATTATGAGAGGACAACCCATTAAGGGTACGATTCCAGTTTGGAAACATCTAAATGTTAGCTGAAAGGACTGGCCCACCTGAGAATCGGAGGATCCGGTGGGCCCCCCGCTCTAAAACAATATTGAACTCCAGATGACCATTAGGAGTCAACGCAAGCTGAAGGCTACTAGAGGCTATTCCTTGGAAGTTAATAACGACTCGTATAATGTGGAAGGCCCAAGAAATCTCAGTACAATAATAATTTTTTTCAGTTTTTTTTTTTTTTTTTGCAGCAACAAACAAGTGGATAAGCCTCTAGGTTGCTGGTAAATAATGCTGTGATTGGGGCTTATCCATGTCATTGCTGCGTTGTGTTGCAGCCCCCATTCACCGTACTAGAACTACATGTATATAACTGCCAGGAATAAAACTCAAATTCAGAACAAATACACTAGATTTAAAAAAATAAAAAATTTTGTGACTCCGCCTTAAAACTGCCCATTGTGTTTTGATGCTGGTTATTATATAGGGCATTGACTTGTATTTTGTTTGCCTGTGTGCGAGGTGTGATGCATGTTGGGTAATGATATTCACTGGTTTTGCGGGGTTTTTTTCTTTTTTCCATTCTCATCAATGAGCTTGAAATGAGTTTTGTAACGTTTGATTATTAAAACTAAAAATTGTAAAGTTTTGATTAAATAAACTAAACAAAAAAGTGACAAGTGAGTTTCCATATGTTTGTCATTTGTATCTAGTATCTAATGCTTAAAGGAAATCTACCATTTGTTTTTATGCCTTGTGAACCAAACATACCTTGATAATGCTGTAGCCACTTCCACATACAGAGGAGCTGCCTAAACTGTCCAGACAGGACTAATCAACCTGAGCTGGATGACTCGTACACAGCAGCTGAGGGATGGTGCAGCGGTTGATTACTTCTGCCTGTCAGGGACAACACAGTGATTACATCATTCTCTGGAGCAGTGCATAATTACAGTAAGAGGAGAAGCGCCGGGGCGGCCACAAGAGCGACAGAGCCTCATTATCATAATTTTATAATTGTTTTTTTCAGAAAAAACACTCAGTTCTGGGATTAAACAAGATATGTTTCTGCATCGGTGTAGCTACAGCATTCTCAAGGTATGTTTGCTTCATTAGGCAACAAATCAAATGCATTTCCATTAAAGGGAAAGTGTTTCTGCCCTGAGCCATGAACATACAAGATCATATCTACAATGTATTACTGATTATAGTGTGAGGAAGGGTAAGTATATACTGTATATAGAATTTTACAGAAGTGTCTCGGCTTAGCGTGCATGTGCCGTTAAAGGGAACCTGTCACCAGGGATCTCATTTTCACTAAAGCAAGGTTACACACTTGTCTCACACCTGCATTGCAAATATACCTCTGCCTGTTATAAGCATTTGCATTACAATATCCTCTGTGTAGTCCCAGGGGTTGGGCTTTGGTTTGGATGCATTTCAAAACACAACATTTGACTTATCTGTGTTACTCACTCCTCACTTTTTGGCCCCCGCCTTTGTGCTCCTGTAGAGCTCCTTCCTCCTCCTCTTTCACAGAGTTCACAGTCTGGTGAGCTGACGTCAGTGGGGGAGGGAGGAGCTGTACAGGAGCGCAAAGGTGGGAGCTGAGGAGTCGGGAAAACGAGAATCGGGCCCTTAGTAAATGACCCCCATTGTTTTTTTGAAATGCATCCAAACCAAAGCCCAACCCCTGGGGTTCACATATGACCAAGAACCTATATTTCGTACCTGTGTGGTTGGCAAAGCATCTGTATTGGGGCACGCCTGTCCTCAGTTTGTATGTGGCACTGAAACTTTCACTTAAAGGGGTTGTCTGGTCATAACATAGGGGATAGGGGTAACTTACTGATCCCAATGGTGAGACGTAGAGTACAGCAAGTGGCCATAGGTGATCGTATGATATCAGTGCCTGGCGTGTGGGTGAATCTAGTTCATTCATGGGTTATTTTACACATTCATTCATCCGCCTCCGACGTCTTCTTCTCTACGTCCGCCCTGGAGAATCTACGTTAAAATAAAGAAATAAATCAGTTGCCTGGAAACCTGCACTTAATCCAAGCTGCTTGTGTACAAAAGGTTACAGGTAAGAGGCTTTTCCTGGAAAATCTATTTATAGTCTTGTTTATCAGTCAGAGATTCTGCGCCGCAGCGTCACCTTCTGGGGTCCCTGTGTAGGGAACACCTGGGAGAGCGGGCGAAGGAAAATATATGGAAAATATTAAATATTATAGATGCGGGATCACAATATTCAAGATATGTGATATGCACCAGAACCAAGATTACTATATAAAAGCTGCACCAGCACTAACCTTACTACATAGACACAGAACCAGAAACAAGCACAGTGGGGCTCATTTACTAAGGGTCGCGGAGCGCACTTTTGTCAGACTGTTCACCTTTTTGGCTCGGGTGTGAAAGGTATTTAACAGGTGACTGCGCTAGGATTGTGTTGCACACAATAATTTTTTGGCGCAGCTGCGCTGCTTCCATGCGACGCAAATTTGGGGGCGGGTTGTCAGACGATTTGACTGATTCGGACTGAGCGCGGGATTTAACTTAAAAATTTTTACTCAAGACATTCACTTACATGCACCAGGAAGAAGAAGGTGAACTCCAGCGGACCTGAGCGGGGAAGCGACACATGCAGGATATCGGGTGCACGATCTTAGTGAATCGCATCAACATCAGACAATGCACTTTCGGTGAACTCCGTGGACGGGTAGGTAAATGAGCCCCAGTAAATCGGACAATCTTAGGGTTCACATATGGTACTTTTGGATCCGTTAGACATATGCTGCAGCGTATACTTATAAAAATTGACAAAAACTGATGCATTTTCCTTCAAACGTCTACGTTTTTTTATGTCGTATCCGTCACATTAGTTGGCATCCTTTTTTACACTAAAAAACATACTTTTTTTAAGATCCACGTTTGGGAAGAAAAACGGATGTGACGGATTGATGCATACTCTATAACACTTTATAGACATTAAAAACGCAGCAGTCCACGTTTTTCTCAAAAAAAAAAAAAAAATACAGAAGCACAGGACAGAAAACGTAGATTGTGCATCCGTCATTTCCATTATGTGGGGAATTGCTCTGGTAGTTGACTGGTAGCAGTGCAAGAAGCAGTGACACACGCAGGTTTAAAAGTCCAACTTAAGTGTTTATTCACACTTGCAAAACAGAACACAAATTCAGCCTCGGCTTAGGCACATGCAAAAACATTATAAAAGTAATTCCTGCCTGGCTAGGCGCTGTCTAATACATTTTGAGGACCCTAGCTATCCGGGTACCAGGCTGCCTGGCACACGCTCTTGGCCAGCAGCAAGACAGGAGACCCTCAGTTACCTTTGCTGTGAGAATGCAATCTCGCTTTCAGCTCTCCAGGTAGGGCCTCTCCTACTGCTTCTGGCCTGCAGACTAAATCAGGCCCTAACGAGGCCTGTGACCTGCACCTGTGGGCTATACAAAAGCCCAGGACCGAAGCCCGGGTGGAGTAGGAGTCCCACTACCAGCCTCCCCCTACTCCATAATAAGCAGGCCCAGTACGGACATTACCAATGTGTCTGTGTTAGCTAGGCCAACACAGACAAAACAGACTATTCCTGCTTATCATGTCTGCATTAACCCTTGGGTTACTGCAGACAAACCCAGGGCTTTTACCACCTGCATTTCATCTGCCTGTGGGACAGATAGCGGTTTTCCCACACAACACCTCTCACTTTCTCACAATAGATATGAATGGATACGCTGTTGCACACATTTTGATACATTTTCTTTTTTTTTTTTTGTTTTCTTTTTTTTTTTTTTAAACGTATCCATCAGCAGTATTCATAAAATGAGATGTGAACCCGGCCTTATACCGCGCCAGATTTATCAGTGTCCGGTGCTGGATGATAAATATGATGTAGCTCCCCTCATAGGAGAAGATAACCGAGAGTCACAGCACAGGGAAGATGCTGCAGATTTGTGAGTAATATCAATACTTGCTGTAAATCTGGTGACTCCTTTGATTGTAGGGCTTCTTCTTTTCTCCTACCTGGCTGCAATGTGTACTTCTTCCAGCTAAAATTCATCTCTGTAGATTTAGCAATACAAAAATGTTAGCACCTTCTTAACACAAACTTGATAGTGTTCTGCTGCTCCCATAGAGATCACTATTATGCCCCTACAGTGGGCAATATAGTCACATCTCCCCCACAGTAGCCAATTTAGTAACAGTGCCTCTACAGTAGCTAATAAAGTCACACTGCCCCCACAGCAGCCAACATAGTCGAATCCCCCCTAACAGTAGCCAATATAGTAGCAGTGCCCCCACAACAACCAATATAGTCACTATGCCCTCACATCAGCCAATGTAATGCCAGTGCTCCCACTGTAGCCAATATAGAAACACTGCCCCCGCAATATACAATATAGTACCTGTGCTGCTACACTATCCAATATAGTAACAGAGCTTTCACTGTAGCCAATAAAAAAGGTGCCCCTACAGTATCCTATATAGTAATAGCGCACCAACAATAACCAGTATAGTCAGTGTCCCCACAGTATCCTGTATAGTACCTGTGCTGCCACTGTAGCTGATATAGTAACAATGCCTCCACAGTAGCCACTATAGTCACAGTGTTCCCCACAGTAGCCAATATAGTCACAGTGCCCCCACAGTATCCTGTATAGTACCTGTGCTGCCACTGTAGCTGATATAGTAACAATGCCCCCACAGTACCCAATACAGGCAGTACTTAAGTTGAATTTGTATTTAAGCCAGAACTGTAATTTTTTTTGTCCCAGTGACAACTGGATTTTCTAGATTTTTTGCTGTAGTGGGAACAAGGATTATCAATAAATTACAGACACCTTACAGCTGATCATTGCAGCCTGGGAGCATCAAGAGAGCTTCACCAGAGGTCACAGCGGACAGAGGGGCCCGTCTGTAACTAGGGGTTGTCTGTAAGTTGATCCCTTTCTTAAGAACACCCGACTTACAGATGACCCCTAGTTACAGACGGTCCCCTCTGCCCCCTGTGACCTCTGGTGAAGTCTCTGGATGTTACTATAGTCCCAGACTGCAATGATCAGCTGTAATGTGTCTGTAATGAAGCTTTATTGATAATCCTTGGTCCCATTACAGCAAAAAAAATTTAAACTACAATTGTCACTGGGACAAAAAAATTTTTTGGTCTGGAGCTACAATTATAAAATATACAGTTTCAACTTACATACAAATTCAACTTCAGAACAATCCTATGGGGGAGATTTATCATAAGTCTCTAAGGCCTCTTTCACACTTGCGTTGCAGATCACGTCAGTCGGATCAGGGAGCGATCAGGGTTTGGTCAGGGAAAAACTGTCATTTTGCATCAGAGTTCAATCAGTTTTCAGTCAGAGTTTGTTCAGTGTCTCAGTTTTTCACGCGCGTTTTCAATGCATTTTTCACACGCAGATAACGCACGTGAAATGGACTCAGGACTGAGCTCTATCTTCTCTATGGCAATTGATGTGTGAAAAACCCATTGCACTTGCATGTGTCTCAGAGTGCAATGCGTTTTTGATGCATCTCCATAGACTTTTATGGTGCGTTTTTCACACGTGTCACTTGCAAAAGTAGAGCATGCTGAGATTTAAACACGCGTTAAAAAAAAACGCGCAAGTCTGAAAAAGCCAGTTGATTACAATGGGTCAGAGAGCAATGCAAGTTCTGCACGTCAAAAGCATGAACACGCGCGTGAAAAACTGAAGTGTAGAAGAGGCCTTAGAGCAGAACTGTTCTAGTTGCCCATGACAACCAATCAAATCTGAGCTTTCATTTACCCACAGCTTTTTATGAAATTAAAGCTGAGCTCTGATTGGTTTCCATGGGCAACTAAAACATTTTTACCTCAGAAACTTGATGATAAATCTCCTCTCTTGTACATAACCTGGGGACTACCGGGTTACGTGCAGGATAGGTTCTGTAGGTTTGTTCTCAAGTTAAATTTGTATGTAAGTTGGAACTGTATATTTTATAATTGTAGCACCAGACAAAATTTTTTTTTGGTCTCTGTGACAATTGGGTTTGAAAAATGTTAGTTTATCAATAAAGCTTCATTACAGACATCTATGGCCCCAAATCGCCTAGAGAAGGGGCCGGGGACTGTGGGGGATTTCGGTGGTTCGCCAGTTTGAAAAAGGCATTTTCTGGCGATTGGCCCCCTCCTTTCTGGGCGGCCACCTAAGGGTGGGCTCAGCTAGGGGAAGTGGGCCGCCGTACGGCTATAAAAGTTTGAGGACACGTGGGGGGGGGGCCTCTTTCCTTCTACCTTCAGGATCAACAAGGTGTGAAGTCTAAGACCCCCCCCTACGTGCCATCACTTACCCAGCAGCAATGTCCCTGTTACTGGACGAGCAAGTGATGGAGAGAATAGCGAAGGAAGGCTCAGGCTGGCTTGATATCCTCATCAAGCGCAGTGCTGCGCGGGAAGAGCATCAGGGGGCCGGACCGGCGCCTGCTTCACCCCCCCAGGTACCAGGCCTGCCGGATGCCTCTGCCTGTCAGGCATCGGCTGAACTCGGCACCCGGCAAACGGCCGGCATGCGCTGCAGCGCTCCCCCCGCTCCTCACCTCCTCCTCCAGTGACCCCAACGTCCTCCCCGGCAGCGGGACCGCAGCAGCAGCTCCGGAGCGGAGCGAAGAGAGAGGGCGGCCCGTGCGCCTTATCAGGCCTCCGGACCGCCTCAGCCCTGGTTCCCCCTCCAGCACCAGGAGACGCGGAGCAGCGGGGAAGAAGAATCCCTCACCGCAGGAAATGTGCTCGCCGGCACCCCGCAGCACAGCCGATCAGCGTGGGCTCCGGCCTGTCGCTGCTCCTGGGGGTAAGAAGCGCGGCTCCCCAGGACCAGCCCACAGCGCAAGGACAGACAGCGCTCCCAATTCCGGTTGATCTACCTTCTGCTGCGAACGGTGAGTTCAGTGGTCTTCCCTCGTGGTCGGCCATTACCTCTGCACCGCAGAACACTGACACCACACACATTATATCATCCCTAAAATCGGTTCTATCTCAATTAGAATCAAACCATCAAGGGGTAGGGGTTAATGCACAAGCGCAGCCCAGCGGTAACTTAGGGGCGGGTAATACATTTAGGGATACAATGTTTTGCGCGGTAGCCCCCTTAGGTAAATATGTCCCTGAAGAAGTGAAGAATAAAATTCAGAAGGGAGAATATGTTGATATTTGGTCCCTGCTCAATGTCGACCATATCTCGGTCGACAAGGAGCGAATCTTTGAAAAAGGTTCGGAAAAAAGGTTAAGGCTTCAAAAACCCTTCACAATTGGCTGCAGGCTTTTGCGGTGATGGCCTCCATTATCACCCAAAAATCTCCAGCCTCGGCCCCGGATTTATTTGTTTATATGGACACAATTTTAAATGCTTTTAAACTACACGGGGGTACCGCTTGGTGGAGGTACGACGAAGAGTTTAGTCGCAGCCTATCACTTAACGCCAGTATCGGCTGGGCGTCCAAGGCCACGGACGTCTGGTTACAGCTGATACTGGCACAACGCTCACAACGGCCCTTTTCAGGGGCCACCGCAGGGCCAGCTCAGCAGTCTGCCCCTGCGGGTCACAAACCCACCGGAGCATGCTGGCTGTACAACGAGGGCCATTGCAGATTCTACAACTCATGAAGGTTCAGGGACAAGTGTGCAATCTGCGGTGGTAATCACTCAGCCTTGCGTTGCTACCGCAAAAACAAAAATAACTCCTCCCTGTCCCAATCCACGAACTCCGGTGAAAGTGCACAGGCTCGCTCACTGGCTAAAGTTATATCCCAAGAAACGGGAAGCAAGCCTTCTTGAAGGGGGTTTTCTTCTCGGTTTCTTTATCCCGCACCAACCTTCCACTACCCTTTTTATGTGCAGTAATTTGATATCTGTCCGGGAAAACCCCCTCGTGGCCCTTCAAAAAGTTTCAAAAGAGGTCCAATTAGGCAGGATGGCCGGCCCCTTTGTAGACCCCCCTTTTTACAACCTCAGGGTTTCTCCCCTTGGCCTGGTCCCTAAGAAGGAAACGGGATCGTTTAGATTAATCCATCACTTATCTTTCCCAAAGGGTGCATAGGTAAATGACGACATCTCAAAGAAGGATGCAGCTGTATCCTATGTTTCGTTCGACCGGGCCGTAAATTTGGTTAGGCAAGTGGGCCAGGGGGCCCTCTTAGCCAAATCTGACATACAGTCTGCCTTTAGGTTGTTGCCAGTTCACCCGTCATGCTTCCATCTTTTAGGGTGCTATTTTGAGGGTCATTATTATTATGACATGGGCTGCTCCATCTCATGTTACTATTTTGAGGTATTCAGCAGTTTTTTGGAGTGGATCTTGGGCTATGACACAGGTCTTTTTTCTATCACCCATTACCTGGATGACTTCTTGTTTGTTGGCGAATGGGATTCTGAATCTTGCTCCTTTCTCTTGCAGAGGTTTACTTCGTTGATGGAGTACATCGGAGTTCCGTTATCCGCGGATAAGACAGTCGGGCCGGTTACCAACCTCTCCTTCCTGTGAATTGAGTTGGATACAGTGGAGATGACATTTAGACTCCCAAGCGACAAAATATCTCGCTTAAGGAAAGAAATAAGGCCACTCTGCGGCAATTCCAGGTCTTACTGGGCCTGCTAAATTTTGCTTGCAGAGTCATCCCAATGGGCGCTTTTTCACGTCGGTTATCCCTGGCCACGAAAGGAGTAATACAACCAACTCACTTTATTAGAGTGACCAATCCCCTTAAGGAAGATTTGCGGGTTTGGCAAGTTTTTTTTCAGGACTTTAATGGGTCTGGGATCCTTCAGTAAGCAGAAACCGACAGCGTTTCTTTAGGCTTGTCCATTTCCGTCACGGGTAGTAGCTTCGCTGCTATCTTGAGCAACGAATGGTGCAAGGAAAATTGGCCGTCTTTTTGGTTAAGACAGGGCCTTAATAAAAACACCACCCTCACACACCTCTTTGTATTAGTGGTCGCCATAGAAACGTGGGCTTCGGTTTTGGCCAACCAAAGAGTACGTCTGTGGTCTGAAGACCGCGGTTTAGTACACGCACTAAATAGCCTTTCTTCCCCTTCATACCCGGTACTCGCGTTGCTCAGACACTTAGTTCTGCGGTGCTTACAATCCAATATCTGGCTTAGGGCTAGGCATGTCCCGGAATTTATGAATGACTCGGCTAATGCCTTGTCATGTTCACAATTTCAGAGCTTCAGAGAACTCCACGGGTACCTGGCAGAGAATTGGATTGCTTGCCCCCAGTCCTTATGGAAGCTGGTCGAGAACAGCTTGTAGACTTGTTAAAAGGATCGGTGTCAGCCACTTGGCAGAAGTACTCCTCTACCTGGAAGCAGTGGCTAGCCATCTCCGGCGGCTCTATACCCGCAGAGAAGGACCAACTTTTAAGGCACTCACATTTTATAAGGCAAAGCACAGTTTAGCCGGACTGGCTTTTATGCTAAAAATTCACGACCGTCCTGATGTTACAAAGACATTCACCATAAAGCAAATTATGAAGGGCTGGAAAAAATAAAAGTCTTTTCAAGATTCACGCAGACCGGTATCACTGCCTTTATTCTCCCATATTATTTCCATCTTGCACATAGTATGCAGTGATGACTATGAAGTTTCCGTTATTTGAGTGGAGAATGAGAAAAAATTACCGATTGCTCTAAAATGATAAAAAATGGAAACTAACTGACATGGTATCGTTTTTTTTTTTGTTAAATTGGTCCGTTAAAATAAACTGATTATTTGCTATTAATGTATCTGGCCAGACATCTGTGTAAATTACAATCCATTTAAATTAGATATTGCAAAACAGAAGCCAAAACGCAGATTGGAACTGGCCCTTAGGTCACTTAGGCCGCGGTCACACGTACCGCTAGGCGTCTGTTCATAACGTCCTCAGCCCGAACGCAAATGCGTTTCCAGAGAAATGCATGCGATCGCCTTATCAATCGCATGCATTTCTCTGGATACGCATGTGCGTTCGGGCCGAGGACCGCCCCCTGTGCGCTAGCGTCGCGTTATGAGCGGGATGCCTAGCGGTACGTGTGACCGCGGCCTTATTTGCTACAGATTTTTTCTGCATTGTGTGTATGTGATCGCCTTCAATCCCATACAATAAAATGGGGGACATTTACAATGGCGTTTCTGCCAGTTTTGTGGCGCTCTCACCACATGTTCTGGTCTCCAACCTATTTACTAGCTGGTGGTGCCAGAAAAAAATGACTTTTTCCGCCTGCTCCGACTCTTCTCCGGAAAGGGGCGTGGCTTTGGCAGAGTGGTAACTCACACACAATTAATATGTGTCGCAGCCACTTTTGGCCGCTGTAAACTGGCGGAAAGTAGACCAAAAGAAATTTGGTCTAGCAGGGACACAAAACCGTGCTATTGCACTCACATTAGAATGTGTGCTGCCTCGGTACAGATTTTGGTCCCAGGGACAGAAAATGGTCAGACGCCAGAAATGTCTCTGCACAGCTCTACAATATTAAATGTGTATCTTCTTTCTGAGAGCAGGTCAGTCACATAGCCAATGCAGACACCGACGCTTTATGTAAATGTCCCCCAATGTACTGCATTACTTTGCGCTATGGGGCACATTTACTAAGGGTCCGCGGACCACATTTCCATCGGGTTTCCTGACTATTTCCGTGTTGCGCCGCATTTAACAGGGGTTTTTGGAGTACGCGATCGGATTTTGGCGCAATCGCAGACTTTCATGCAACACAAATCGGAGGCGTGGCCGTCGGACAACCCTGACGGATTCGGACAATGCGCAGGATTTAAAATTCAAATTGTGTAGCAAGACATGCACTCATATACACCGGGAAGAAGAAGGCGAACTCTGTCGGACCTGAGCGGGGAAGCGACACATGCAGGATATCGGGCGCACAATCTTAGTGAATCGCACCGGACTTCATCCTCGTCAGACAGTCCGGATCGGGGATGGCGACAGGACCGGGTAAGTAAATGTGCCCCTACGTGTGCAGATCACCCTCAGGGTAAATGCTGATGGTCAGGATTTTCTGCATGAAATTGAGACAGAAAATTTGTTGTGGATCTCAGTACATTTCATTTGCTTTTACACAGCTGATAAGAGAGAGAAATAAGTTCACTACAACTGTGTATTAATTAAAGATAAAAGGATAGTCCAATATGATGCACTGGATTCTGTCCC
This sequence comes from Engystomops pustulosus, assembly GCF_040894005.1. Classification (NCBI taxonomy): domain Eukaryota; kingdom Metazoa; phylum Chordata; class Amphibia; order Anura; family Leptodactylidae; genus Engystomops; species Engystomops pustulosus. Next base: position 88,786,346 of record NC_092420.1, on the reverse strand, counting down.
TCTACTCAATCCCTACGGCCATGGTCCGGGTCAACGGTATTCTCTCTAACAGTTTTCCAGTACGCAACGGTACCCGACAAGGTTGCCCCTTATCACCACTCATCTTCGTCCTGACCCTCGAGCCACTCCTACGCCACATCAGAGCTAACCCAGACATCTCCGGCCTAACAATTGGCGGTCAAGAATCGAAGATTGCTGCATACGCGGATGACCTCTTATTCTTTGTGACCAATCCCAGAGTATCCTTCCCCAACTTGATGAAATGCCTCCATGAATACTCTCGATGGTCGAACTTTAAAATAAACTTCTCGAAGTCAGAAGCCTTAGCTGTGACTTTGCCCTCCGTCGAGAGGGGCCATCTGGCAGGGGCATTTTCCTTCAAGTGGGCTTCGGAGGCATTATCTTACCTGGGGACTCTGATCCCCTCGGACCCCAAAGACCTATATCGATTAAATTTCCCTCCACTCTTAAAGGCGATAAAAGCAGACTGCGATTCCTGGGGTAAAAACACCTTTACATGGCTAGGACGCTGCGCAATTTTCAAAATGAACGTTCTCCCCCGCATTCTCTTTCTCTTTCAAGCGCTTCCCATTTGCCTTCCGTCTGCCTTTTTTCGTGCAATCCAAGCCATCCAGCACTCATTCATATGGGCCGGAAAACCGGCGAGACTGAAAAGGGAGGTCTTATGTAGACCCAAAGACCGGGGGGGTCTCGCTCTTCCGGACATCAGATCCTACCATCGGGCGGCACATTTAGTGAGAGTGATTGATTGGTGTCGCCACGCTAAAAGTAAATCCTGGGTACCCCTAGAAAAGCACTCCTCAACGGTACCGCTATCTGCCACCCCGTGGCTCGACAAATCCCTGACACTCGGACTGCGCAACCACCCGACTATATGGCCCACCCTAAAAGTATGCCATTCAGATGCTGTTAGAGGCCCTCTCATCTCAGCTCACTCGTCCATGTACCCTATTCTGGGACACCCCAAATTTGCCCCGGGATTGGAAGACCCGGTCTTCCGCAATTGGAGAACAGCTGGCATAAGTAATGTTTCACATTTCCGAGCAAACAACTCTTGGCGATCCCTTCTAAACATAGCAGAGTCCTCGGGGGTTTCGGTTCTGAGTCCTTGGCGTACCTTCGCACTACAGTCCTTCTTGCACACCTTACCCCCCCCAGACTCTTACGACAATACTCCTACCCCCTTTGAAACTATATGCTCGGGCACCGGACAGTTGAGACATGGCCTCTCCATTACTTATAACATCTTACAATGTCCAGAAAACCAACCCCCTCCTCGTTTCATCTCTCAGTGGGAACAAGATCTCCAAGTGACGTTTACACCAGAGCAAAGGGAACTAATTTTCTCTCTATCTCACGAGTCATCTATCAGCTCACGCTTCCAAGAAGGTAACTACAAATTGCTATCCAGATGGTATCGGGTTCCGACCAGACTCCATAGCCTGTTTCCGGACACGGACCCGACATGCTGGAGGTGTGGGGCGGCGGAGGGCACGTTCCTTCACACTTTCTGGTCATGTCCCACTTTGACTCCCTTTTGGGACGCAGTCCAATCTACGATTAGGCAGATTGATGACTACTCTCTGCCCCTCGATGCGGCTCTATTCCTTCTTCAACATAGCGAGATCTCACTCCAGGTATACAAGCGCTCGCTTCTCCGCTTCCTCGTTATGGTGGCAAGACCATGCATTCCCCTTTTGTGGCGACAAACGGTCGCCCCGTCTGTGTCCCTCTGGCTTTCGAAGGTTAACGAAATAATGCTCATGGAAGAACTCACTGCCTCAATTCATGACACATTTGAGAAATTCCACAAGACCTGGCTTCCCTGGACTCAGTTCAGGCAATCACCCGCGTACAGGTCCCTCCTGGCCACTGGCGAATAGTGAGCCCACCTACATGGACGCCCACCCAGTGGCTGCCCTGGCTGCCTGGAAATCCCATAACCCCCCAACCCCACCCCACCGGTCACTGTCTGTGGCCGGGCACCCCCCCCCCCTTTTTTTTTTTTCTCCTTTCTTTCTTTCCCCCTTCCCCACTCTTCTCTGCCCTCTTCCGTCATTCCTCCCTCCCTCCCCCCACCCCATCTCCCAACCTCCCCCCACGTTCTTTTTCTCTTTCCCCTTGGAAAACACCTTCTTTCTGTATTTGGCCTTCCTGGGCTCACCAGCGAACGCTTGGCCGCCCAGCGCAGCTGACGGTAAAAACCTAAGCCAGACCGTGTTTCTGCGGTCATGTCACATATTGGCAATCTTTTGTTCTATTCGTTGTCCTGTCTTGCTTATATGCATATTCTACTCCATTTACTATTAAAAATTGTTATATAAATAAAGAATTTAAAAAAAAAAAGATATAAGGATAAAATCCAGGCAAAAAAATATTAGATTTTTGTCAGTCTATCTTCTACTTTCACGTAATAGTCAAGTTTGTGTGACAGACGACTGGTTGCTATTGAGGGATAAAGGATCGAACATGATCGATTTTTCTGTCTGACCTGTTTGTTTTTTCCAAAGATAAGTAGTCTCCATTCTGATTTTATGAATTTTAGAGAGCAAGATGAGCAGAGCAGATTGTACATAGTGTCCTATCTGCAGGTAGCATGTTATAGCGCAGGAGGAGCTGAGCAGATTGTACATAGCGGCCTATCTGCAGGCAGCATGTTATAGAGCAGGAGGAGATGAGCAGATTGTACATAGTGTCCAATCTGCAGGCAGCATGTTATAGAGGAGGAGGAGCTGAGCAGATTGTACATAGTGTCCTATCTGCAGAGAGAATGTTATAGAGCAGGAGGAGCTTCTGCATCAGAGAAGCAAGAAAAAAGATACAAAACTTGAATAATTTGACTGCAGGGTCAGACTACGCAGGTTTTGTCGGTTGTCTGTTGCTGTGGAAACGCATGTGTCTGTATGGAAACAGGAGACCCACAACAGTAGGAAAATTTTATTGCAAATAATATAAAGACCAAATATAGACAATAACTACTTCTCATCCAACACATAAGACATAATACTGTTGAAATCATGTAGAACTATGTGAACTGAACAATTTCTGCCTCTTTTTTTTTATGCTGGAGATTTATTTTTCCCAGAAAAACCTTCAGAATGATTTCATAAAATCAGCAGCTGAAGAGCCACTTACCTCCGGGACAAGTCCTCGACAAAAGCCGCACAAGTGCCGGAGTGAACTCCGTGGATGGAGATGGATTTGGGCTGCAGCCAACAGTCAGAAAAAATAATAATAAAAAAAAAAAAATTATTTTGCACTGAAAAGAATTGCGTAAGCGTCGAACCTAAAAATCGGATCCGATATAACTATAACACAAGAGGTGATTTCATAAAAATGTGTTAAAATTATTCCACAAGTCTGGAGGTAGATAAAATAAAAAGTGGCAATGACGCAGGCAGCGATAATCATGCACTTTTGGCTGGAAAATACAAATCGCTCTGAAAATACAAATCTATATATAGAGCGGCCGGAGATAAGAGCGCAGGGCAGCAGGTTTACGTATAGACAGGGGAACGATTGTCGGTCATCATATGGATGAGGGCGTCCAAGAGATTCTCTGGAATTACAGATCTGTCACATTGTTCAGGCTGGAGCAGCAGTGTCTGGAGGAGTCATCATGGAGGTCTGCCATGGACAGCAAAGGGGATGACAATCTGATCACCAGAACAGAACATATTGTACTTGGTGTCCTATCTGTAGGCAGCATGTTATAGAGCAGGAGGAGCTGAGAAGATTGTACATAGTGTCCTATCTGCAGGCAGCATGTTATAGAGCAGGAGGAGCTGAGAAGATTGTACATAGTGTCCTATCTGCAGGCAGCATGTTATAGAGCAGGAGGAGCTGAGAAGATTGTACATAGTGTCCTATCTGCAGGCAGCATGTTATAGAGCAGGAGGAGCTGAGAAGATTGTACATAGTGTCCTATCTGCAGGCAGCATGTTATAGAGCAGGAGGAGCTGAGCAGATTGTACATAGTGTCCTATCTGCAGGCAGCATGTTATAGAGCAGGAGGAGCTGAGAAGATTGTACATAGTGTCCTATCTGCAGGCAGCATGTTATAGAGCAGGAGGAGCTGAGAAGATTGTACATAGTGTCCTATCTGCAGGCAGCATGTTATAGAGCAGGAGGAGCTGAGAAGATTGTACATAGTGTCCTATCTGCAGGCAGCATGTTATAGAGCAGGAGGAGCTGAGCAGATTGTACATAGTGTCCTATCTGCAGGCAGCATGTTATAGAGCAGGAGGAGATGAGCAGATTGTACTTAGTATCCTATCTGTAGGCAGCATATTATACAGCAGGAGGGGCTGAGCAGATTGTACATAGTGTCCTATTTACAGGTATCGTGTTATAGAGCAAGAGGAGCTGAGCAGATATTACATAGTGTCCTATTTGTAGGCAGCATGGTATAAAGCAGAAGAAGCTAAGCAGATTGTATATGTTGCCCTATCTACAGGCAGCATTTTATAGAGCAGGAGGAGCTGAGCAGATTGTACATAGTGTCCTATCTGCAGGCAGCATGTTATAGAGCAGGAGGAGCTGAGCAGATTGCATATAGTGTCCTATATGCAAGCGGGATGTTATAGAGCAGGAGGAGCTGAGCAGATTGTATATAGTGTCCTATCTGCAGGTTCATGTTATAGAGCAGGAGGAACTGAGCAGATTGTACATAGTGTCCTATATGCAGGTTCATGTTATAGAGCAGGAGGAGCTGAGCAGATTGTCCATAGTGTCCTATCTGTAGGCAGCATGTTATAGAGAAGGAGGAGCTGAGCAGATTGTACATAGTGTCCTATCTGTATGCAGCATGTTATAGAGCAGGAGGAGCTGAGCAGATTGTACATAGTGTCCTATCTGCAGGAAGCATGTTATAGAGAAGGAGAAGCTGAGCAGATTGTATACCGTGTCCTATCTGCAGGCAGCATGTTATAGAGCAGGAGGGGCTGAGCAGATTGTACATAGTGTCCTATCTGCAATATTTTGTTGCTATCTATGAATAGGGGCAAACTTGTCTATGGAGAACCCCTACTGGGCTAACACTACTGTGCTCTTAGCTCTCTGCATGGAGCTGCTCCTCAGCCTCCCCTTCCTTCTAGTAAAAGCTGTAGGAAGATTCTGGTTACTTACTTATGCAGTTGGTCAGAGGGGAGGAGCTGTGGAGCAGAGCTATGCAGTGATAAGAGCACAGCAGTGTGAGGACATGCCCTGCAGTTTAATCCTGGAATCTAAATGCATATTTCACAGTCCTGCTGCTACTCACAACACACAAAAGTCTGATTACACATCTCTCCAGGGACAATACCTAACACTGGGTGCAGTACTGTACGGTCAAAATAGTCGGATTTTTCTTCATGTTTAGTCAGATTTCGTTTTTCCGGAGGCGTTGGATCGCTTTATATCAATCTCCCATGTAATGTACAGACTCTGTTCACACTGGTGCAGAATCTGGGCCTGAACTTGCTCTGCGTCTCACGTCTTCATCCTTCAGTGACTGAATACCAGACGTTTGCTGCACAAATTATTCATCATCCGACCTGAGAACGAGATGAAGGAATTCACGGAGGAATTTATGATATTCATCCATCAATCACCGCAAGGCAGATGGTAATAAGAGGAAAGCTTCCCAAACCTGGCGGGTCAGAGGGGGAAGCTGCGCCTCTCATACACACAAATACAATACAGGCGGTCCTCTACATAAGAACACTCGACTTACAGACGACCCCTAGTTACAGACGCACCTCTGGATGTTGGTTATTTCCTGTACTTTAGCCTTAGGCTACAATAAACAGCTGTAACAGTTATCACAGGGACTGTGGGGATTTGTAATCTAAGCCAAACAAATGGCCATTGACCCCCCAAGTTAAAAATCAACTCAAAATAGAAAAAACTGAGAAAAGTTCTTTGTTTGGGAGTGTGGGTAGGCCACAGCAATTTTTATTAAGATATCATTTATCTTTGTAACTTTTTAACAAGTTGACAATGTTTGTAAACATGTAAACAATAAAACAAAAGAATATAATTTTAATGCCCGCCTGGCTTGATTGTATAGAGCTCTTCTCCCGAGATGGCGGCTGCCGCAGGACAGCCGTCATGTGGGTGTCTTCCTCGCCTTCGGGCATGTCTATCCTCCTCCGCACTGGCTGCGACTCCCCCCCCCCAACAAGGAAGGAATCCCCAACAATCCATACATGGGTCACCTGGCCTGAAAAATACAAAACGAAGGATAGCACAACCTAAAGATAAACACTAACGTTACAGTAAGTTAAAACAGGGGATTGAGATCTGGTCGGATGTATGACTTAAAACAATCCGACTTCCATCTTCCGAGTGTTTTTATTGCTTCCTCACTCATTCCACAAGAGTGCGCCGTGGTCGCCGCACCGATGTGAAATGAGTGAGTGCCAAATTCTTTGGGGTTTAAACCCAAAAAGAGTATTATCTTAAAAACCGCACTAAATTGGAAACAGGACAGGGGGGTACCTGAAAGGTGCAGTAAAAAATTCTGACCCGCTATGCGTAAATGGGCATATCTCCTAATCAAGGAAACCGGGCATGGGTTTGAAGACATGGGAAGTATGGTAATCCATCTTCCTCTACCAAAAACATCCGTTTTTGACTTACGAATCCGAATTTTTACCCCAGTATCGCTGACTAGTACTTCCGATTGCAGCAAACCGCCCGATTTTACCGCGCTGAGAGGAACTAGCTCCCCGATCCGTAGCGCCCCGAAAAATGCTATAGCAAAGGCCGAACTAAACAAGGAGAGTCTACTGGAGTTGAAAACATCAGTCTTAATAAATTTCCCCTAATATATATGTTTTCCCTTACATCCTACCTTCCTTACAATGTGCTGCTGAATTTAAGGACAAAAAAACAATTCCCATTTGACTTCATTCTACTTTCTGTTGTTCATTTTTAAAACAGAAACTGCGCAAAACTGAAGCCAAAACACAGATGGGAACTGGCTCTTAGATGAAATTGCATCAGTTTTTACATAGGTCTTGATAAATATGACTTGTTCCAAAGCGCCAAAAAGTGGTGTATCACTACATACCTTTTTGTTAGAAAAACAATGCATATAAAAATACATTGGAAAATGTACAAACATTTTTTAAAAAGTTAAGTAAAATTCAGTAAAAATCTATAAAAAATTTTTTGCATTTCTAACAGTTGGCAATGGGAAGTGCAAGTCACCGCAGACATCTTATAATCAATATGTATTTTGTATCAAGAGGATACCTGTAATATCACGTATCATCAGCCATATAGATGCATTTCTACATATTTTAAGGGGCAAAATGGATGTTACCTAATTTGCATATTAATATCACAAAATAAATGTCTTTCACCTCCCTGTGACCACATTCAGTCTTATTCATTGCCTTCTCCCAGCAACAAGTCACCAGAGCCAGATGTTATTGTACTTGGTAAGGGAGAGGTTAATGGATGCTCCCCCCTTCCTCTCCTCCTGGGATGCAGACTTGGTGCTTGGACACACCCCCTTCTGACGTCATGACAGCTGGCCACGCCCAGAAGTGTTTGGTCCTTTTAAACCTGAGCTGATTATTTGCAGGGGATTTACAGAGAGAGGATGGAAAGTTGTAGACAAGACATGGCCAGGGCTGACAGCTGAGAGGCTGGGGACTGGGAGAAGAAGGAGAAGAAGGAGGGGAGGCAAGAGTTAACAGGGACTCCAGGTGAAGCAAGGTCCTGCAGGTGCCTCATAGGAGACAAAGGTAAGGAAGTTGTGATCATCCCTGAATCTTCTGGCTATGGTGGGACCTGCTGGGACTTGTAGTGCACCAATATCGCTTATTGACTCCTTTCTGTTGCAGTAAAATTTGCAACAATGTGTCTTATTGTAAATTCTTTGAGATCCTGGAATATACATGTAGAGAGATGATAAATGTATATGATGACATTATGTACATTGTATCTGGCATTGCAGTTGTTTCCTCCCTCCCTTGTGTCTCCTCTTGTATGTAACCTCCTAGGAAATTGCCTCATGTTTACACTCGCCTCGGCGCTAGCACCTGGGTTTATTCGTGTCTCCGGGGCTACAAGGGGTTAATCACGAGTCGCGTAATCTGAGCGCTGACCTGTTTTTCTGATGGAAGTTATGAAATGTATCAGTGATTAGAATGTGAAGTCCTATACAACTATATATTCTGTATTCTAGAACAGGAGGCGATATTAATGTATCAGATTCTCCCTTCTCTTGTGTTGGGGTCAGATCTGGCAGATGATTATCCAGAATGATCTGACAGTGAGAGGTCATATTGGATCAAATGTGCAGTTGCACAGATTTTGTCCAAAAAAATCTGATTAAAGGGGGTTTCCTCTTCTTATAGTAATAAAGTTTGTGTACCTCGAAGATTAAAGGGGTCGGCCACTTTCAGCAAGTAATGAAAAGTTATACAATTTTCCAAAATACTTTCTGTATCAATTCCTCACGTTTTTTTTTTTCTAGATCTCTGCTTGCTGTCATTCTATAGAAGCTTCTATGTTTACTGCCAGTGAATAGAAATCTGCCCAGGGTCTTGCGGTGGACAGGCGGGTGCATGAGCCATTATTATCACAGAGACTAATGATAGTAACGTCTGTCCATGCGGGCAGATTTGTATCCACTGGAAGTAAACAAAGAAGCTTTCTATAGAAGGACAGCAAGCAGAGATCTTGAAAACCGCAAGGAATTGATACAGTAAGTATATTGGAAAATTGGGTAACTTTTCCCTACTCAAGCCATATCAATTATTTCTTAAAAGTGGACAACCCCTTTAACATGGAATAAGATTCAGTAGAACTTGTCATTTGTTATTAAAGTCCAGGATTGGGGAAGTGTCCTCACACTGCTGTGCTCTTAGCTCCCTGCAGCCTAGTATCTGCTGTAGTATTCAACCAGACGTCTGCTACATATTTTAATAAGAGCAGGGAGTTGGATCTAAGAATCAGTTCATTGCACAGAGCTAAGCAGTGTGAGGATACTCCCCCAGTCTAAGTCCAGCTGCAATCCTGGAGTATTGTAATATTTTACTGCAGCATCAATACCTAACTCAGGCTGCGGTCTGCATGGTCAGAACTGATAGCACATTCCCTTTAAACTTGGGTTAACCCCTTCAAATACTGAGAACACAGACTAGAACCCTAGAATTCCGCTTTTGATCCAGTAGAACTGCAGTAGGACCAGTTGTTGGGTTTATCATATCAACTGTACAATATAAGAAAGACAAGTGGATTGACTTATTCCTTCAAGGGAATGTATAATGATGTCTGAACCCCTGTGACACGGGAGACAGAAGACCCCGATATGTGGTTGTGGGGGTCACAAGTGACTGTCAGCTTTGTTGGTCACTTCCCGCAGATGATTAGCTGAATCTCTTCTTCCCATCTGTCGTCTGTATAACAGGATTTACGTCTAGTCCGTTGCCAGGTAAGCTGCTAATATGTAGGTTTATCTTCAAGGCCTCGTTCACACCAGGGGGCCAACTGTGGTCATAGGGCAATGTTACTGAAGGACAGCGGGTTCTTGGGTGCAGCAAGTCGTGTCTCTAGGGTCATCAGACTGCACCACACAGGACCAAACCAAATACACTCCCATCCTATGGCCCCCCCACTGAATGCCGCCTCCCATCCTGTGGCCCCCCACTGAATGCCGCCTCCCATCCTGTGGCCCCCCACTGTATGCCACCTCCCATCCTGTGGCCCCCCACTGAATGCCGCCTCCCATCCTGTGGCCTCCCACTGTATGCCGCCTCCCATCCTGTGGCCCCCCACTGTATGTCGCCTCCCATCCTGTGCCCCCCCCACTGTATATTGCCTCCTATCCTGTGCCCCTCCACTGTATACTGCCTCCCATCCTGTGCCCCGCCCACTTTATACCGCCTCCCATCCTGTGCCCCGCCCACTGTGTACTGCCTGCCATTTTGTGCCCCCCCCACTGTATACTGCCTCCCATCCTGTGCCCCCCCCCACTGTATACCAGCTCCCATCCTGTGCCCCCCCCCCACTGTATACTGCCTCCTATCCTGTGCCCCCCCCACTGTATACCAGCTCCCATCCTGTGCCCCCCCCACTGTATACTGCCTCCCATCCTGTGCCCCCCCCCACTGTATACCAGCTCCCATCCTGTGCCCCCCCCCACTGTATACTGCCTCCCATCCTGTGCCCCCCCCCACTGTATACCAGCTCCCATCCTGTGCCCCCACTGTATACCAGCTCCCATCCTGTGCCCCCCCCACTGTATACCAGCTCCCATCCTGTGCCCCCCACTGTATACCGCCTCCCATCCTGTGCCCCCCCCCCCCCACTGTATACTGCCTGCCCATGGGACAACTATATGATCTCTATGGTGTCTGATGCATCAGACACAAGCCACTATTATTGATAAGCCATCAATATCTAGTTTTGGCCAACTCTTTGAGCTCCCTCTAGTGGTGGCTACAGGCAGAGAGAATTTCATCCTTTCACATATTTGTAGCTCAGGAAAACAAAACTCAAACTGCTATGAAGAAGTTTAGGATCCATTTAGTTGTGTTCTACCGCTTTAATGTTGGAGGAGGTTTTTTTTTGCTAATAAAACCCTACAGATTTTTGACCTACTTTTTTTTGTTAGATTCATTGTGACTTTTTATGCCCTCAGTCCATAAAGAAGAAGGAACGCCTGGTGTGTAATGTATAGATGTTGGCATTAGGGAAGATCCCAGGCAGAAGTCTCATAGGTCACATCTTCAAGTCAAATTTGGTTTGTCAGACTTGTACCCCAAGATATTCCCCATCAGCTATTGCTGCCCTTCTGCACTGAACTTTGTCCTCCTGCAGTCTTAAGATACGGCCATGAAAAGCCCATTGTACATAAAGTCCAATAAAATCCAAACATAATCTACAGATTTACGTCACAGGTCATGAGCTGAATATATAATATGACGTTATTACTGGGGGGAAGGTTCTGTGCTGAAGGGGGGTTACCATGCTACATGGTGTCCCAAAATATATATGTATATATGAAATAAATATGTAAATCTGGATGTTATTTGGGTAAATGGGGGGGATGGGGAATGGACGTTAAGCCAGAAAATGTTATGGGAAGCCTCATTATAGAACCTAGGGGTATATAGGTATCAGTTGTACCCAGTCCGTATTTATCATGCAAATTCCGACATAAATGTGTTGTACGCCCCATGTTACCAAAAAAAAGTGGCGCACTCTGTTAGGGCAGTGCAGGGGGTGTCAGGTTCATGAAGAACGAGCACCAAAAATCCTGAATTCTGGCGCCCCCTGTCCATTACACAGGACACTGCACGTAGTACACATGGCACTGCTGTTAGTAAATGTGCCCCATTGGCCCACATTTATTAAGTGTTTCCACCAGTTTTCTGATGTCTTTGCACTGAAAAGAACGTACAAACTGTGTGTACATGTATTTGTAAAGTGTCTGCTTGTGCCGAAAAAACAGAAAAATGTGCACCTAAACGGGATGTCACTGCTTAGTCGGAGTTTGCAGCACATTTAGTACTGACAGGCGCCACAAAAGATGGTGCCCACTTCCCAAGCAGTGCAGGGGGCGCCATGCACACTACACAGGCAACCGCACATGGGACACCACGCGCACATTGGACACCTTGCGCACATTGGACACCGCGCGCACATTGGACACCGCGCGCACATTGGACACCGCGCGCACATTGGACACCGCGCGCACATGGGACACCGCGGGCACATGGGACACCGCGGGCACATGGGACACCCTGCGCACATGGGACACTGCGCGCACATGGGACACCGCGCGCACATGGGACACCGCGCGCACATGGGACACACGCCGCACATTGGACACCGCGCGCACATGGGACACCGCGCGCACATGGGACACACGCCGCACATGGGACACCGCGCGCACATGGGACACACGCCGCACATGGGACACCCTGCGCACATGGGACACACGCCGCACATGGGACACACGCCGCACATGGGACACACGCCGCACATGGGACACACGCACACCCGGGACACCCCGCACCTAGGACACACGCACAAGTTTTGATAAATCTGGCCCAATCTTTCCCATGTTCCTGTATAATCCTGCAGATTTTCAGTATGAATAATCTGCACAAAATCCACAACGTGTGCAGATACCCTGAGTGGGACCAGAGATGCAATACCCTGACATGGCCTGGGTGCAATCTACAGGTTAGGGGCGAGTAGCTGGTGTCGGACCCTCCCTGATACATTTCATGCTTATGACTATTTGCTATTACTATTACACAAGTGGCGGCTTCACAGTGGCGAAGATTTCCCATATACACAGGCAGATTGTGCAGTTGCATCACAGCCTCCTATTTAGCAATTCGCACTCTCCTCTTATTTCTCAAGTTGCCGGTCACAAGACATGAGTTATATGTACTAATACACACTGGGGCTCATTTACTAAGGGTCTACGGACCGCACAAAGGTCGGATATTTTCCGACGATTACTGTTTTGTGCCGCATTTAAAAGCTGATTGTGGCGCACGTGATCGTATTTTGGCGCCGACTTTCATGCAACAGAAATTGGGGGGGCGGGCTGATGGACGATCCGACTGATTCGGACAAAGCGTGGGATTTAACATTCAAAATTGTGTTGCATCCAATGCACTTACAAGCAGCGGGAAGAAGAAGGTGACCTCTGTCGGACCTGAGCGGGGAAGCGACACATGCAGGATATCGGGCGCACGATCTTGGTGAATCGTGGCAGCTCTGAATCCTCGCCGGACAATGCACCTCGGGGATCGCGATGGGACTGGTAAGTAAATGCCCCACTGAGTGCACCAGGTGACTCTACTAGGGGGAGGACAAGCACTCTGGATATGGTGGCGACAGATGATGAAACAGAGGGAATTAGTGGCAGACATGACACCGGAGAATGGATGGACTCCTTGCGTCCTGGAAGATTGACCTTTAAGCGGTGACGTGAAAAGGAGCATAAAAAGGACGCACTTGTTTTCTGCTGAAATATTCATATGTAATCCGCATCATGCGGAAAGGTTGTGGCTGACATTATGTGGGAAGCAGATGACAGAATTGGTTTCAAAAGGGACCCTGCCCCCAGATTTTACATCATTAAACTACTATTTTGTGAAAACTTACCATTTTATCTAATAAAATCTCCTCCAAAATCATATTCAAATGAGCTGAGAAGAGTCAAGTTTTAAAGGTTGCAGGGGTAGTGACTAGTGACTTCATCTTCTGTTCTATAGCGGCTAGAAAATGCTTTTGGTGTCATATTAAAGATGAGAATCTCTTCTTTCACACCTCATCAAGCTTGTGGATCTGTGAAACACAGAACCGGAAATAGAGAGAGCTAAAAGACAGGTATTGGATTTTTACATGCAAGTTGCATTTTCAACTTTGTCTTTAGCTGCCTGTATCTCCGGTTCTGTAGCACACAGAACCACAGGCCTGATGTGACCTGAAAGATGAGATTCTTCTCTTTTAATATGACACCATTTCTAGGTTCTGTAGAAGTGACTCTCCCACTGCAGCTTTCAAACTTGACTCATTTCAGGTAAAATTTGACTCTTCTCTGCTGATTTTCACATGACTTTGGAGAATATTTTTTTATAGGTAAACATTCACGTGACAACGGCTACAGGCCGAAGCTGAAACACAAAGTTTTTCAGACTCCCTAAAATGGGAATATGTTCCATTCGAGGGTCCATAAAGCTCAGGAATATTGCATAACCAAAAGGACCCTCTAACCATCACGTGCATCTCCCTTTATTGGAGTTTGTACTTTCTCCATCTGTTTTGTAACTTTTGGACAATCTTATTTTTTTTTTTATATGTTCCGCTTGGTACCAAATCTCTCCTCATCCTATTCCCTTCTGTATATGGAGCACGGATGGCAAGGAAAGGGTTAACTGATGTCTTCATTACCAAGTCCTGGAAATGAGATGTTGATTAGGGCAGGAAGCTCCGAGATCATGAATATCGTTAGATGGATAATCAGGAATTTAAAAAGCTCATTAAAATAGATAAATCTTTTTATTTTTATAAATATCTTGATTCAAGTTTTAACCTGAAGAAGGTCACAGTCTCAAGGCCATATATATATATATATATATACAGTACATGCTGCATCACCAGGGCACAACAATAGAAGAAACATGGGTATAACTTCTAGGGAACTGATATCTGTGACATCACTGTGTGTATTATCCCTGTACTGTGACATCACTGTGTGTATTATCCCTGTCCTGTGACATCACTGTGTGTATTATCCCTGTACTGTGACATCACTGTGTGTATTATCCCTGTACTGTGACATCACTGTGTGTATTATCCCTGTACTGTGACATCACTGTGTGTATTATCTCTGTACTGTGACATCACTGTGTGTATTATCTCTGTACTGTTACATCACTGTGTGTAATATCCCTGTCCTGTGACATCACTGTGTGTATTATCCCTGTACTGTGACATCACTGTGTGTATTATCTCTGTACTGTGACATCACTGTGTGTATTATCTCTGTACTGTTACATCACTGTGTGTAATATCCCTGTCCTGTGACATCACTGTGTGTATTATCCCTGTACTGTGACATCACTGTGTGTATTATCCCTGTACTGTGACATCACTGTGTATATTATCCCCTGTACTGTGACATCACTGTGTGTATTATCTCTGTACTGTGACATCACTGTGTATATTATCCCCTGTACTGTGACATCACTGTGTGTATTATCTCTGTACTGTGACATCACTGTGTGTATTATCTCTGTACTGTGACATCACTGTTTGTATTATCCCCGTACTGTGACATCACTGTGTGTATTATCCTGTACTGTGACATCACTGTGTGTATTATCCCTGTACTGTGACATCACTGTGTGTATTATCCCTGCACTGTGACATCACTGTGTGTATTATCCCTGTACTGTGACATCACTGTGTGTATTATCTCTGTACTGTGACATCACTGTGTGTATTATCCCTGTACTGTGACATCACTGTGTGTATTATCCCTGTACTGTGACATCACTGTGTGTGTTATCCTGTACTGTGACATCACTGTGTGTGTTATCCTGTACTGTGACATCACTGTGTGTATTATCCTGTACTGTGACATCACTGTGTGTATTATCTCTGTACTGTGACATCACTGTGTGTATTACTCCTGTACTGTGACATCACTGTGTGTATTATCCCTGTACTGTGACATCACTGTGTGTATTATCCCTGCACTGTGACATCACTGTGTGTATTATCCCTGTCCTGTGACATCACTGTGTGTATTATCCCTGTACTGTGACATCACTGTGTGTATTATTCCTGTACTGTGACATCACTGTGTGTGTTATCCTGTACTGTGACATCACAGTGTGTATTATCCCCGTACTGTGACATCATTGTTTGCAAATTTTGCACAGAATATTTACTCTCAATGAGAAGGGATGCATCAGCCATGAGGTGAGTTGAGCCTCTTGCCTCAGGCAGCAGCACCTGCAGCAGAAACGGGATAGCATCAGGGACGCAGAACCTAACACTTAAAAAATAATCACATCTGATGTCATTATGGGTGTGAGACCCTGCATGGGGAGCCCACTTACTGATATAGTACTACTGGATGGGGAAAAGGGGGGACCCCATTGTATATCTCTCTTCAGGCAGCTGAGAGTTTAGGTTCCCCTCTGGGCACTATATGGATGTAGCCTATACCGTATACGTCCCGGTGTTCCCTATAGTCTGCGGATTCTGTGTTAGGCTCGGACCTGTATATGGACATCAGCTTGAGATTCTTGGGTTGAAGACCACCATAAAGTGTCTCCTCCATCCCTCTCCCCCCCCCGCTCCCAGTCTTTGGATGTATGATACTTACTATACCTTAGGAATTCCTTTGGAGTCTCCTTCATCTTTTGCGCTCCCTTTTGTGTTGTAGATGGCTTCTGCCACCGATCCGAGATACGGACATCGAGACGCTTCGGACCAGAACTTTGATTATATGTTCAAGCTTCTGATCATCGGGAATAGCAGCGTGGGGAAGACGTCCTTCCTGTTCCGCTATGCGGATGACACCTTCACGTCGGCCTTCGTCAGCACCGTGGGCATCGACTTCAAGGTGAAGACCGTCTATCGAAATGATAAGAGGGTGAAGCTGCAGATCTGGGTAAGTGGGGGCCCCAAGTGATCCAACATTATCAATTTTACTGGTTATTATTATGTGATAGGAGAAGCCCTTTTAAAGGGAACCCGTCTGCAGACTGTAGACGGTGTTAAAGGGAACCCATCAGCTGTCTGCAGACAGTGTCAAAGGGAACCTGTCTGCAGACTGTAGACAGTGTTATAGGGAACCTGACAGCATTCTGCAGACAGTGTTAAGTATTGTCCCTGGAGAGGTGTGTAATCAGACCTAGGAGAAACAAGGTTTCTACATAAGTCTTTGTCCATGAAATTGGATCACAGACCAGCGCGACCAGCTTCTTCTTGTAAATGATTATAATCATACCCTTGTTTGTGTAGCATCAGAACTGCTATGAATAGGATTTATATTCCAGGATTGTAGCTTCTCCAAGTACACTGTAGGTGCGTCCTCACACTGCTGTGCTCTAAGCCCTCTACATGAAACTGCTCCATAGACCTCCACTGGTTGAATATAACAGCTGTCACTCAAAGCAGAAGGGAAACAATGCACAGGAGCTTAGGAGTCCCCATCTGTGTGCCAAGTCCAGCAACAATCCTGGATTAATAATCAATATTTTACATTCCTGCTGCTATTAACAACCTACACATAGCTATAATTACACATAACTCAAGGCCAGAGATAACACTGACTGCAGAGAGTACAGCAGTGTAAGGATACAACTACTATACAACCCTTCAATATACATGCTATTTTCACACAAGCCAAGATTACACAGATCTCCAGGGACAATACCAAACACTGCCTGCAGAGAGCACAGAGCACAGCAGTGTAAGGATATAAATGCTATTTTCACACAAGCAAAGGTATGATTACACAGATCTCCAGGGACAATACCTTACGCTGTCTGCAGAGAGCACAGAGCACAGCAGTGTAAGGATATAAATGCTATTTTCACACAATCAAAGATTACACAGATCTCCAGGGACAATTCCAAATGCTGTCTGCACAGAGCACAGAGGACAGCAGTGTAAGGATATAAATGCTATTTTCACACAAGCAAAGGTATGATTACACAGATCTCCAGGGACAATAACGTATGCTCTCTGCAGAGAGCACAGAGCACAGCAGTGTAAGGAAATAAATGCTATTTTCAAACAAGCAAAGGTCTGATTACACAGATCTCCAGGGACAATACCTAACACTGTCTGCATAAGGCCCAGCGCAATTGTTGAAGCTAGACTCCTAGAATATACATCCATATTTCACAGTTCTGCTGCTACTATTATTACACATCCAGGAATGCATAATATTTGCTGCAGTTTCCATGATAAAAACTGCTGTTGGTTTCCATTTAAGAGTTAATGAATACCCAATTATCACAAGGGCTGGATGTAGCATCCTGAAATAGCTGGAATATTCTGCCCCTACCCCTCTCAGCCCCTAATGAGGAGATTTTAAATTATGCGCATAATAAGCATCTCAAGTAGTCCTGATCTCACCCAGACGTAACCTGTGACCCGGGTGTGGGGGCGTCTGCTGCACCGATACAATATGCATCTTCTAGATGTGATTAGCCGCGGCTTGTGAGATGATTCCGAATCCCGGCATGTTATGGAGGAATATCCGCTGGATGAGCTTCCATGACAAATAGAACATTGTCACTTGGTGCATTTACAACTTTTCCACCAGCTCCACTTTAAGTTTAGAAGTTGGAAATTTTACTCAATTTTATTGCTGTTTTAGCTCCTATCACTCAGTGATGGTCAGAGAGCAGGGACTCTCTAAGCCAGTGATGGCGAACCTTTTGGAAACTGAGCGCCCAAACTACAACCAATAGCCACATATTTTTCACAAAGTGCCAAAGGCAAATTTAAAGTAACTTATTTCGAACGTATTGGCATCCTGAAGACACCAATACAGTAGAAAGATGGAGAAATTTGGATTATTATTGTAGCTTCCCTCTAAGGTCCCCTTAACAGGATGAATCACAGGCCCTGAGAAGGGGCTTCAATGATAATCCAGCTCTGCCTACACCTCCTTGCTCCTCCTGTACTTCAAGTCACTTTAAAATAGTACTGAACATGGCACGTTCTGCCTGGGACTGCAGGAGGAGGAGTCCTGAATGGTGACCTTTGTGCTGGGTGATGGCCTGGGTGCCCACAGAGAAGGCTCCGAGTGCCATCTCCGGCACCCGTGCCATAGGTTCGCCACCACTGCTCTAAGCAGACACTTCATGATCCCTCTAGTGCTGCGAAATGCTTAGAGCTGACAAGGTGCTTCGATTATCAGGGTCCAGGTTTATATACACTTCTTAACATTCACTAGTATCTGACATGTAGAAAGAGAAATGAGAGATGATGAGATCCATGAGATGCATATAACACATGACATCCTCAGCTCTGCCATATTATACTCTATTATCTCTGCGATATGCCTCCCTCTCTGTCCTATGGATAAAGACCTTATCTGGCTGTAACTTGTAGCTTTACTATCCTCACAATGTGATGCTGGCAGGAAGTCAGAGTCAGTGTGTGTGTGAGCTCGTCCTGGAATGCAGGGGGGAGGGGGCTGGAGGCAGGGAGGAGCTCAGTGCAGTGTCAGACAGAAGAACAATATGTCCTCCTGACCCTAAATTCAGAAGATCTAGGGTCGGGTCCAGGGGCAATAAAAATTGTGTACACCAGGACTGATAGAGACAGGTTGGAATTATATCTGTAAAATGCTGTATTTTAGAGAATTAGATAATTTGTTATCCTGAGTACGGCATGCCCTGGGTTTCCTGGATTCTAGGAGGAGGCCTTGAGTCCTGTCTGACAAACTCTATGCTGGGGTGACAGCCTGGGTGCCCACAGAGAGGACTCTGAGTGCCACCCCTGACACCTGTTCCATAGGTTCACCATCACTGCTCTAGTGTGTAAGGGGTCCCGAGCCTATCGGCACAGGCTGTGGAATGGCTTGGGAATTTATGTAGCGCTAGTTTCATACTGGATTATGGATTCTCAATCCACAGCAGAAATCTTGTATAAATCTCGCCCTCTACACTGGGACTATATTACGCTGCAGATTTCCGGTACACAAAAAGGTAATCTGGGCAATGTGCACAAATTGCCATGCCAATATAAACCCCCCACATTACATAATGTCCCCCTTATCTCTTCCATTAGATATGTCTCTGCATATACATGTACCTATGTTTTTGCCTCCTTTGAAAGATGCAGCCTCACCATGATGCCCTCCGCTTTATCTCTCACTGCTCCAGCCCCTCCTCATGGCATCTCTCTTTTTCTCACAGTCCCTCTCACTGATAGATACAGGAAGAGGGGAGGGGGAAGGAGCAGGATGAGCCATAATCTCCTGCTACAGCTCCTCCTATTCAGCAGAGCTCATACATGTAAACAAACAATCATGGAGAGTCTGCAAAGCACAAAAATAAGTATCAGGACTGCTGAATCTCTTCAAAATTCTGTCTACAAGACAGTAAAGGCACATGGGCAACTCAACTTAAGTAAAAGAGTGGGCAACCCCTTTAAGGGACCCCAAATAAAGGCACTTCCCTTGGGAATACCCCTTTAAATAGAAATATCAGATTCCCCCTACTGCTTATTTTTAATCTCCTATAGGTCTAGACACTGACATAATATAAGCCCACTCCGGGAGGAATTACTTTGAATCTGTCTCCATTGTATGACCTTGCTTTTAAGATTCTTATAAGAAGCGCTCGTGTACTTGAGGCGACTCATTTATAAGACGCCTCATATTCTGAAGAGCCTCCTAATGACCCTATTTGTGCTTTCATGTCATGTGTGGAGTGCAGCTCTTAGCGCTCCCCTCTAGCTTCATTGCTTATTACACTGAGCGATGAGATGACTGCAAATACAGAATTGTTAACATTTCTGGACATTTTGGCCGAGGCTTTAAGTGTTTATAACCTTGCGATGTTCGGAAAATCACACGTCTGCATCTCCAGTTACAAAAAAAATTATAAAGTCTAGAGGGCTGCGGGGTAGAGCTGGAGTGGTTTTATAGGAATTTTTTTTTTAAAGTTTTAAAATTTAGCATTTCTATCATTCTAAAGCATATCTGTGCATTCAGGTAACTTTCAGAATAAGTTGTATCTTTGTACGTGAAAATTATGTTCTCCTCGTCAGGGCCGATTATAGCCTGTTTGCTGCCTGAGGCGAAAATTTAAATTTTCAAAGTCTCCTAAATAACAAAATCAAATACACCTCTCACAACAGACCCCTATTGAACTATATAAAGCCCCCCCTTATATTATATACAGCCACCCGAATCGCCCCATATTTTGCCGCCCTCCCTCAGAGCTTGGACATCTGTCGCCTGAGGCGAGTTTCTCATCTCGCCTCATTGAAGATGCGGCACTGCTCCTCATACATCTCATTCTCACTTGTCCTGGTGGCGGTGCGCAGAGACCAGCAGCTATGATGTCTCCCATACACTGGTCCATTGCACTCACTCAACAAGAATCTGCATAGATGACCTCTGTTTCTTAGAGGTCTCAGAGCCGGTGGCTGGAGACTAGCTGCTATGATTTCTCCCATACACTGCACATAGAATGTACTGAAAAATCTTCTCCCTCAATCAGGGATATTCTATATATTACATATAAAATATAATGTTACAGTAGAGATTTTGGCGATCACGTAGAAAACTTACCATTGTCTGCAGCAGCATTTGTCTCTCTGATTCTCTCTTACTGGGCTCAATATGAGTTCCAACCTAGGATAGAAGCATGGGGAGGCGGATGGTCATTTTTCTATTTTAAGTGCAACTATGCTCATAAAGTGTCACTGAACGCTTTAAAGGGTTCCTCTAGTGTCTGCTAAATTTGAGATGCTTCTTGTCATGTCATCTTCATGTCGTGAACTCACTCTGGGCAGGAAATTGTTGCAAAAACAGTGTTCTAAAATTGGGAAAAAAAATGTAATTTTTTTTTTTTAAATTACAGAAACGGCGCCACTCTTTTCTATAGGTTGTGCATGGTATTGCAGTTTAGTCGCATCCCATTTCCTTATTATATGATCAACTTCTAACCACTGAGTTCTCTCCCCTCGATACTTAGTGACAGGCGCTATATGTATGACATTGGGCCCCGGGCTCGGAGTCGCTGACACAGAGCTGTGCCTACGTCTTTGATGCAGTTTATACATCAGTGATGTGTCCTAGGAGACTATAGAGGCCATATACCCTATGAGTCACTCCTACGTCTGACTTTCCTCATACTCCATTAGTTTTATTGTTGCATCTTGTACAAAGGACAATGAAAAAAAAAAACAATCACAGGAGAGAAAAACCTGCGCTGCAGCCGTCACACATGGACATTAAGGCTTTGGGCAATGAACAAATGTCTTTCCTACCCCCCCTCTCCTGGACATATATAGATATAATTAAAGGGCATCTACCACCAGGATGAAGGATTGTATGCAAATGAGCCTGAGGGGCTGCAGGCTCCATATGTGTTAATGAAGCCTGGAGCCCCTCAGGCTCATTTGCATACAGTGCCGTAATCCACAATGGAGACCATGTGGAATCACATGTGTTTTTACACGGTGGACCAAACGTGAATAATTGTCTGGTGTAGAGTTACCAATGGGGTTTTCAACATCTTGTAGGTCCCACCCATCTCAAGAACGGGGGTCCAAAGTTCAGTTTGCTGCTCATGCAGGACCAATCAATATGAATGAAATCAACTGTAGTGCAAACCCCTCCTACAATGTATTCATTAGCACTATCACCCACGGGAGGGGGGGGGGCGTGCTCCTGCACAGTGTAACAGCCTGTGAAGCTACAATACAGAGGGGGCTCTGGTAACACCCCGCAGAGCCCTTCAGGCTCATTAGCATAATTCTGAAAGCTGATTTTAGAAGGAAGGAGGCCATGAATAATAAATATAAGAAGATTACCACAGTCCCAGTGCCTAGATCTATGTCCCTGGTTTATCATGATGGATTTTGATGGTGGGTTTCATTTAACAGGGTCATAATCTGGGGATTCTCTAATGGACTTTGCAGACATGATTTCTCTAATTTTAGGGAAGTGCTGTTTTTATCAATATGCAAATTAGCTGTTTGGTGCATAACCATTGTAGAAAGAAGGAAACTGGTGCGCCTGCAGGCACGTTCATGCCCATGGTGCCCACAGGTAGGTTGGCAAAGAAGAACAGTTGGACCTGCAGGCACAACAACACCCTCGGGGCACTGAGAAGGTAGGTTGGCGCACCGGCAAGTGGGTTTAAGGAATAGAAATATTTTAGACTGGTTATTCGTACAGCACAGCGCCGTACCATGGATAGTGGCAGTGCTTGGTATTGCAGCTCAGCACAATGTAAAACGACCATGTGACTGATGTGATATCACTGACTTTAAAAATGTAGGCAACAACTTAAAATATTTGATAACCAGGGAATAGGGGCGTGTGTATGACCCCCTGCCGATCCTAAAAGTGATGAATAAAAAAACAAGTCCTAGCGGTATAATGTGAATACAGTCCTCTCCAGCAATGCAGAGGTTAATCTGGGGATGTGAGAGCGGCGCTCTATGTGTTGCGGCACGGAGCACGCTCTTATCTCGCACGTGTTATCTGCCTTTCCGGGAACATTCAATTATCCAGAGCCGTAATTGCAGAGATGGATTGAAAGGCCGAGGCGACGACGCACGAATATTAATGAAGGGTTCACTCTATAAATTGACACCGGCAGAAGGGGCGGATTTTCTGGTTACATCGACGGCTTCTACTTTACGATACAGAATTATCCCGACCTCGATTTTTTTAAAAACGATTCTTCTAATGTTATGCAAATGATAAAATCATTTGTCCCTTTGACGTTTTATGCGTTTTATTTACGGTTATTATCACCTCATTACGTGTGCGGTTGTGTCTAGTTTCAGTACATTTATTTATAAGTTAAAGGATATCTATTACCAGGATGACGGATTGTAAACCAAGCGCTAGCATACTGGTGTGCGCCTCCTCTGGTAGGATCTTTAAGATTGCTATGCCCTTGTTTTTAAGGAAAGAAAAGCTTTAAAAATTCTTAAAGGGGTTGTCCCAATTTAGAAAGTTACACCCGATCTACAGGAAAAGGGATAACATTCTAAACGGTGAGGGTCTGACAGCTGGGAGAACCGGACCCCCAGCAAGCTGGAGAAATCAGTTCAATTCTAAGAGAGCGACAGATCCGGAATTGAATGGAGTGGCAGGACGTAAGCTTGGTTTGACACTCCAAATCAGAAAAGGACTTACATTCTCCTAATTGCTCGGGGGTCCAGTTCTCATAATCAGTGGGCTTCTCGACTGTCAGAACCAAGTTTGGGCAACCCCTTTAACATTAAAAGGCTAGATATCCCTTTAATTAAGGGGACCATATTCAAACCCTGGATGGTAGTAAAACAGAATTTGTATAGTCCTTTAGCAAAAGGAGGCGGACAGCTCCATTCTCTGAGAAGTGTCAAAGCAGGTTACTGCAGATCATCTCCCTTTAATCTGCATGGGGGCTAAGCTGCAGTGACTCAGATCAGCCACTGCACAAGAACGGCGATGATGTATGGGGGTGCTGGGTGTTGCACCAATTTGATATTTGATCCCTAGAATGGGCCATCAATATTTTAAGCCAATAAAACCCCTTTAAAGGACATTTACCACCAGGATGAAAGACTGTAAACCAAGCACTGACATCCTGGTGTGTGTCCCCTCTGGCAGGATCTGCACTTCTTTAAGCTTGATATGCCTTGTTTTTAAAAACAAAAGGCTTTAAAAATTATGCAAATGAGCCTGAGGGTCTTCAGGCTGCATTAACATCAATGGAGCCTGGAGCCCCTCTGGCACATTTGCATAATTTTAAAAGCCTTTTCTATTAAAAAGCAGACATGTTTCTGTGTTATAAAAACCGTACCACCTCCGTCCCCAGGTTGTTTGCTATTGTTGATCAGTTACTTCAATGGAACTTAAAGGGCATCTACCACCACCAAGGACTGTATGCAAATGGGCTTGAGGGGCTCCAGGCTCCATAGATGTTAATGAAGCCCCTCAAGCTCATTTGCATACATTCTTTCATCCAGGTGGTAGATGCCCTTTAACTTGGCAATGTCGACCATTACTCATGCCCATTTGTGATGCTTTATATTTTTTTTTGGGGGGGGGGAGGGGGGAATGGATGGGGGGGGGAGAAAACCCAAAAAAAAATCTTGTTCACATTTTTTTAAAGGATCAATGGCTATTTTCTATGTTGTACATGAACTTTCTTATAATAGTTCAGCTCTGTGTATGACTGTGTGTATAGTTTATTTTAGGTCACAGCGTGTCCCGGTGCTCAGCCCTGTCCCTTACCGAGCATTCCCAGGACAATGGTTACTAAGTGACAAATTGCAGACTTACATCTGCACAGCATCCGTCACCACTTTACTGCGTAATCTTCTGTTCCTCTTGCTCTGTGCTGTGTATTTCATCTTGTAAATGTCAAGATCCGGCCCGTCCAATGCTGATACCATGGGGCACGTTTACTTACCCGGGCCAGCGGGTTTCCCGATATCCTGCATGTGTCGCTTCCCCACTCAGGTCCGCAGGAGTTCACCTTCTTCTTCCTGGTGCATGTAAGTGCATGTCTTGTGACACAATTTGAAAGTTAAATCCCGTTCATTCTGAACCAGTCGGATCATCCCACAGTACAGCATGGAAGCAGCGTAGCTGCGCCACAATCCGATCACGTGCGACACAATCCCACCACAGACCCCTGTTAAATACCTGTCAGAGCCGTGCAAAACCCCAAAACAGTAGAAAAAAAAAAAAAAAACGTAAGTGCGATCCACGACCTTGGTAAATAAGCGCCCATATGTTAGGTCCTGGATATAGGTTGCCTTCATGACAGTTAGCAACTACATATATAAAGTACCCATAACAAACTATACCATATGGATACCAAAGCATATATATAGTCAGTGCACTGAAGCCCCATCCCCAGTATATAGGTAGCCATCACACTGCAGCCTTCCCTCCTCCAGTATACAGATAGCCAGCAAACTGAAGTCACACCCCAGTATATAGGTAGCCAGCACACTACTGCCCCTAGTATATAGGTAGCCAGCACAATGCAGCCTTCCCTCCCCCAGTATACAGGTAGCCAGCAAACTGAAGTCACACCCCAGTATATAGGTAGCCAGCACACTACTGCCCCTAGTATATAGGTAGCCAGCACAATGCAGCCTTCCCTCCCCCAGTATACAGGTAGCCAGCAAACTGAAGCCACACCCCCAGTATATAGGTAGCCAGCACACTACTGCCCCATAGTATATAGGTAGCCAGCACACTGCAGCCTTCCCTCCCCCAGTATACAGGTAGCCAGCACACTACTGCCCCATAGTATATAGGTAGCCAGCACACTGCAGCATTCCCTCCCCCAGTATACATGTAGCCAGCACACTAAAGCCCCACCCTCAGTATATAGGTAGCCAGCAAACAGAATCCACGCCCTCAGTATATAGGTAGCAGCACACTGCATCCCCCTCCCCCAGTATACAGGTAGCCAGAACACTGCAGCCCCCCATTCCCACCAATATATAGGTAACCAGCACACTGTAGATTCATTATATAAGGAGCCACTCACCCCCAAGGATTTCTTGTGTGCAACCTTATGTGGGCCCCCCTATCAGCTCTGGGCCCCAGAACTTGCCCAGACATGCCCAGCATTGGCGCTGCCTCTGATTGTGGTACTAATGTCATCAACAGATGATCCCTAGATTCTAATGCGTGTTCATAAAAATTGGATTCAGCATCTTCCGCTCTGTGTTCGGGAACAGGGACAACACGTCACATAGCTGTGCATCACGGGAGATGTTCCCGCTTGTTCCTGCAACTTTCTATGTTTCTATGTATCACTTTCCAACCACTGCAAAATCTTAAACGCAATCCTGTTGCATTCACTTGTTACATTCTATCCTTTTAGATGTTAAACCAATATCTAGGGCAGTGATGGCTAACCTATGGCACTGGTGCCAGAGGTGGCACTCGGAGCCCCCTCTGTGGGCACCCAGGCCATCACCAGAGATGACTCGAGGTATCTTCCTGCAGTCCCAGACAGCCCAGGACTTGCTGTGCACAGAGCTATTTTAAAGTGACAGCTCTACCTGGGACTGATCTAGGGTCAGTGTTGGATGTTTTTTTTTACATTTTTCATGATTTTTCTATCTTTTAAAAACTAATGACGGAGTAATCAACATATGCTAAATTTCCTATTTTTGTTTGGGAACACGGACGAGACCTACAGCAGGTGCACACATATTACACACTGATATGATAGCTCTGTAATATTTCCAGTCGGAACATTTTAATGGATGCATTTCCACCCCCGATGCGGTTCATGGTCGGTGACCTGTATCCATGTGGTATCGCACCTGTCTGGTAGCGGCTCCGGCTGATGTGACGTCCAGCTCGTCCAAGTGGAACTTTTAATTTCATTCCGGTCTCCAGAAGGCGCTGCCTGGAAACCTGAGAGGGATAACACTTTGCTTAGCGCTCCGATGCATTTTTCTTCTTGTATGTTTTCCTCTAAATATGGAAAACCTCTGGATGATGGGAATACTTATGGCCATAATTCTGTATTCATAGCATTTGATGCGTTAGACATTAGTATGTGAACCCCTGGCTATAATGTCATTGACGTCATTTGACATTTATTTCAGGACCCTTAACTTTCAAAGGTCTCTGATTTACGGGACTGACACCAACAAAATTTGGAGCGGGAAAAGACAAGAGCTTCTTGATGAGGACTTCTCAACATATCAAGGTCCTTGAATACATTGGGGCACATTTACTTACCCGGTCCAGTCGCGATCCAACGGTGCGTTCTCCGACATGGATTCGGGTTCTGCTGGGATTCACTAAGGTCGTGCGCCCGATATCCAGCAGGTGTCGCTGCTGCGCCGAGGTCCGCCGGAGTTCACCTACTTCTTCCCGGTGCATGTGAGTGCTTGATCTTGTGACACATTTGGTTTTTAAATTCCGGGGTTTTTCCGAATCAATCGGGTTGTCCAACGGCCACGCCCACTGATTTCTGTCGCGTGAAAGCTGGCGTGATTGCGCCGATTGTGCCAAAATCCCGGTGGAATTCAGCTCAAAACGGAAAAATTCGGGAAACCTGACCAAAGTGCGGCCACAGAGCCCTTAGTAAATGAGCCCCATTGTGTTGCACCAATTGTACTGCAATAAGTAGAGCAATACCTATGAATAGATACAATGGGGTACATCCGATCGCGTGTGCCAAAAACCCCTGTTAAACGCGACTCAATGCAGAAATCGTCGGAAATGCGGTCCGCGGACCCTTAGTAAATGAGCCCCAACGAGTTGAAGTTGGTGAAGTTGGCACATACACGTTCAAGAACCGTCTGATAAATGCTAGTCCATACAACCTCCCTCATTGCCTCCCCCCTCCATATACTTTTAGCTGGGCCATGCAGTGCAGTTGGAGCCAAAAGAAGAGAAAAAAAGAATAATATTAATTCCTTTATTTATATAGCGCCTAAAGATTTCGCAGCGCTGCACAAAGCAAAATTGGTCCCTGTCCCCAATGTGGCTCACAATCTAAACAACCTAACAGTATGTTTTTGGAGTGTGGGAGGAAACATTTTGACATACAGACGGTCCCCTTCTTAAAGACACCCGACTTAAAGACGACCCCTAATTACAGAAGGACCCCTCTGCCCCCTGTGACCTCTGGTGAAGTCTCTGGATGTTGCTATAGTCCCAGGCTGCAATGATCAGCTGTAAGGTGTAAGTAATGAAGCTTTACGATAATCCTTGGTCCTATTACAGCTAAAAAGTTTGAAACTCCAATTGTCACTGGGGCAAAAAAAAAAAATGTCTAGAACTACTATTATAAAATATACAGTTTCAACTTACATACAAATTTAACTTAAGAACAAACCTATAGACCCTCTCTTGTACTACCTTGTTATTCAGAATATTGTAAGTTCTAGTTTTCTATAATAATAATTCCTTTTATATAGCGCCTACAGATTCTGCAGCGCTGCACAAAGCGAGTCGGTCACTGTCCACAATGGGGCTCACAATCTAATCAACCTACCAGTAGGTTTTTGAAATGTGGGAGAAAACCGGAGGAACGGAGGAAACCCACGCAAACATAGAGAACATACAAAATCTTTGCAGATGTTGACCCTGGAACTTGGATCCAGGTCCCCAGCACTGCAAGGCTGTAATGCTAACCACTGAGCCACCGTACTGCCCCATATGGCTTCATGTATAGCAAGAAGAGCACATCTCACCTTTGCTGTACCAAGTGTGTTAAAAAGGTGTTTGATGGGTGAGCGGAGTAAATAAAGTTATTTTTAGCCTTGCCAGATGCTTCCAGCTCTCAGAGACCTGTGTGGATGATCTGCAGGATTAGCTGTGACTCAAAGCCCATACATCATATTAGGCATACCTCCCAACTTTTGTGGAGGAGAAAGAGGGACAAAATGGCGGCGCGCGAAGCGCGCCGCGGCGATTTTTTTACCCACAGAAGCCACACCCTAGCCACGCCCCCTAACCACACCCCCTGGCCACGCCACTGCTCATACCTTCAACGCATCCACTGGCACCAATGTATATTTATGTATATAATTGGGGGGCATATTCCACTCCCCCTAGACAACGAGCATGCCCTCCTAGACAACGAGCATGTCCTCCCCTAGACAACGAGCATGCCCCCCCCAGACAACGAGCATGCCCCCCCCTAGACAACGAGCATGTCCCCCCCTAGACAACGAGCATGTCCCCCCCAGACAACGGGCATGTCCGCCCCCAGACAACGAGCATGCCCCCCCCTAGACAACGAGCATGTCCCCCCCAGACAACGAGCATGTCCCCCCCAGACAACGGGCATGTCCGCCCCCAGACAACGAGCATGCCCCCCCCTAGACAACGAGCATGTCCCCCCCAGACAACGAGCATGCCCCCCCTAGACAACAAGCATGCCCCCCCTAGACAACGAGCATGTCCCCTAGACAACGAGCATGCCCCCCCCTAGACAACGAGCATGTACCCCCCCCTAGACAACGAGCATGTACCCCCACCTAGACAACGAGAATGTACCCCCACCTAGACAACGACCATGTCCCCCCCTAGACAACGAGCATGTCCCCCCCCCCTAGACAACGAGCATGTCCCCCACCTAGACAACGAGCCTGTCCCCCCCTGTGGCTGCGTGCCCTTTTTTGTGTGTTTGTGTTATTTTTGTCTTCCAGGACCGTGCCTGCTGTGGACTGCTTCCGATTCGAAGGATTACATCGATGACCGACAGTTCTAACAAATAAAATGGTCAACGAGGGTGTGTCTGCGTTTTTTGTTCAATAAAATTTTCTGAAAACGGTGTGATTATTTATTTTTTTGCGACACTCTTCATAGTTTGCCGTAGTAGTGGTGCCGGCTAGATGACGGTGCTCATTACTAAGGGCTGGCCTTAGTGTTTGCCTTAATTTTTTTGGCAAATTCACACTAACGCCCATACCATTACCCCGGTACCCACCGCCACCAGGGGTGCCGGGAAGAGCCGGGTACAAACCAGTACCTGACCGTCTATAGATGGTCAGGTAGTGGGGCGGCTGCAGGCTGTTATTGTTGCGCTGGAATAGCCCCCTAACAGTGACCTATCCCAGCTCAGTAATGGCAGGCTGCTGCTGCTTTTTTGTATCAGGCTGATTTGAAAAATAGGGGCACCCCATGCCGTTTTTTCTTCAAATTTTTGACAAAAATATGCGTGGGGTCCCCCCTTTAAAGGGGGCTCCCAGGCTGTTTCCCCCATTTTTACAAAAAAATGGGGGGGAAAAACGGCATGGGGTGCCCCCTATTGTTCAAATCAGCCAGATACAAAAAAGCAGCAGCAGCCTGCTATTACTGAGCTGGGATAGGCCACTGTTAGGGGGCTATCCCAGCGCAACAATAACAGCCTGCAGCCGCCCCAACACCTGACCATCTATAGACGGTCAGGTACTGGTTTGTACCCGGCTCTTCCCGGCACCCCTGGTGGCGGTGGGTACCGGGGTAATGGTATGGGCGTTAGTGTAAATTTGCCAAAAAAATTAAGGCAAACACTAAGGCCAGCCCTTAGTAATGAGCACCGTCACCTAGCCGGCACCACTACTACGGCAAACTATGAAGAGTGTCGCAAAAAAATAAATAATCACACCGTTTTCAGAAAATTTTATTGAACAAAAGACGCAGACACACCCTCGTTGACCATTTTATTTGTTAGAAATGTCGGTCATAGACGTAATCCTTCGAATCCGAAGCAGTCCACAGCAGGCACGGTCCTGGAAGACAAAAATAACACAAACACACAAAAAAGGGCACGCAGCCACAGGGGAGGACATGCTCGTTGTCTAGGGGTCAGGGGTAGACATGCTCGTTGTCTAGGGGGGGGGGGAATGCTAGTTGTCTAGGGGGGGGACATGCTCGTTGTCTAGGAGTCGGGGGGAGACATGCTCGTTGTCTAGGGGGGGGAATGCTCGTTGTCTGGGGGGGGGGACATGCTCGTTGTCTAGGGGGGGGGCATGCTCGTTGTCTTGGGGGGGGACATGCTCGTTGTCTAGGGGTCAGGGGGAGACATGCTCGTTGTCTAGCAGGGGGAAATGCTCGTTGTCTAGGGGGGGAAATCCTCGTTGTCTAGGGGGGGGACATGCTCGTTGTCGCAGTAAAGGGGAGGGGTCCTATGGAGCGCAGTAAAGGGGAGGGGTCCTATGGAGCGCAGTAAAGGGGAGGGGTCCTATGGAGCGCAGTAAAGGGGAGGGGTCCTATGGAGCGCAGTAAAGGGGAGGGGTCCTATGGAGCGCAGTAAAGGGGAGGGGTCCTATGGAGCGCAGTAAAGGGGAGGAGTCCTATTGAGCGCGCAGTGAAAGCCATAAAAAACACATTTGATATTTTCCTTCCCGCTTCCCAGTACAGGGCCTGGAATATTTAATACTGTCACTAGGAAGTATAATTTGTTACGCAGAAACAGGCCGCACACAGCTCTGTACGTGGAAAAATAAAAAAGTTATTGATTTTTGAAAGTGGGGAGTGAAATATGGAAACGCAAAAATTGTTCCGTCAGAGTAATGGAGCAGGCGGCCGTGTATGACCATTCTGCTCCATTACCGTCATAGAGCGATGACATGGACCTTATGTGGACCCCAACAGACCCCTTGTTTTCATGATCTATGGGGGTCACATCACTGAAACCCCCACACATCAGCAGGTTAAGCCCTGTCCTATGGATAGGGCCTAACTTGTATTTGTGGGAAAACCCCTTTAACCCCTTAACGCTCTGCGCCGTAGCTCTACGACGCAGAGAGTATAAGGAGTGTATGAAGAGGGCTCACGGGCTGAGTCTTCTTCATACAAGGTGGGGGGTTTTGCATGTTGCAGAAAACCCCCACCGCTAATAACCGCAGTCGGTCATTGTCGCCGGCAAAGTCTTTTTTACGATCGCTGTGCCCCCGAACGTCATCGGGGGCGGCGATCGTTTGCCGTGGTAGCCTCGGGTCTTCTTTTGACACGAGGCTACATGGCTTCTGCAGGTTCGTTACAATGAGCCAGAAGTATTGCAGTATATGGTAGGAGCGATCTGACCATCTAGGGTTAATGTACCGTAGATGGTCTAAGAAATAGTGGAAAAAAAAGAAAAAACAGGTTTTAAAAATAAAAAAAATTTATAAAATATTAAAAATTCTAATCACCTCCCTTTCCCTAGAACGGATATAAAACATAATAAACAGTAAAGATCACAGACATATTAGGTATCGCCGCGTCCCAAAATGCCCGATCTATCAAAATATAAAAACGGTTACGGGCGGCGGTGACCTCCGAGGCGGGAAATGGCGCCCAAATGTCCGAAATGCGACTTTTACACCTTTTTACATCACATAAAAAATGAAATTAAAAATGATCAAAATGTCGCACAGACCTCAAAATGGTAGCAATGAAAACGTCGGCTCATTTCGCCAAAAATGACCCCACCCCCAGCTCCGTGCACCGAAATATGAAAAAGTTATTAGCGTCAGAAGATGGCAAAAATTATTATTTTTTTTTTTTTGCACACATGCGTTTAATTTTTGAAAATGTATTAAAACACAATAAAACCTATAAATCCGGTATCACCGCGATCGCACCAAACCAAAGAATAAAGCTGAGGTGTTATTTTGAGTGCACAGTCAAAGTCGAAAAAACTGAGCCCACAAGAACGTGACATGTGCGGTTTTTTAAAAAATTTTTTCCACATTTGGAATTTTTTGCAGCTTCGCAGTACACGGCATGTTAAAATAAATAACATTACGGGAAAGTAAAATTTGTTACGCACAAAATAAGCCCTCACACAGCTCTGTACACGGAAAAATGAAAAAGTTATGGATTTTTGAAGTTGGAGAGCGAGAAATGAGAGAAAAACCCTGCGTCCTTAAGGGGTTAAGGGATTAAGTATATGGTACAATAAAAGCAGAATAGAAGGGCACTGGGGGGATTAGGGATGGGGGTCTATGGAGGAAAGTGTTTAACCCTTTAGCTGCTGCCTGCAGTCACTGTAGAGTACCTGTTATCACACTGCAGCAGCTGCACACACTCGGCTCTGCTTCATCAGACGAACTTCAGTGAGGAGCAGGAGGAGGTGGGGGCAGGGAGCCATTGATGTAGCAGTGCTGGAGAGTTCCTGCCTGCACGGAGGATGATCCCCTGGGGCTGCTGTGCAGGGGCAGTGCAGAGAACATGACACTCTGCACTGCTCCATCCATCCATCCATCCATGTGCCTGCAAGTGGCAGCCTGAGGACAGGGAGGGCTCTGCCTCCCAGGGGAGGGGATGGGGGAGGTGCCGGCTCTGCAGCAGACAGCCCGGGAGCTGGAGAGGAGGAGGACGCTGTACCCCGCCCCCTGGCTTCTCTGTATCCTGAGCAGGACGGGGGCGGGACTCGGGGGCGGGACTCGGGGGGCGGGACTCGGGGGGCGGGACTCGGGGGGGGGCGGGACTCGGGGGCGGGACAAAACTGAAAAATCCGTGAAACCGCAAAAAAACCGGGACTTTCACTTAACGGTCCGTGCAGGCGGGACAAGGGTTAAAAAACGGGACTGTCCCGCCCAAAACGGGACGGTTGGGAGGTATGTATTAGGTGATAGATGGGACCCTGATAGGAACCTGCTGTAGACACAGTCGCCACAATGACGTCAAAGACTCTTATCAGTACCATATAATCAGCGCCTGCTCCTGAGCGATCGCATCCAGCGACAACCGGCCCAGACGCAAGTAATTACACCCCTGGCTTCAGAGATACCAACACCACGTCCACGGAATAAGCTGCAAATTACACAAACAATACACAAGAAGACAGCGGGCAGAATACAGAACTGTGCCTGCACCTTTAAGCTGTTTACGGGATTATATGTACTTGGATGTAGTTAAATACATTTTATATTGGTTTCTGATAATTTTGTTTGGGTACTGAAATATCTTGCATTGTTTTAGTTTTCACCATGTTAAATGGATTTAATGCTAAATTACTTTGAGAGAGAACACAGGGCATCATGGGATCTGTGGGCAAGCTAACTGGACTCAGCTTGAGGGCATAGACAGACTTTAGTCTCTGCCCACTTTACCTCTGGTGAGAAAGATTTTTATCAAACACTTTCAGAACGGAAAATGCCAGAACTTTGGATAGAAAAGGGCGAGCAGGACAATGTAGTCAACGTTCTGTTTGTTTTCAATGGGGATCACGTATAATAATTCAGTAAAATCACTATAGCTTTACACTTTAAGGGCACTTGCCCTGCTCCAATTTCCACCTAATGGCGGTCATCCTTTCCTGCTCTACTCCTGACTGTGTCAAAAGTGTTGGCAGTAGTGGATTATAATATAAGCGTTTGGGACGGTAGCCTGGAGCCCAAGGCCACCCACCAAATTTTATACTGAGAAGGACCTTCACCCATGAAATCCTCGTACATCTGTTTCTGCTCTCAATACACATGTACACAAGAGCCATTTTGGACTGTTGAAGGTCCTCCAAAGGCTCTTAAACCGCATATTGAAAGCAGCAGAAGGGACGCATCCTCCATTCCCCAAGAAACTGATTCTAGTACCATATATAGGAAGGGAGTCTTGGGTCAGTCCATGGTGTAAATGGACCCGGTATGTTCTGCATCACTACACCACTGGTCACAGTGTGTGATCAACCCGGTGGGCAGTATCACACCACCAATGACCACCACGAAACCGGAACAGTGACCCGGAACAGGATAATTACATTTTTGTTTTTTCCAGGATTCCTTTGAAACCCCTTATTGAGAAAGTTCTACAGTCTGAATTCTTTGTTTAATACGGGTCATACTGTGATATTCCCGCTCTTCCAGCCCCCTGGCGATATAATCCGCGGTTTCTTACCTGCTGTGTACTTAGTCGCTCTTCACCTTCTCCTTCATTAGTATTCCATGAGATTCCCGCTCGGCTCTCATACATCCCATTCCCAGGGGTTCTGTCATTTTGCGGTTATTTCTATCTGAAAGTTTAGAGATGATGGGAGGATCTGAATCCGTTCTTGATTTTATTTGACAGGATCACAGCAGACGTGTATTAAGCCGTCAGATATCTGAGGCTTATTGTCAGGAATCCCCAGACTGGCGCGGCTCAGCAGATGCCGAGACAAATACCAACATTATATATTCACAATTCTGTAACCCTTTATGTTGTGGAACAAAACAAGGTCCATTCCCAATGTCTAGATGCTAGAGTGAGGCTTATGGGACTGTGCAAGTCTGTAGATATGGCAGAAACGGGTTGACTGGGACTATAACTGTTCTACTCCCTATAGTTTTTACCTTTATAACAAAATAATTTGCAAAAATCCCCCCTAAAATGAATAATTTATTTGTAATAATAATCTGTTATCAAGGTCCTATGAGCAACCCCACCAGCCCCAAGCATTTCTGTGCTATATGATGTGTCGCTCCACTGTTTCCGGCTCAGTTGGAAGTTTTTCCCTAGCCCAACATTCTTGAGCATCCCTGCTAATTGGATACTCCACTGTCAGGTAGGCGGTCCTGTGCTGGACTAGGCCGTCTGGTAACATACTGGGGGTCATTTACTAAGGGCCCGATTCGCGTTTTCCTGACGTGTTACCTGAATATTTCCGATTTGCGCCGATTTTCCCTGTATTGCCCCGGGTTTTTGGCGCATGCGATCGGATTGTGGCGCATCGGCGCCGGCATGCACGCGATGGAAACCGGGGGCCACGGCGGACAAACTGCCTTAGTGAATCACCAGAAGACCCAAATCCACCGCAGAGAACGCGACGCTGGATCGCGAATGGACCGGGTAAGTAAATCTGCCCCACTGTGTGCAAAACTAATAGCACCTATTACTCAGGACTGGTGAGAGCTAGAGAGAAAAAACCCTCACACCCTAGGAAATCATTAGGTACAGCCCCCTCATCCCATGGATTCCTTTTGTACTTCCTCCTGTGGGTCCCCCAGCAGCTCTGGACCACGGAACCATGGGGATGGTTCATGGACCCGTCAGAATCATGGAGTCATCCTCAAGAACACTTCTCTCTTCTGGCTTCTTGTTCCCTCCCTTACAAACACGTAGTCGGCGCCCTAGATAAAATCATGTGCAAGCATGCGCGGTCTTCTCATAGCTGCAGACATGCGCAATTAGCATTGTAATCTTCACCTTGGCTTCATCATGTATATCCTGAGCCAGGAGAAGACTAATAATAATGTAATAAATATATACAGCCCACTGTGATAAATATATCCAGCCCCCCCTATAATAACTATATACAACCCCCCAATAATAACTACTGTATATACAGCTCCCCTTTAATAACTATATACCGACCCCCTATAATGACTATATCCAGTCCCCTGTAATAACAATACAGGGCTTGACACGGCGAGATCACCTAGAAAACAGACATAATTAGCAGCACGGACTACAGGGACAAGATGTCCAGAGCTGCGGGCTGCTAATTATGCACGCCCCTGCACGTACATCTCCCATGCTGGGAGAGGGAGGTGACGTCATGCAAGAGGGGTGAATTCATGCCTCTCACATGATGTCGCCTCGCTCTCTCATGCTTCCAGCATGGGAGAGGGAGATGCGGGGTCATGCATAAATTGGCAGAGCCCCGGACATCTTGTCCCCACACTTCATGATGCTCATTATAAGTTTGCTTTGTAGGTGATCCCGGTGTGTCAAGCTTAGTTACAGACAGAGCCGGGTTTAAGATGAAGAGGAGCGGGGGTGAGTATTTATAGGGTTTTTATATGTTTTGCATGTGGTTGATTTCCTTTAAGTTTCTATGTGGAGTAAGCTACAGGAACCTTTTGTTAGGTTGATGGGTCAATACCTGATGACAAGTTCCCTTTAATCATGTCCAGGGTTATAAGATACAAGGCCGGGATAGATATTTGCGGTAATGCTGAGGTATTCTTCTGGTTTTTGCCTCAGTATTGGGACTTATTCAGATGTTTTTGATATCCGTATGCTATCCATTTTTTTTTGGGTGGAATGGCATACTGACCAATTGATTTCTACGGGTCTGTTCACAAGTCTGCTTTTTTTTTTTAATTTAAGATGTGCACACTGTCAGAAAAAAAAAATTGCAGCATGTACCAACTTTTCTCACATGCAAATCCTGGATATCCATAGACATCAATGGATTCACAAAAAACGGATGACATCCGTATGTAGAAAATACATCAGTTAGAAAATAATTGTGTTTTTTGTGAACAATTTATGTGTTTTTACAATCCGGGTCCACGCTGAGTGCACTGATCTGCGCAGATGTTATTTTCAGCATTTTTCAGTCCTCCAGGAAACCCAGCTGTCCAAACAGCAGATAACTAGTCACCATGGCGGTGTTTGTCAGCGCTCGGCGTCAGTCTCTTTGTACGTATCTATCACATGTACAGCAGCTGGTGTCCCCTGTCATTGCTTCCTAATCACCAGGTGACATCGTACCCATAGGTTCCTATTTAAAGGGGTTGGCCAGGTAAATACAACATAAAGTTCATTGTTCAGCGTGCATGAGATTGTAATTATTTTACATACTGTCACCTGCCACAATAGGGGGCAGCATAAATAAAAAATACTGGGCTCTAATAGCCCCAAAAAACCCACAAAAAACATTCATAGGACTGTAGGTAAGAGAAACGACATATGCTGAACATAGCAACCAATCACGGCACAGCTTTCATTTTAGATTCTGTCTTTTGAAAATAAAAGATGCGATGTGATTGGCTTTGCCATCCAAAGTCTCCATTTCCTGTTTTCAAAAGGTTTCAGAAATTGGCTCAAATATTCTTTAAAATATCCAGACGTAGATGTAAAAATTGCGCTGGTCTAGTGTTTATTTTCAGTACATGAGGCGGCAGACAAACGCCGAATCACGCTAGAGCTTTCTTGGATCTGTCTTCTAGACAGCTTAAAATAAGACCCGTCCTCGTGTTCACGAAGACTAGATTATTCAAAAGCGATTACTTCGCCTTTTAAAGGGAACCTGTTTAATAGCCTTTACCCTTATAAACTTGTTGTAGGGTTGTATGTTAAAATTTCAGCTTTTTACCTAAAAAGGTGATATGCAAATGAGGTGAGATGAGTCACTTTTGCCTGAGATGAGTCACTTTTAGACTGAGAGGTGCATCCCTGCAAATGGATATTACTCTATGGTATATGATATCACATTAAAGATAATAATCACATATTATAAATCACATTCGTTTGTGATTCGGTGATCTAAAGGACTGAAAATACAGATGGGGAGATTTATCAGAAGTTATTAAGGTAAAACTGTTCTAGCTGCCCATGGCAGCCAATCAGAACTCAGCTTGCATGTTATTAACAGCTGTGGGAAAATTAAAGCCGAAGATATGGGCAACAGAAGCGCGATACCCCTTCCAGCCTCTAAAAGTGACTCATTTTAGCCAAACAGTTACTCTTCTCAATTTGCATGTTACTTTAAAGGAGTTTTTTTTTTTTTTAGGTAAACGGTTGAGAGGGAATTTTAGAATGGATATTTCATAGCCGACCTGAATAGTAGTGTAAAAGTGATCGACTAAAGTTCTCTGCGATCATGGATGATACATTTTGGTCCATAAACTGGGGCGTCTATGTAAAGTCGGCATTTATTACACATTTGGTGTGAACATGTAGCGTCACACAGAGGTTTGGAAAGTTATTCTCATATAGAAGTGTCCCTCCATGTAAATGACAAAGGCCGGAGCAGTGTCCCGGAGTAATCTGAGTGTAACCGGACTCTCCTCATAAATCATTGATTATTGTCTTGAGAAGGACAATGGCTTAATATGGAGAGTCCGATACCTCATGGTTTTACTAATAGGCGATAATATTTTGGAGCATGTCCCTCAGAGGAATCTTAATAACCCTCTAATAATTTCCATTTTTATACCAATATATTCTGTGTCGCTTTACATATCACAGAGCACATAAATAGACAAAACTGGAAATGACACGACAATGCTCTGCTCTGCATTGTACGGTATAGGAGTAAGGGTCCTGTCTGCAAGAGCTTATAATGTTTGAAGGTGAAGGGGTGACACAAGAGTTGTCCAACTTAAGGAAAGGGCGTATTCTGGTGATGTTTTCATGTATATCACCCCAAAATAATTGCCCCGCTGCCCTAGAATTATGTTATGGCCCATTATTAAAGGGGTGGTCCAGTGTCGGAATGGGGTTCTTTGGCCCCAACAGAGAAAATGATCCTAGAGGCCATACTTTGCCTCTAGTTGACTTTAAATTCCTGGACTTTGGTGAAATATTTTTGCATTAGAGCCAGCAGTAGATTATAATATGGGCAGTTTGGGTGGTAGCCCGGGGGCCCAAGCCTTCTAGGGGGCCCATGGCCACACAAAGCATCCACTAAATTTTATACTAAGAAGAACCTTCACCCATGAAATCCTCATACATCTGTTCCTGCTTTCAATGTACAAAAGAGCAATTTCAGGACCTTTGAAGGTCCTCCAAAGGTCCTGAAACCGCAGATTGAAAGCAGCAGAAGGGGCACAGCCTCCGTTTCCCATAAAGCTTCTAGTACCAGATGTAGTAAGTGATTCCAGACTTGTAGGGGCAATAATATTCATTGGCCCACGGGAGAATCCTCTGGTGCTCTGGTTAGTCCGTCCTACACTGGGTGTGTCCCGTCTAAATCACTGATTGGACAGTGTGAGAGTGTGCAGGGACACGCCTCCAACTGTTAACACCCAGTTGTCAATATACATTACATTTACTCATCCAGACGGGTGTTTTTGAGGTCAGCATGCTATCCATTTTTTTTGAGATGCCATACTGATCCATTGATTTCTATGGGTCTGTTCACACATCAGAAATGCACTATTTTTCCTCACATGCAGACCATGGACCTCAATAGAAGTCAATGGATCTCCCCAAAAAAACGGATGGCACATGGATGAAATCCGTGCCAGGCAACCAACTGCGCAGGGCAAAAAGTAGATTAGACCCCCATAAGTTTTTTTTTGCAGTTGTGAAAAAAACGGATGACATCATCAATTTAATTTGAAATAATATAAGAAAAATAGGGGAAATTAGAAATTATAGCAGAAAATATTCATTAACCAACAAAAACGATTATCGCTCTTCGTACCCAAAATAAAGTTTTGTGTGAATTCTTAGGGCTGCCGCTCGTATCTGAGGGGGATATTATTGGGCTTTGGGTTATTAGTTGCTGGCTGTGATGGCGGATCAGTACAGGCAGCGTCTCCGCAGAGCGTGTGTCTGGCAGATAAGGCTGGAGACTGGATACTTATTGTCACCGGAGTTTATCTACAATAGACCAGCAGTCATGTGGACCCCCGCAGCTGACAAGTCTATGGAATGGGAAACAAAGGGCGTCCATTGTAACAATATCTAACGGGAGCTGCAACATTCTACAAATATATTATTATATGTATAGTACAGACTTCTATGGACTCCCAGGTCCATAGGCGTAACTAGCAGGGTAACAAGCGTGTATTATCTCTGTACTGTGACATCACTGTGTGTGTTATCCCTGTACTGTGACATCACTGTGTATATTATCCCTGTACTGTGACATCACTGTGTGTATTATCCCTGTACTGTGACATCACTGTGTGTATTATCCCTGTACTGTGACATCACTGTGTGTATTATCCATGTACTGTGACATCACTGTGTGTATTATCCTTGTACTGTGACATCACTGTGTGCATTATCCCTGTACTGTGACATCACTGTGTGTATTATCCCCGTACTATGACATCACTGTGTGTATTATCTCTGTACTGTGACATCACTGTGTGTATTATCTCTGTACTGTGACATCACTGTCTGTATTTATCCCTGTACTGTGACATCATTGTGTGTGTAATCTCTGTAGTGTGACATAACTGTGTGTTATTCCTGTACTGGGGTATCACGGTGTCTATCCTCCCTAGATGTTTAGCTGGCTGTATCTCTGGTTCTGTAGCCATAAGCCAGGTGTAATCTGAAAGATGACATCCTTATCTTTAATATGACACAGAAATCATGTTTCCAGGTATTGGAAAACAGAAGATATCAGCCCCTGAAACCACAAAACTTGACCCATCTCATTTGAAAATGGGGTGAGACGAGTCATATTTTCTGGACTTTGGAGGAGATTCTTTTTATAGCTAAACTGGTGAGATTCCCCTTAAAAGAGGGAATTCTAGGACATTTCATCCCCTACCTGAGGGATATAGTAGTTTAGTTGGATAAAACCTGGTGACAGGTTCCCTTTAAGCGCCATATTTTTAGTATCTCTGGCCCTCTATATCGCTGGTCGTCTTTTGTGGAGATTCTAAATTCTATGGAAAATTGCAATTTTTGTACTACTTTCCTTTTATCTTTCTCCTGATGAGGATTCATCGTCCTCATTCACATCCGGTACAATCATCCGCTGGACCGATTCCCAGTATAAATTTTTGGCTGTGGTCCTCTCCTGTCTCCGTGTAGACTCATTACGACGCTATGGAAAAGTTTTGAAAGGAGTCCGTAACCTTCCGGTGGAGACGCTCATTTTGGCGAGGCCGCTAATTGCTGCGCATAATCACTGGATCCGTATGAATCATTCTGCAAATGTATCAGGTCATTAGCAAAACGACTTTTCATCACAGATCGACTTGACCCCCGCAGCAATTCAGCGCGACCTTTACAGCTCGGGAAAGTGCGGCCTCTCATATGGAGAAAGTGAAATGTGATAATGGAGTTTATAGCGCAGGGTGATGAATGTCAGGGGATTTTGTGTTTGATTTGGTATTTTTTATGGCTTTTATTTGATTCTGTTGATTTTTCATGGACGACTCTGCCTTGTGCTTAGTATGATACATAGTGCAGCCCCCCCCCATACCCCCCCCCCCCCGCCCATTTATAGCAGGTGGTCCTAGTGCTGTATTTCTGTGCAGAGCTTGGTTCCTATGCTGCATCTCATACAAAGCCTGGCTCTGGCAGTATATTTAAATATGGGGAATGGTTCTGGTGTCCTATTTCTGTATGGAGCTTGATTCTGGTGCTACATTTTTGTACTAACCTTGGCTTGGTTGGGGTGCTGTATTCCTTTAGAGAGCTCTTTTCTAGTGTTCTATTTCTGTACAGTGCTTGTTGCTGGTTCTGAATTTCTGTACCGAGCTGTGTTCTGGTGCTGTATTTCTGTACAGAGCCTGGCTCTGGCAGTATATTTAAATATGGGGATTGGTTCTGGTGTCCTATTTCTGTACAGAGCTTAGTTCTGGTGCTGTATTTTTGTACTAACCTTAGCTCTGGTGATGCATTTCTATACATAGCTTGGTTAGAGTTCTGCATTCCTTTAGAGATCTTGGGTCTGGTGCTGTATTTCAGTACAGAGCCCAATTTGGTAGTGTATGTCAGTATAGAGCTTGGTTTTGGCAGTGAATTTCTGTACAGAATTTTGTTCTGGTGCTGTATTTCTGTATGGGGCTTGCTTCTCGTGCTAAA
Organism: Engystomops pustulosus; assembly: GCF_040894005.1. Taxonomy (NCBI): domain Eukaryota; kingdom Metazoa; phylum Chordata; class Amphibia; order Anura; family Leptodactylidae; genus Engystomops; species Engystomops pustulosus. Next base: position 88,744,210 of record NC_092420.1, on the reverse strand, counting down.
TTTCAGTACAGAGCTCTTTTCTGGTGTTCTATTTCTGTACAATGCTTGTTGCTGGTTCTGAATTTCTGTACAGAGCTGTGTTCTGGTACTGTACTTCTATACAGAGCCCGACTCAGGCAGTGTGTTTCTGTACAGAGCTGTATTCTGGTGCTGTATTTATGTACAGAGCTTGGTTCTGGTGATGCATTTTTGTACTAACCTTAGCTTAGTTGGGGTGCTGTATTCCTTTAGAGAGCTCTTTTCTGGTGTTCTATTTCTGTACAATGCTTGTTGCTGGTTCTGAATTTCTGTACGGAGCTGTGTTCTGGTGCTGTATTTCTGTATGGAGCCTGGCTCTGTTTTTTTGTATGGAGTTTGGTTCTGGTGCCCTATTTCTGTACAGAGCTTCTGGTCTATTCTGTATGGAGCTTGTTTCTGGTTCTGCATTTCTGTACAGAAATTTGTTCTGGTGCTTTATTTTTTTTTGGACAGAGTCTGGTTCTGACAGTTCATAGTTTTGTTGCTGTTTTTCTTTACAGAGCTATAATTAGTGTGGGAAATTATTATAATTTTTAGGGGGCACTGTAGATATTGTCATAAAAGAAAATAAAAGTAACAAAGTCCTATAACAAAAAAAAAATCACCATGATGATTCATGCCCAAATCATTGTTGAAATTAGTCTTCTGGGGGGTTTGTCACTAAGTTTGTACCTAGTATATATCCTAGTCTTCTGTAATAACATACTTGAAGACGTCGTAAACCCTCAAACCTGCTTCTGAGATGTGAATTTTCACACTTTACCTTCTGCATTTCTCAAATCCTGTTATAACCGTAGAGAGGAATTTAGAAAATGTGTGACTTGGGATCTGACTCATCCCAAATTATTATTTTCCAGGACACAGCTGGACAGGAAAGATACCGGACCATCACCACCGCCTATTACAGAGGGGCAATGGGGTTCATACTGATGTATGACATCACCAACGAGGAGTCTTATAACGCTGTGCAGGACTGGTAAGTAACCTGTACTTTAGGGAGGGGGCGGTTTATATACATTCCTCCCATAGCCATTCCTCCAAACTACTTTATGTACATGCATGCTCAGCTTGGCCAGGTGTGCAAGTGGTTTTTAATGGGGAAAAAGAAATTAAACAGAAGCCAGACAGTGGCATCTGATGTGTTGGGGACTTAAAGGGGTTATCTGGCCCCTTATAGATTTATCTATACCCAGTATGTGATTCATCTGACACCAGGACACTACACCCATCACTTATTTTAGCCCCCTCTAAATGTTGGCAGTAGATTATATGGCGACCATGCCCAATAGAAGAATAGCTGCAGTTTTTATGTGATGCCTCTCCACCTCCACGCCCTCCAACTTAACCGCCCCTTTAAGAAACATTTTTCAAAAATTTCCAAAATAAGTTGCTAATATAACATCAACAGCCTCATTGTCGTCACCTTCTGCTTCTGGTCTTGCGAGATTTTTAGACTACTTGGCAGCAATATAAATCTGATTTAATGACAATGTATACATGCACAGATCATATAGTAAATTACATTTTCTCCTTTCGTTAGGGCTACCCAGATCAAGACCTACTCCTGGGACAACGCACAAGTCATTCTGGTGGGAAATAAATGTGATATGGAGGATGAGAGGGTGATAGCGCCCGAAAAAGGGAAGCACCTTGCCGATCAACTAGGTATGTGCAATACTGCGGCGCCCCCTTCTGGCTAAACACTGCAATGCAAGTCATTATTGCTGAAAGATAAATACAGGCAGTCCCCGGGTTTGTTTGTTCTTAAAGGGGTTCTCTGGAGGGGGAAAAACATGGCTGCAGTTTTCCAAAAACAGCGCCTCATCTGACTATGGGTAGTGTGTGGTATTGCAACTAAGCTCCATTCATTTCTATACAGCTGAGCTGCAGTACTGGCAGTGACCATGGTCAGGTGTGGTGCTGTTTTTGGAAGACTGCAGCCATGTTTTTCCACCTCCTGAGAACCCCTTTAAGTTGAATTTGTATGTAAGTCGGAACTGTATATTTTAGAATTGTAACCCCAAATATTTTTTTGGTCTCTGTGACAATTGGATTTTAAAAATGTTGGGTTGTTATAAGAACCAGGAATAACACTAAAGCTTCATTACAGACACCTGTGATAACTGTTATAGCTGATTATTGTAGCCTAGGACTAAAGTACAGTAATTACCAACATCCAGAGGTCCGTTTGTAACTAGGGGTCGTCTGGTGTTCTTAAGTAGGGGACCGCCTGTACCTTGTAAAGTTATTCTTGCAGTAGTATAAGAATGTATCCGTTATTTATACAGCACCATAAAGTATATATATGCCCTACACTTGGACAAATTGCACGAAATCTGTATCAAATCATCTGCACAAGGTTGGATCTGCAGCAAATATTTGGATTTCTGGAAGTTCCACTTATACATCTTGGACAGTGGCAAAAAAAATTTGGAAAAACTTTGCAGTTTGTGAATTTCCAGCAAAGTTGGTGGAATAAAGAGGAAGAATTAAATTACATTTGTATCTCCCTGCACACAAATGCTACATGTGATGTCCTCAGGCTACATACGATGGCGTTATCATTGTCCAATACATTGCCAAGCCTTATATACGGATACAGTCATCCATGTGTCATTCGTTATTGAGAATCAGAAAAATAAGATTCCAGGGTGTAAAATAACGTCACTAGCTTATCCCAAACCCTTGAAGGGTCACATGACCGCGCCGCGCACATACACAGATGACACCCGTGGGGCATCCATATTTTTCAGGCCTCCCTATGGGAAGGTCATAGCCACAAACACAGGCACGATTAGGACCCGCTCTGAGTTTTTTACAGTCTCCACCCAGATCCGTGAAAAACATATACATATATCCATTGAAAAGAATGTGTCAGTCTGACATCCGATTAAAAAAAAAAAAAAAAAAACGGAGAATACAGGAACGTAAATTATGTTAATGTACCGTATTTTTCGGACTATAAGGCGCACCATCAATAAATGCCTGCTAAAACGTGTAGGTTCATATATAAGGCATACCGGATTATAAGACGCACCTGATTATAAGGATGAATGACCAGCAGGAGGCAGACCTGTGCACAGTTCAAGGCAGCTGTTGTCTGTAAGTACGGTTCATATATAAGGCACACTGGACTATAAGGCGCACCTTTGATTTCTGAGGAAATCTAAGGATTTTATGTGCGCCTTATAGTCCAAAAAATATGGTACATGTGGCCTTACATAACAACTTACAGAAAACTGATGCGGTAAGTGCAGACATTGTGGATTTACATGCAATGTAGCAGAGGGACAGCTAAACTACACCTTACAGGGAACCTATCATCAGGAGTCATTTTTCTGGCTCTCTCATGTCATATATTCCACAGCACAGGTAATTTTTACGCAGGAAAGCGTTTAAAGGGAACCTGTCATCAGAAGACCCTTTTTCTAGCTCCCCTAGGTCCACATAGAGAATAGTGTACACATTGCCAAAGTGCTTTTTATAATAAAACTGGCTTTAAAAAAAAAAAAAATAGATGAAAATTGACCTTTCTGTATGCAGAGCAGTGTCCTGTGTCCCCTGGGAGTGGCCAGTGAGGAGTGGGGCAGACATGTGACATCGCAAGGGGGGATGTGATGGGGGAGTTTTATTAACTTTAAAATTGATGCATGACGGAGCGGGTTCCCGAAGGGGGGAGGGAGCACTCCTCACTGGCCACTCCCATGGGACACAGCTCCACATACAGAAAGATAAAACTTTCATTTAACTAATCTTTTTTTTTTTTTAAGGAAAAAGCCAGTTTTACTATAAAAACTCTCTCTATTCTCTATGTGGACATAAGGGGAGCTAGAAAAAGGGTCTTCTGATGACAGGTTCCCTTTAAACGTTTCCCTGCATAAAATGACCTGTGCTGCGGATTATGATCCAGCTTCAGAGACATTGGGGCACATTTACTTACCCGGTCCATTCGCGTTCCAGCGGCGGCTTCTCGGACGAGCGTTCGGGTCTTTCGGCGATTCATGAAGGTCCTGCGCCCGATGTCCACCAGGTGTCGCTGCTGCGCCGAGGTCCGCCGAGTTGCGTCGGAGTTCACTCATCTCTTCCTGGTGCATGTAAGTATGGCGCGTGCGACCAATTTTTTTTTTTAAATGCGGCGGTTTTTCCGAATACGTCGGGTTTTCGTTCGACCACGCCCCCAATTTCCGTCACGTGCATGCAGGCGCCGATGCGCCAAAATCCGATCGCATGCGCCAAAATCCCGGGGCAATTCATGGAAAATCGGCGCAAATCGGAAATATTCGGGTAACGCGTCGGGAAAACGCGATTCGGGACCTTATTAAATGACCCCCATTGACCCTTTGCAGTGCATATGGTCTAATACGCAATATCATCAGCCCATACCACATGCAGAATAGATATTTGTACTTTACTTTTGCGCAGATTTATTCAGACTTTTCTGCACTTGACTTCTCTCCTCTGCACAACTTTCACCGCTAATGGGAAAAGTTCTGGTCAAATGAAGAGTGAGGGGGAAATGAACCCATTTGGTGCCTCGGTGAATCCGGCTGTGATTGCTGATTATTACAGGGATGATACCGAGCGTCCCCGTTCCCATCATCCCACTGCTCGGATCAGCAATTGAGTACAATGGCGGCTGATGGCTTTGTAAAGAAGTGACAAGTATGGAGTCAGCTGAAACGGCCGCCATTCATTGTTATCGTTCCAGCTGATTGTGTGCATTGTGCCGGCTCTATAGAAGATCACTAGTCATCAGTCTACATTGTAATGCTCTGTATACGGCCGGACCACCTCAGAATCTGAACCAGGAGGCCCAATGTCACATATCGAAGGTTCCCAACATTGTGAAAATGGAAGTAAAATGACATCTACCACCAAGATCTAGGATTGTAAACCAAGCACATTTGATATGTAGGTGTGTGTGTGCCCCCTCTGGCAGGATCCGTTCATCTTTTGGCTTTTAAAATTATGCAAATGAGCCTCAGTCTGATAACCATGAACACCTCCCTGCAAGCTTACCCTCTACCTGGCTCTTTGGCTTGTGAGGGGAGGGTGGAGGCGTGCAGTAAGCTTGCACGAAGGTGTGCAGAATTATCAGACAGAGCCCCTGAGGATCATTTGCATCATTCTAAAAGCCCTTTTAAAATTAAAGAGCTAAAAGATGAGCAGATCCTGCCAGTGGGGGCACAAACCTACATGTAAAATGTGCTTGGTTTATAATACTTTGTCTTGGTGGTAGATGTACTTTAAATGGTTGATCTAACCTTAGGATAGTTGTCAGGGTCAGACCATGGGTGTCAGACATCTGTAGTAGTAGGAGTAGTTGGTGAGAATGCTCCTATTCACTCAAAGGGAGCCTATCACATGGAAAATGCAAAGTAATCTGTAGGCAGAATGTTATAGAGCAGGAGGAGCTGAGCAGATTGTACATTGTGTCCTATCTACAGGCAGCATGTTATACAGCAGGAGGGGCTGAGCAGATTATACATATTGTCCTATCTGCATGAAGCATGTTATATAGCAGGAGGAGCTGAGCAGATTGTACATAGTGTCCTATCTGCAGGCAGCATATTATAGAGCAGGAGGAGCTGAGCAGATTGTACATTGTGTCCTATCTACAGGCAGCATGTTATACAGCAGGAGGGGCAGAGCAGATTATACCTATTGTCCTATCTGCATGAAGCATGTTATATAGCAGGAGGAGCTGAGCAGATTGTACATAGTGTCCTATCTGCAGGCAGCATATTATAGAGCAGGAGGAGCTGAGCAGATAGGACACTATGTACAATCTACAGGCAGCATGTTATACAGCAAGAGGGGCTGAGCAGATTGTATGTAGTGTTTGAAGGCAGCATGTTATAGAGCAGGAGGAGCTGAGTCTCCTGTCTGCAGCCTGCTTATTTACACTCTGCTCAGTTCCTCCTGCTCTATAATATACTCCCAGTATATTCTTGATAAATATTTAATGGGAGCACCTTTTACAGGGTTTTACAATTTCAGCTAAATTAAATATTTTTTTTGCTCTCTTTCTATATCAGTCACTCAGCAGCAGATCATTCTCCTTGGCATTTCGCGGTCCTATAATTTACAAGTCTATGGGTCTGTAGACGTTACGCTGCTTCGTCTCTGGATGGAGGATGACATTTTGGTTCTGACGACTTTAAGGATAAATGAGTCTAATTACAGGCAGGAAAGCGCTTGGCCTGCAGCTGTACATAGACAGGACGAGGTTTAATTGCAGAAAATTAGGGTTTATTTATTTATTTTTGTAATTAAAATCTTGATGATCGTCGTAAAGGCGCTTGTACGAGTCGCGCTCACGCTGCGGTAACTGCTTCTGGATTATGGCTGATTGCAGGGCTGAACAATATCAGGTACAGGTGCAGCCTCCTGGCAATAGGTAGCAATGCAAATTTCTGTGTATAAAAACCCTACAGGTGTCTGGGATCCGAAAATGATGTGGTCAGCAACAAGCGAGGCAATTACTCCCTTTATAGTCACTAATGTGCAAACTGTGCCCAAAATAAATCTGCTACCGAGCCATTCACGTGGTGGAAACTGAAGCAGACGCATCTGACGGAAAAGCTGCACATTAGCCAATGCAGTATATATACACATCAAATAATAATCCAGACCCGACAATTTATAATCATGAAGACCCCAAAGCAAAATAATAAGTGATCCCAGACCAAACAGTTAAAGGAAACCTACCATTTGATGTGATGCATTATGAACCAAAGATACCTTGAGAATGCCGTAGCTACACTGATGCAGAAACACATCTTGTTTAATCCCTGATCCGAGTGGTTTTTGCTCAAAACGATATTATGATGAGGTTCTGTCTCTCCTACGCTTCTCCTCACCCCAATTATGCACTGCTCCCGCCTTGTCCTGCCCAGCATAAGCCGAGAATACGTCATCACTGTATTGTCCCCCATAGGCAGAAGTAATCAATCGCTGCACCATCCCCCAGCTGCTGTGTACAAGTCCTCCAGCCCAGGATGATTAGTCTTGTCTGGACAGTTCAGGCAGCTCTTATGTATGACACCCATTTTTTCCCCCAAGGTCCGGAATTTTATCATTCTGTTCTTTTGAGCAAAGCCACTTGGTTCAGGAATTAAACAAGATATGTTCCTGCATCAGTGTAGCTACAGCATGATAGATTTCCTTTAATAAGAATGTAGACTCTTGACCAGAATATAAATAATGGACACCCCAGAACAAATAATTCATAATTGTGACTCCAGACTGAACAATAAAAATATATAACCTAGACAAGACTATAATAAAGACCCCAGAGCTCACAATTGGTAAGAAAGCAGATCCAAGATGAGTCTTTAAGCAATAATGGAAGCCCCAAACCAAAGAAAAAACAACAAAAAAACCCAATACTAATACTTGCCACTACTTTCTAGCAGTGCCGGTGACCATTGTGGTAGAGTCAGAGTTGTGATAAAATGGACGGACTCAGACTCCAGAAATATATAATAAATTATTACATTATATATTATATTCCTGATCTGTGGATTTAGGCCAGAGCACAATCTATTGGTTCGAGGGCTGTATTGTTATACTGCTCAATTTTAAAGACGTTTACCACCAAGATGAAGGATTGTAAACCAAACACTGACATACTGGAGTGTCCCCCTCTGGCAGGATCTGCTCTAATTTAAGCTTCTAATGTCCTTGTTTTTAAGAAAAAAAAAAGGATTAAAATTATGCAAATTAGCCTGACGGGCTCCATTAACACCCATGGAGCCCCTGAGATTCATTGGCATACTTTTGAAAGCTTTTTTTGTAAAAAACCAGGGCAAAAGAAGCTAAAAGAAGAGCAAGTCCTGCAAAGGAGGAGGGGGGGGGGGTACACACCATGTAAGGGGGCATTCCCATGGTCATATGCTTGCCCGGACCGAAACCAGGGCAGGCGGAGGAGTACTTGTCACCCTTTATAGGCAGAAGAGCGGCCAACCCGGTCCTAGTGCCATTGAAATCTATGGGGGCCGTGATCTGGTCGCAAATCATTCATCCAAATCACAGCCCCCATTGCAGTCTTTTGAATGAGCCCCAAGCGTGCTTGGTTTACAAACCTTTATCCTGGTGGTAGATCTCCTGTAGCCTGAAAGCTGAAGACAGAACATAGAAGGAGGTGCAGGAAAGACTTGGCTTGCAGTACATGCACCCTCTGCACCTGTAGATGAGCCTAGGACAGGGTGATGGATGGACACTATACATATCTATAACATATTTTGGTAAAGGTTTATACAGTTTTACGAAAAAATTTTTTCCACATTTGAAATTTCCGCCTCTCATTTAAAGAAGTGCATAATAGAACACAACAGGGGCTAATAATGAGCCATACCAATCCTGAGCCAGCAGTGGGCAGCAGAGAGGCATAAAAGCATAGAATCACATAAGAACCTACCAAACTTGAATGCAGCTCTGGTTGGGACTAGAGTGTAGTATTTGGTGCCACATTTCTAGAAGTTCTTCATTATATACTTGTCTTCACAGGGTTTGAGTTTTTTGAAGCCAGCGCCAAGGAGAACATCCAGGTGAAGCAGGTCTTCGAGCGCCTTGTAGATATAATCTGCGACAAGATGTCCGAGAGTCTGGACAACGAGCAGGCGGCGTCCGGCGGAGGGAAAAACCTGCGCTTTACAGACTCTGCCACCCCCATGCAGCAAAAATGTTCATGTTAATCCACAGCCGGACCCTCCGGGAGCCACCAGGACGGCCTGAACTCTACGTCGTGTTACCATTATGTTGCCAGTTTGTGTCGGGGGAACCGGATACGAACCAATTTTCAACCATCATTATCCATATTGATGCCTCCGGATACAATGGATACAGACTATCCTACCAGGGGGGCGGAGTACTACAAGTAGTAACAATGTAATTGTATGGAAAGTGACCCTTGTCCAGTGTGTGGTGTAATGTCGTGAGCCCCTTAGTTTTTTTTTCGGAAATACACACTTTGTGCTTTTATGACCGATGTCTACGATGCTGTGCAGTTTTATAAATGTCATAGAGTTGTAAATATATAAATATATTTCCATGTTAAATCTACTAAAAATAAAGTTATTTGTTAGGACGTACAATCAGAAATTGTTTTAAAAAATAAAGTGGTGTAGCTTCATTTTTTTTTTCTGCTAATGAAGTCCAAATTCATATCAGTATTTGGTTTTCTACCACTGAGTTCATCTTCTATATAGCATATTCAAGCCAGCAATGAGACTACACAGGGAGCTCCCCCTAGTGGTGGTTGCAGGCAGTCCGGATTTTATAATTTGATCATTTGACTATGCGGAGAATAGGTTAAAACTGAACTCTAAAATATTATATTAATAATAATAATAATTAATATCTAGAATATTATTTTGGGACTTAAGTCAAAGGTGTGATTTGTGTCTGTTTTTAATTTTAAAAGAAAACACCCATCACATATCCTTGAACATTTTAGTATAAATTTTCTATAATAAGTTTCTGGACTATCTTTTATTATAAATCTATGATTCAGAAATCAACCATTCCGTGTAACCAGGTAAGAGTGTGTGTCTACACCGTCTGACACCAATCACTGCAGACTGTAGGACCACAACCCCTTTAACAAGAAAAAAAAGTAACGCCGAGTTGTCAATTTATTTATATGTTTGAAGAGGAGTAATAAAGAAACCGCACAACAGAGGTGTTATTTCACATATTGTAATTAATATTGACAAAATTCTCCTATTTGATGATAAATAGGGAATCACTGCATCAAAAGGATGTCAGGGATTTTATTTGATATTGGCACAGGGGTATAAAAATAACAAAGAAGGTATACAGGCCGTCCCCACTAACATACAAGTTAGGGTCCATAGGTTTGTTTTTAAGTTGAATTTGTATGTAAGTCGAAACTGTATATTTTATAATTGTAGATTCAGACTTTTTTTTTTGCTCCAGTGACAATTGTAGCTGTAATGGGACCAAGGATTATCAATAAAGCATCATTACAGACACCTTACACCTGATCATTCCAGTCTGGGACTAAAGTAACATCCAGAGCGGTCACCAAAGGTCACAGTGGGCAGAGGGGTCCGTCTGTAACTAGGGGTCGTCTGTAAGTCGGGTGCCTTTATGTAGGGGACCGCCTTTACTTACTTCTATCTGGCACAGCACCCTCTGTCACAATTGTATAACCTGAACTGGAGGGAAGAATAGCTTGTTTTTTTTATTTTTATACCCCCCCCCCTACCTAGAAAGCCCCAATACCGGACAAGACTTTTAAAAGGGGCTCCATCATAGCGATCTGGTCCACTATAAGACTGGGGAGTTGTACTTTGTACCTCCTATTAGTTGGTCTAGTTAGCTGCACCACAATTTAGGAATTTCTGGCGCACTGGTTAATACATCTCAATCCACGCCCCTTAATTACAAAGGACACGCCCCTTTTTCAAAGAAGATGAAAATCTGTCTAAAAATGGTCCAAAACCTTTGATAAATGTGGTGCATGGCTATTCAGGTGCAAATCACTACAGTTTTCTGGTGTTGACAGATTGATCCATCTCCCACACAGTGTTGAATTTAATATTAAAGATAAAAATCTCATCTTTCAGGTGTGAATTGGCTTGTGGTTTAGTGAGCTACAAAACTAGAGATACAAAAGGTTACAAAAAAAATAGGCAGCAATTGGATCTTTATCTGCAGCTCAACTTTCTAACTAAGTCTTTAACTCCCTGTATCCAGGTGCAATAGAACCAAAGAAGTGACACTACCCCAGCAGCCTCTAAACTTGACTTATCTCAGGCAAACTATGACTCGTTTCAGCTCATTGTCACATGACTTTAAGGAGAAACTTTACTCCCCTCTCACTGGGTGGAGCTGTTGATGTGCTGTAGCCAATGAGCCTCTGTATACAAACCCAGGCCGGCTGTGACGGGTGCCGCTATTCAGGACCGTATTGCCGTTAGAGGCGAGTATAGACCGAAATATAAAGAAATCCCCACCCGGGACAACCCATTTCAGCTTCTGTCATTCTCCTCATGCGACTTATACTTTACAGAGAACCTGTCAGCAGTGTGGATCATGGAAACTGCAGCAAGTGTTAGGTATTGTCCCTGGAGAGATGTGTAGAGAGATCAGAGCTTTGTGTGTGTTATTAGCTGCTCGTCTATGAAATATGGATTTCACCAAGTGCACTGGGGACAAGTCCTCACACTGCTGTGTACTTAGCTCAGAGAAATAAGCCACTCCACCCCTAGTAGTATAAAGCCAAGGTGCCACCACACGGTACATTTTTAAACACGTGCATTTTCGCATGTTTACCATGCATTTGGCTGAACTGTGTAACTGCACCCTTAAGAGAATAGCAGTGTAGGGACCAGCACAAGAAGTCCAGCTACAATTCTAGAATATAAAACCTAATGTCATAGTTTTTCTGCTACCAAACATACAAAAGCGCAATTACAAATATCTCCAAAGACCTGATCTCTAAACACCAGCTTCAGAGGGCACAGAGCTTTGCAGTGTAAGGACCAGTGCAGGAAGTCCAGCTATAATCCTGGAATATTAAGCCATATTTCGCAGTCCTGCTGCTACTAATAACCGATACACAAACATATATGATTACAAAGCTCTGCACAATACCTAACAGTGTCTGCAGTGAGCACAGCCGTGCGAGGACACAGTTGTATGATTACACATCTGACCAGGAAGAATCCCAAACAGTGTTGGACTGCCCCACCAGAGGATCTACTGGTGGGCCCAGGCTCTAACCCAGTCCTGGACCCCAGAGATACAGCAGAAGACAACCCAATTTGGAGGATTCGAAAGTTTGTATTTTAGAAGTTGATGGAGGGTGAGCCCCCAGCATAATTCATCTGCTGGGCCCAAGGAACCCCAATCCGACACTGATCCCGAACACTGTGCAGAGAGCACAGCAGTGTTAGGACAGTGTGATCACCTGGGGGAACCCCTAGCACTGTCTGCGGCACACGCCTCTGGCTCCACGTGTTCCTCCCGCATCACAACCACACACTTCCGCAATAACTTCACAACGTATCAACAACCCTCGCTCTGATTGGTCCTCCCTAGAAAGCCCCGCCCCTCTGTCGTCCTTTCGCAGATCCCTGACCGGCCCCGGAGCACGTGACCGCCGCCGCAGCCGCTGATTGGTTGGGCTGGAGATCACCGGCTTCTGTGCGAGGCCCGGAGCCGCAGTCCAGTGTGTGTAAACGTTGTCATCAGCGCGACATGCCCGCCCGCAACCCGCACAAAGCCGCCTGCCCATGCCCGGCCACCCACGGGGAGAACACGGCGGGCAGGGGGGAGCCCGAGACCGGGGGCAACGAGGAGGACACAGACATCATCAAATCTCCCAGTGACCCCAAGAAATACCGGTCAGTATCCGCCTTACGTGTCCTCCTGTCACCCCTGCTGCTGTGATGACGTCACTGTTGGCTTCAGACGTCATGTCGCCTGGCTGTGTGTCCTTTGCCAGCTGCTGCCCCCTTCCTATGCACGGGACTGTTGTCAGCTGCTGCCCCTCTCTGGCTCAGTGTAACAGCCGGTGAAGCCGCAGCATGGAAGTGCTCTGGTTACACCCACAGAACCTCTTTGGCTTATTAGCATAATTTTAAAAGTTGATATTAGATGGAAGGAGGTTATGGGTAACAAATCGAAGAAGATGCCACACTCACGGTGCCTGGACCTATGAGTAGGGTTTATGATGATGGATTCTGATGGTAGATTTCCTATGATTGCTTACTATTGTCGGATTCTTGCAATCCCTGCTGGTGCTGCCCATCCATGAGGTCCCTTTTCTTTAATTGTTACCCCCATATGATTTTATTCCCAGGTGCTGCCCATTGTTGTGTCAGTCTCACCAGGAGATGCTCCCACTTTCTGACCCATATCCTGGCACTGACATCTTACATCTACTGTCCTTCTAGACCAGGAGCTTCCGGGCTTTAATAAAATGTCGAAATTATATTAACAAAAGTTAAAATATTTGAAGATTTCAATTTCTCACAATAATCCCGGTCATTGCTCACAGTCAGCAAACAGTCACCTTCCTGTTTACAAACCTTTCCACCCCTGATACTTCTTATTGATGAGAATTTGCTACAATTGTATCCAGGGAATAAAATGATACATTTTGGTAAATTGTCTTCTCAGGAGAGATTTGTGCAGAGTATTGTCCAGACTAGAACTGTAGAAACAGGTTTTCATAGTCTGTGTGTAAACAAGATGATTAGACCATACTGAAAGCAAGCAGAGGTCTTGAAATGATGTCATTTTAATATTTCAAGTTTTAAATTTTTTTTTTTTTTAAATATTTAGAATTTTAAGTTTAAAGTAAATCTTCCATCATGATAGACCAGGGGCACTTACTCATAGATCCAAGCAGCATGATTGTGGTAATCTGCCTTATAATTATGCTAACGACTATGAGTGGTTACCCAAGACCTCTGTGATCTGGCTTTGCAGGCTGATACACTGTCTCATCCCCCCCCCCCCCCCCGCCCCCGCTTCTTCGGTAGAAATTGCAAATCGCACAAGTCCAAAGGGAGCAGGTACAGGGTGAGACAGTGTAACATCCTGTAAAGCCAGATCTCAAAGGGGTTAGGGTAGCCTATTGGGCTCGTTAGCATCATTTTGAAACTTGATTTGAGAAGTAAGGATGGCCATGGAAAATACATATAAGATTAGCACAGTCCTGGTGCCTGGATCTATCCCTGGTTTATCATGTTGGATTTTTGATTTCCATTTGATAGGACACTATCATAACTCTTAGGTTTTGTAAGAAGTGGGTACGGCCAAACATGATGAAGCATTGCTGAGTTTCCCTGAGGAAAGTGACCAATAAAAGTAACATTAAAAGGGTACCACCAGGATGAAGGATTGTAAACCAAGCACACTGATATTCTGGTGTGTGCCCCCTCTGTCAGGATCTGCTCTTATTTTATCTTCTTGTGCCCTGGTTAAAAAAAAACAAACTAAACTTTAAAACATATGCAAATGAGCCGGAGTGCACTGTGCTCCATGGGTGTTAATGGAACTTGGAGCCCCTAAGGCTCATTTGCATAATTTCAAAAGCATTTTTTCTTAAAAACAAGGGCACAAGAAGCTAAAAGAAAAACAGATCCTGCCAAAGGGGGCGCACGCCAGTATGTCTGTGTGCTGGATTTACAGTTCTTGTTTCTGGTGGTACATGTCCTTTAAGGTCTGGTTATCTGCTGGACAGTTTATTACTTTCCTGGTAGAGATACTGCAATATTATGTAATACGAACATTGCTGCTGGGATTGCCCAGGCATGTGTGTTTAGGGTGGAGTCCGGCCATTACTCCTAACCTTACTTTACTTTATCCCCATAGATTTATTCAGCTGGATAATGGTCTCCGAGCCCTGCTCATCTCTGATCTGGCCTCCGCTGGTCACTCAGACTCTGAATCCTCTGATGATGAGGAAGAAGATGATGATGAAGAGGAGTCGGATGAAGATGAGAGCGGAGATGAGGAAGAGGACGATGATGAGGATACGGAGGATGAGGACGAGGAATGTGCTAAGGATAAGAAGGGCTGCACTGAGAAGCTGGTAGGTTGTATCTTACACACTTGTTCTTAGTCGGGGGCCCTTTACGATTTTAGGTTTTTATGGACCTCTGGAGACACAAAACATTAGTGGAATATCTAGGGATGGACACATGTATGTTCCTTGCAGGAGCCTAAATAAAATGCACATACTCATGTCTGTGTGGCTGGGGGTCTACAGGGGGTGGACTGTTCCTCTGTTATTCCTCCTGGAAGACTATGAATAAATTGAGTGTTACCAGTGGTGTTTGTCCCTCTGGTACTGACGCTGTCCCTCTGGTACTGACGCTGTCCCTCTGGTACTGACGCTGTCCCTCTGGTACTGACGCTGTCCCTCCTTTTCTTTCTATAGTCTGCAGCCGCCCTTTGCATCGGAGTGGGAAGTTTCAGTGATCCAGAAGATCTCCCGGGATTAGCGCACTTCTTGGAGCACAGTGAGTGTCTTGTATCATGCAGGGGGGGGAGTAATGAGGAATAAAGTGTAACAATGTGATAACCCCTCCACCTGCATGGATGTTTCTTACAGTGGTCTTCATGGGCAGTGACAAATACCCAGATGAGAACGGCTTTGACGCATTTCTTAAAAAACATGGGGGCAGTGATAACGCCTCCACGGACTGCGAGCGCACGATTTTCCAGTTTGATGTCCAGCGGAAGCATTTCAAGGAGGCCCTGGACCGGTAAGAAAATATGTGTTTGCCCTCTATTACTATTCAGAACTCATGATCCAATGGGCAGCACGGTGGCTTAGTGGTTAGCATTACAGCCTTGCAGCGCTGGGGTCCTGGGTTCTTGTCCCAGGGTCAACATCTGCAAAGAGCTTGTATGTTCTCTCCGTGTTTGTGTGGGTTTCCTCCGGTTTCCTCCCACACTTCAAAAATGTAATTGTAGGTTGATTAGATTGGGAGCCCCAGTGGGGACAGGGACTGATATGACAAGCTTTGTGCAGCGCTGTGTAATCTGTGTGCACTATATAAATAAAGGAATTCTTATTATCCAATGCTGGGGGCATCTATCTCATGGGAACACTGTGCAGACGGCAATGCTAGCACCAATCACCAATCCTACTTTTACAACCCCTACGAAGCTCAGATTTGGACAAGTCTCAAAATCTGCTCCAAAAAACATACCCCCAAGGGGAAAAAAGGCAGGAATTGATGGACAGGTTGTGTTCCTGAAACAGACCATGCAAAGTACTAATGAGACAGCTGAGCCTTGACATCTTGTATAAGGAGAGAGAGAACGCCAATCTCCTACATCAAAAACCTGAAAATTCTGGCTGAGGATGCATGTCCTAGAGTGGAATGTAAAGGAATAGCTCTGATTAGCTTTTGGTATGTGAACCAACAATTTGGATGCAGTGACATCCCCCATGTTTTTTCTATACTCCTGGTGCCTTCTTTTGCTTATCATTGGCATATAATGTGGTGGAGGAGATATGGGTGTGCCCAGCTATAATGTATTGTCACTTACCTGGGCATTGCTGTCCCTGCAGGTGGGCACAGTTCTTCATCTCCCCGCTGATGGTCAGTGATGCCATAGACCGGGAAGTACAAGCCGTGGATAGTGGTAAGTGGGATGTGGCTACAATTTATTCCTCTTCCCCCTATTAAATAAAGATTATTAGGATTCTAATTACATAACTTCAAATTCTGTAGCTTTACAGATAATGGGGAACATGTACAAATATACATTACAGAGTAATAACAGTCATATGGAACAGTAGGAGTGAGGGCCATGATCACAAGAGCTTACAGTCTATGAGGATGAGGGGGTGACACAAGAGCTTACAGTCTATGAGGATGAGGGGAGGACACAAGAGCTTACAGTCTATGAGGATGAGGGGGGGCACAAGAGCTTACAGTCTATGAGGATGAGGGGGGGCACAAGAGCTTACAGTCTATGAAGAGGAGGAGGTGACACAAGAGCTTACAGTCTATGAGGATGAGGGGAGGACACAAGAGCTTACAGTCTATGAGGATGAGGGGAGGACACAAGAGCTTACAGTCTATGAGGATGAGGGGGGGCACAAGAGCTTACAGTCTATGAGGATGAGGGGGGGCACAAGAGCTTACAGTCTATGAGGATGAGGGGGGGCACAAGAGCTTACAGTCTATGAGGATGAGGGGGTGACAAGAGCTTACAGTCTATGAGGATGAGGGGAGGACACAAGAGCTTACAGTCTATGAGGATGAGGGGGTGACCCCCTCATCCTCATAGACTGTAAGCTCTTGTGTTACCCCCTCATCCCCATAGACTGTAAGTAACTTCAAACATGCTCTTAAAATCCATCTCTGAAGGCATGTCTATCGCACTCGCTAACTGCATGCAATTTTAATTCTTTGTTAACATATTGTGTTCCCTCACCCCCAATGAGGATGAGGGGGTGACACAAGAGCTTACAGTCTATGTGGATGAGGTAGATGACTTAGTAGATGATATAAACTTGGGGGTGGGGGAACACAATAGGTTAACAAAGAATTAAAATTGCATGCAGTTAGCGAGTGCGATAGACATGCCTTCAGAGATGGATTTTAAGAGCATGTTTGAAGTTTTAGAAATTGATGTGTTAATCTGATAGACTGGGGGAAGGGCATTCCAGAGATCTGGTGCAGCTCGGGAGAAGTGAGTGGGAGAATTGAAATAAGGAAGAGAATAATGGAAGAGCAGGGGTTGGGCGATAGACTGAGATGAGAAAGGAGAGGTGTGGGGGGCGCAGCATTGTGCAGAGCTTTGGGGATGATGTTGATGAATTCAGCGGCCCTAAATTTTTTTCCATCTGATCCTATTACAGAGTATGAGCTCGCCCGCCCCTCTGATTCCAACCGTAAAGAAATGCTTTTTGGGAGTTTGGCCAAACCTGGTCATCCAATGGGAAAGTTTTTCTGGGGTGAGTTCAACGTTTACATCCCTGGATAACGTATGGAACGGCGGGTCCATTTTGGAGCAGAAATTACACCAAAATTCTGCTGTGTTTTGCTTGGAGAATCTCCCATGTTGTGTATATTCCATTGTTCTACTGTTTGTGGATATCTTATATTTACCATGAACTTGCAGGAAATGCTCAAACTTTAAAGTATGAACCTGAAGAGAAGAACATTGACACCCACGCCCGGCTGCGAGACTTCTACAGGGCGTACTACTCTGCGCACTACATGACCCTGTCTGTACAGTCTAACGGTATGGAAGTGTCCCCCGCGCGGTCTATACAATGTATCCACATTTACTCTTCTTACTCACTGTCTTCTGATCTCTCCAGAGACTCTAGATACACTGGAGGAATGGGTGAAGGAGATTTTCAGCAATATTCCAAACAAGTAAGTGAAGGAAAGTGATGGCTCTTATGTGCATGACCATCAAAATCCATCACGATAAACCAGGGGCACTTACTCCAGGCACCGTGACTGTGGGAATCTTCTTATATTTGTTATCCATGGTCTCCTTCCTTCTAAATTCAACTTTTAAAATTTATTCTGTGAGCCGTTACCAGAGCCCCTCCATGCTGCAGCTTCACAGACTGTTACACTGTCTCCCCTCCCCTTGCCTCCTCGGCACTTCCCCTCTTCCTCGGCCTGATGTAATATCACACAGTGGGTTGGGGGGGGTGATTATGGAGGAGGGGGAGACCTGCTCCTGTAATGCTACAATATGGAGGTGCTCTGGTATGGCGCCCAGAGCCCTTCTGACTCATTAGCATAATTAGAAAAGTTTATTTTAGAAGGAAGGAGGCCATGGATAACAAAAATAAGATTACTACAGTGCCGGTGCCTGGATCTGTGAGTAATGTCCCTGGTTTATCATGATGGATTCAGATGGTGGATTTCCTCTAAGGTTTTGTATGTGCTGCCCTAAAACTGCTTCATTTGTATTTGTTTACGAGATTGATCCAAATATATATAAATATTTTTTTTTTCATTTGTTTTTATTTATAGCGGTTTGCAAAAACCTAGTTTTAGCCACCTGACTGACCCTTTCGACACCCCAGGGTTTAATTTACTGTACAGAGGTGAGTCCTGTGATGTCCCATCTGTGTTTTTTGTTTTTAGGATTGGTGCCTAATTGTTTCCTACTTCCCATGATTTCTTATGGGTCTGTTTAGAAGCTGCATTTGATCGGTTGTGTTGGTTGTTCACATTCTCTGTAGGACATGGGGAAGTCCTATTTCATGTAAAAATGAAAATTTTCTTTGTGAGACTTGAAGGGGTTGTACCAGGTTTGCATGATATCCTCTATATACTATTAAATGGAGCGGCAGTACACATCCTGGACCTGACCTCCACCCATTAATGAGAACAGGACCCCTCTTCTACGGATCACTAGAGGTCCGTTCTGCTGATTTAAGTAGGGTCCCACCAGTCCGACCCCCCACTGATAATCATGTGGAATATGGGATCTCATGCAAACTCCTGGCAACCCCTTTAATGAGACGTGTAAAGTGAATGTTGCCAGTAGGTGCTGCCAGTAGAAAAACACAGACTTGAACTTCTTATGCCTCATTCACACGGCCGTTGGGGGACGTATATATACGGCCAATAAGATAGGACGTTTCCTATCTTACCCAGAATACGGTGCCATGCGCCATGTTTCTCTATGCGGAGGGACGGGGGTGAGTGGCGCTCACCCCCTCCTCCTTTCCCTGGCACCGACATGTGCCCGCCGTGCTAGGGTACATGTATATTCCTGTGTGTGGGAATATAGCCTTATTGTGCCCAATTCACATGGATAAGAATACACACTGATGGTTCTTTTACTTTGCTGCAATGAAATCTGCTAAGTAGATGAGCCATCGGAGTGTATTCTGATCTTATTCATCTGAATTGGGCTCTATAAGATTTGTTCAGGCTGGCATTTTTATATGGAAGCATCACTTGTGGAGAAGATTTGGGACTCTTTTCTTCTTTGGTTGGAGGCTTCTGCGCTATATACCAGCAAACTCCTTCTTTCTTCCTTTTTTAACTAGTCAGTGCCAGTAGCCATGTAAAGCCCATATAGACTTCTAGGAGCCATTACATGTGAATTTACCCATAATGCAACCTCAGTTATTTATCTGGGAGAAGCAATTGATTCTCCCATTCTTGGTTGTGGAATCAAGACAAAGCAAGATGCTTATACACCTCCCCCGCCGCCATTGTTTTACCATGCATTGGATGCAAATACAATTTAAAGGCATTATCATTTCCTTTGGGGAGGAATAAAGTTGTATCTTGCTTTTTATTTTAGCTTAAATGGGCATTCCCACAAAGACAAGATTCTTAAATACATTCAGAAGCTAAATCAAAGTGTAGATAAACCTGGATCCTGATAATCTAAGCACATTGTCCGCTCACAGCATCTCACAGCACAGAGGGATCATGAAGTCTCTGCTTAGAGTCCTCGCTCACACTCTGGAATCTTACACTGAGCATCACTGAGTGATAGGAGCTAAAACAGCAATAACACTGAGTAAAATTGTAAAGTAAGCGGCTAAAAATGAACTTTAGGCTACATGCACACTGCCGTTGCCCGCCGTACCGCAGCACGGCGGGCGTGCGGGGAGAGGAGGAGAGAGCTGCTCACCCCTGCCCCACTCCATAGGAACATATGGCGCACGGTGCCTTAACGCGGGAAAAGATGGGACATGTCCTATCTTTTCCCGGGATACGGAGCGGTATGGTGCCGTGAGCCCATACAAGTGTATGGGGGACGTATATCGGCTGTATATACGTCCCCCATACATGTGTGTGATTGTAGCCTTATTGTGTAAACATCACTAGAAATTTGAGAATATTCTTTCCGGGTCAAACCCATTTAAAGCCTTAACTTGCAATACCCTCCCTTCTCTTGCATTTTGGAGCGCAGCTATGTGTTATGGGGCCCAGCTTCCCCAGAAGTGACATTTATCACGGCCCCTTTGCCAAATCGGCCCCGTGAGCCAAATAATTTCTATGTCAACTGAAGAGCCAGTGTAGCTAATGGAGGTCTCCCTCACCTACAATACAACCAGATACATTGCCATTTCTATGCTGTGATTATATATAGTGTAATGTACATCATCTCCTATGTTTGTCTTGTAGTTGTTCCTATCAAGAAAGTTCACGCTCTCACCATCACATGGGCTCTTCCACCCCAGGAAACATTTTACAAGTTAGTATCGGGTTTAGCTGAGTTCTTGTTCCAGACTTGACACATCCGATCCACATTCAAGATATAGAGAAAATCTACCGTCAATATCCATTGTGATAAACCAGGGCCATTACTCATAGATCCGGGCACCGGGATTGTGGGAATCTTCTTATATTTGTTATCCATGGCCTCCTCCTTTCTAGCATCAACTTTTAAAATTATGCTAATGAAACAGATGAACTCTGGGGTCATTACCAGAGCCTTTTTGTGTTGTAGCTTCACAGGCTATTGCACTGTACAGGAGCCCCCCCCTCCCCCCACTGGGGGCAGAGGGAGGGTGAGTGTTGAAAGATTATGGGGAGGGTGAAACGGTCAAACAGCCGGTAACACTACAGCACCGAGGGGCTCTGGTAGAGCCCTTCTGGCTCATTAGCATAATTATAACATTTTATTTAAACAGGAAGGAGGCCATGGATAACACATATGAGAAGATTACCAGTGATAGTACCTGGGTCTATGCGTAATGTCCCTGGTTTATCATAATAGATTTTGATGGTAGGTTTCCTTGCAGAGTTTTTCTAATCTATTGTCATCTATTTTAAGGGTGAAACCTCTTCACTATATTTCATGGCTCATAGGACACGAGGGGAAAGGCAGCATCCTGTCCCTGCTGCGTAAGAAGTAAGTATTCTATACTGTACGATACAAAGGATTTGTTGTAATGCAGCTGTGGTCGTGTAGATGGTGGTGTTATGTATTTATGTGCTTTTTGATATTTGAGCTTTATTTTAGTGCAGAGTTACACAGATGCATCTACTGTTCATATTTGGAAATAGTTTGTAAAGTAACTTGTAATAGAAAACCCTAATAATTTGTCCACATTTTACAGATTTGTTGCAGCAATTCCCTATTATCCTGTATGTGACTTGCAGGACACCATACACACACATATTATAGAAACGCCCCTATGTGGACGTAACCTCGCAGCTTATTCGAGCTCATGTGTAACGGAAGCACCAAATTCTGCAGTTTATGGTGTAAATATGACACATTGTACAGAATCAGGCGCTGGTCCAGCACGAAAAATGTGCAAATTTCAGGTCTGGGACCTAAAATCTGTGAATGCAGCTTTAAAACCTGTAAGGCTATATTCACACTGCCGTTGCCCGCCCGTACCGTACCGTAGCGGGCAACGGCAGTGCACGGGGAGAGGTGGTGAGCGCTGCTCACCCCCGCCCCTCTCCATAGGAATTAATGGCGCACGGCGCCGTATTACGGGAAAAGATAGGACAGGTCCTATCTTTTTCCCGGGTACGGAACGGTACGGTGCCGCACGTGTGCGGCACCGTACCGCTCCCGTAGGGTGCCGTGCACCCATAGGAGTGTATGGGGGACGTATATCGGCCGTATATACGTCGGCCGTATATATGTCCCCCATACGTTCGTGTGAATATAGCCTAAGATAGGAAAATTCCATTTGTAACCAACCCTCTTTGTTTCGCCTCCCCCTTCAGGTGCTGGGCACTCGCTTTGTTCGGAGGGAACAGTGAGACGGGTTTTGAGCAGAACACAACGTACTCTGTCTTCAGTATCTCCATCACGCTGACAGATGCTGGATATGAGCACTTCTATGAGGTATGAAGAATTAAAGGAAATCGATCATTTGATTTGATGCATTATGATCCAAACATACCTTGAGAATGCTGTAGCTACACTGATGCAGAAACATATCTTGTTTAATCCCTGAACTTCGTGGTTTATAAAATAATTATAAAATTATGATAATGAGGCTCTGTCACTCCTGTGGCTTCTCCGGCGCTTCTCCACTTACTCTAATTATGCAGTGCTCCAGAGAATGATGTCATCACTGTGTTGTCCTTGCCAGGCAGAAGTAATCAATCGCTGCACCATCCCCCAGCTGCTGTGTTTGAGTCATCCAGCTCAGATTGATAAGTACTGTCTGCACAGTTCAGGAAGCTCCGTGTAATGTGTTTATGTGTGACAGGCAGTCTGCACTCAGCTTTCCCAAGGTCCTGAATTTTATAAATAGTTTTTTTTAGCAAAACCAGTCGGACCAGGGAATAAACAAGCTATGTTTCTGCATCAGTTAAGCTACAGCATTCTCAAGGTGTGTTTTGTTCACAATGCATGAAATCAAATGGTAGGTTTCCTTTAAACAATGGCTGCGGGTGTAAAGAATCTGGAGTCCACCTATAGAAATGTCCTATTCCCTCTGTATGATCTGTATCCTGTGCATCACCAACTACTGTATACTACTACTCCCAGCATTAATAGAGCATGTTCATATACTTACTAAGGCTCCATTCACACCTGTGTTGGGGGTTTCCATTACACTCTCCGTTTTAGGAAAGGGTGACGGAATCTGAGAATGAAAGGTGCCCGGAAAGTCTTGATAATGGAAGGGGGAACAGAACCTGCTGAACATAGGTGTGAACTGCGCCTAACTAGTGGTGACTGCATCGGATTGTGCAGGACATCCCTTTTTGGGAATGGTAACTCCCAGCTGTCAATTTATTGAAAATATTTCCGGAAGGAAGATTCGCTCTTAATACTGTAATTTTATACAAGTTAATCCTTGACGGTTCCACAAAATCTATCCTCTGGTCTAAAATTATTTTATTCGAAATAAAGTTTCTTGACACATATTTAAAGGGCATCTACCACCGCGATGAAGGACTGTATGCAAATGAGCCTGGGGGGCTCCAGGCTCCATTACAACCTATGAAGGCTGGAGCCCCTCAGGCTCATTTGCATACAGTCCTTCATCCTGGTGGTAGATGCCCTTTAAAAAGGACAAACCCAACGCGTTTCCCACTGGTAGCGAGCGCTTCCTTAGGTGTAGGATATTTTTTTTACAATTACTGTAATTGAATAATTAACAGATTATCTAAACAATCCTATCAGAAGTCATTTTCAAGCAATTGTACAGGATCTTCTCTTATAGGTCGGTCTGTCAAAAAATGTTTTGTCTGTGTATTCAAGTTGCAGATTAAGTATTTAACTTTTTTCTTTTTTTTTTTTTTCCATTCACCCCCCCCCCCCCTTAGGTTACTCATCTTGTATTCCAGTATCTAAAAATGTTACAGCAACTCGGTCCACAGGAGAGGTAGATATCACTCCGTATAGTAAAATAGTTATATCCAGATTATACAAACATTTACCAATCACTTGTCTTCCCTTAGGATCTTCCAGGAAATTCAGAAAATTGAGGCCAATGAATTTCGCTATCAGGAGCAGGTACTACAAAGGGGAAACTATGGATTCTGAATCCTCCTTGGTTTAATTGGAGGCAGGGGGTGTCCTCAGCCATGTGCAGGAAACGTCTAGGGGTTCCCTGGGCTCTCTGGTTTACTGGTTGTTCCAGAAGTCGGATCACCCTGCCGTTGTGGAGACGTGTATAGGGCTGCAAGTGTGTGTATATATATATATATGTCCCCATAGATGGCAATGTGCTCCGGCGGCGGTACCACACGTGTGGTGGTTAGAACATGATCTATAATTCCCCGTTCATAGGGCCGGGCACCGTGCATCCCTATGGAGAGGGGCGAGCATACGTGTGTGTAAATGCAGCCTTAAGCTGATTGAGAAGTGATGTTATATCCAAGCTATACATATCCTACACAACTTTTCCCCCAGATCATAAAGGAATGTTATATATGGTCTGGAATGGTGTATATATGGTCTAGTATATGTCATTGATTGAACAAATGGGAATACTCCTTTTAAAGGGCATCAGGCTGAAGGACTGTACGCAAATGAGCCTGAGGGGCTCCAGGCTCCACAGGTGTTAATGGAGCTTGGAGCCCCTCAGGCTCATTTGCATACAGTCTTTCATCCTGATGCCCTTTAAGTGCTACATTTAAAAAAAATATATATATATTTTCTTCCCCTTCTTCTAGACTGACCCAATAGAATATGTGGAGAATATCTGTGAGAATATGCAGCTTTTCCCCAAAGAAGATTTCCTGACGGGAGACCAGCTCCTCTTTGAGTACATCCCCGAGGTAAGTGTCTGCGCGCTCCGACTGCATCATGTCGGTGACCGCTGATTGGATTCTCATCGCTCTTACCCCGTGTTTCCATGTACAGGTGATAGGAGACGCACTTCGAGAATTAACCCCTGGGAAAGCGAACCTGCTGCTCCTGTCCCCGGATAACGAAGGCAAATGTAACCTGAAGGAGAAGTGGTTCGGGACTCAGTATAGCATCGAAGGTAACACTTATGTTCTGTTACTATGAGATGTAATCGAGACCGCATGACAGCCATATATCGCTATCCGAATTCTTCCCATTGTGTAACACCTAAACCATCATGGTCATCTATGATGCAAGGAGCCACCGCCTCATGGATCTACTGTCCTGTACGGAAAGCCTAATGCATTATGGGACAGATGACCATTAGTGAGGTGGGGTCAACCAGCAACATGGATCCTGTTCCGTCTCCAAATTGTGGCCACCACAAAGTCTGCGCTGAGTACGGCCATGGATATGAAATATATAAGGTCTTCACTGTCTTGTGTTTTTCTGCAGAGATTGATGCAAAGTGGAAAGATCTGTGGGCCAGTGATTATCCTGTAAACCCAGATCTTCATCTCCCGGCTGAAAATAAGTTTATAGGTAGGTAATGGGGTCAGGAGGTGTGGGGTCTAGGTTCTGTGTAGGTAATGGGGTCAGGAGGTGTGGGGTCTGGGTTCAGTGTAGGTAATGGGGTCAGGAGGTGTGGGGTCTAGGTTCTGTGTAGGTAATGGGGTCAGGAGGTGTGGGGTCTGGGTTCTGTGTAGGTAATGGGGTCAGGAGGTGTGGGGTCAGGGTTCAGTGTAGGTAATGGGGTCAGGAGGTGTGGGGTCTGGGTTCTGTGTAGGTAATGGGGTCAGGAGGTGTGGGGTCTGGGTTCTGTGTAGGTAATGGGGTCAGGAGGTGTGGGGTCTGGGTTCTCTGTAGGTAATGGGGTCAGGAGGTGTGGGGTCTGGGTTCTGTGTGGGGTTTGGGTTCTGTGTAGGCAATGGGGTCGGGGGGTGTGGGGTCTGGGTTCTATATGGGCCTCACTGCCGCTTGGACACTTAGTCTTCTCATTGCTTCTGCAGCCACTGACTTCACCCTGAAGACGTCGGACTGTCCCGATAGAGAGTATCCAGAGAAGATACAGGACATGGAGCAGGGCTGCCTCTGGTACAAGAAAGACAACAAGTTTAAGATCCCTAAAGGTAGGAAATGCAGGCAAGAAATTCTCTGAATTCTGTCTTATTGCATTTTTAATGGATCCGTGCTCTAGATTTAAAGGGTTTTATTGAATTGGTATGTTATCCCCTATTCACAGGATTGGGGGATAACAATATGGTCAGTGGATGGTTCTTCCTCAAGGACGTGTACTGATAGTGAGAATGTGTCCTGAGCGCTGGGAATACCTGAGCGCTGTTCTCTGCAACTTCCAACACTCTAATCAAAAATTGGAAAAACAATAGTTTTCAACATAGTAATGTGCATTACACCAACATATAACTCCTCCATCTTTGACTATTTGGCTGCTGGAAATAGAGAGCAAATAAATATACAAATACCGTATTTTTCGGCCTATAAGGCGCACCGGAGTATAAGGCGCACCTCTAATAAATGCCTGCTAAGACATCTAGGTTCATATATAAGGCGCACTGGAGTATAAGGCGCAGGATCAAATGCAGTACCTAAAAATGACCAGCAGGTGGCAGACCTGTGCACAGTTCTAGCCAGCTACACTTCCCGGGAAACTTGTCTTCAGCGTGTCAGAGAGCTCCGATCTCAGAGGTATGGGCTGCTGGGGGTTAATGCAGGGTGATGCAGAAGGGGTTAAGCGGTCTCCCTCTGCCCCTTCCCTCCTCAGCCAGGGTGTTATTCCTGTGGGGTTCCCTGTGGC
Source organism: Engystomops pustulosus (assembly GCF_040894005.1). Lineage (NCBI taxonomy): Eukaryota > Metazoa > Chordata > Amphibia > Anura > Leptodactylidae > Engystomops > Engystomops pustulosus. The sequence continues at coordinate 88,717,608 of NC_092420.1, read as the reverse complement.
TCCTTCTCTTTCCCCTGTTACAGGGCTGTCAGGTATGGGGGATTGGTTACTGATGATGATGATTGCCTTGTGGTCGGCACTATGGCAGCTCCGGTCTCTCTGTGCTAGGGGAGGGCAGGATGGGGGCACTTCAGGAGCCAGGGACCCTGTATACTGTGTGGGAAGGTGCAGGACATTTCTGGGGATGGAGCTATTAAACACTAGTAAATGTACAGTACATCTTGTCTGTAGTACATTTCTGTACAAGTTCATATATTAGGCGCACCGGCCTATAAGGCTCACCTTTGATTTTTGAGGAAATTAAAGGATTTTTGGTGCGCCGTATAGGCCAAAAAATACGGTAATATAAAACCTATACACAAAAAATACCTGCCGGACTTGCAAAGTTTTGTTGTAAAACTTCATATGCAAATTTCTTTCAAGTTTTTACATAGAGGACAGACCTTTTAAAGCATGTACTGGGTTCTAGAGGGACACCTACCCATCAGAGGGGAGTGGGCATCGGAAGGTTCGTAGTACGGCCACGACTCTACGCAGGTTTTTGTCATAGCAGGGTCTGTAAAGGAACCTCCTACTGGCAGAGCCTTTTACACATCGAGTGAGTTTACAATATACTGCAATAATGTAGTGTTGCAGTATATTGTATATATGAGATCAGACCCCCTAGGGTTAAAGTAACCTAGAGGGTCTAGAGATGCAGTAAAAAAAATTTTTTTAAAAAAGACAAATAAAAGACCTCAAGTTCACTCCTTTTTCCCTAGAACTGGTATAAAAAGAAATAAATAACAAAAATCATATACATGTTGGGCATCGCTGTATCCCAAAATGCCCAATCAATGAATTTATGAACGCTTCTTCCCAGCGGTAAACCCCCAAGTGTCCGAAACGCCACTTCTTTGTAATTTCTCAGCACAAAAAGTTGAACAAAAGGTCATACAGTCCCCAAAATGTTAGCAATGAAAACAAAAAAAAAATTACACCTCGCACATCTGCGTAGGGGAAAGTATGAAAAAGTTATTGGCCTCAGAATAAGGCAAAATGAAGAATTTTTTTTTTTTTTGTACAAAAGGTTTTTAATTTTTTAAAAACCAATATACATTTGGTATTTGGAGTCAACAAGAAAATGTTGCATAAGGTGTTTTTTTTTTTTTGTTTTTTTCAACAAATTCACTGCATTTGGAGAAATGTTGGATATCATGGAAAATGAAATGCCGTCACTGACGGTTACGCAGAAAACAAGCCCTTATAATTTCTGTACATGGAAAAATTTTAAAAAATGATGGATTTTTAAAGAAGGGGAGAAAAAAAACCAGAAATGCAAAATTGAAAAAGGGCATTGGTGGTAAAGGGTTAATAGTCTTGTTCCTGTAATTGGAGGTGAAAAACTTTTTGTTTTACTTTTCTTTTTTTCCTCTCTAGCTTACATCCGCTTTCATCTGATCTCTCCATTAATACAGCAATCCCCCGAAACGTAAGTCCGGACGCTTTCTATTTTATAGGGTTTTTTAAAAAAATATTTGAGGTTAAGACTTGTTGTTTTTTTTGTTTTTTTTTTAAATTTCTATTGCTTTGCTGTGTTCTATTTGAGCTGGTAAATGTCTCTCCTCTGTAGTGCTGATCTCTTCCCGCTCTTTCAGGTTGGTTCTCTTTGACATCTTTGTGAATATCCTGGCTCACGGACTGGCGGAGCCGGCGTACGAGGCCGACGTGGCACAACTAGAATACAAACTGGTGGCCGGAGAGCACGGACTGGTCATTAAAGTGAAAGGATTCAACCACAAACTTCCGGTGCGTGTGAAACGATCTGATATAATGTCCTGACAAAGACGGGATAGCCGTACAATCTGGCTATTAGGATGGTTCCTGACCGACATGTTATACCGAGTCTTACCTGCAGAGGCCGCTGTGGTCTCACCTTCTCCTCCAGATCAGCTGTTTGACTCTAACCATGAATCCCTGGACAATTCTATAATTGTTGCAGGACATTTAATATGAAAGAAAATCTGCCACCAGGATGAAGGCTTGTAAACCAAGCTTACCTTGTTGTTATTAAAAAAAAAAAAAAATAGACTTTAAAAATCATGCAAATGAGCCTGAAGGGCTCCAGGCTCATTTAAATTTTTTTTTGTAAAAACAAAGGCATAATAAGCTAAAAGAAGAGCGGATGCTGCCAGAGGGGGCCCACGCCATGTCTGTGTGCTTGGTTTACAATCCTTTATCCTGGTGATGTCCTTTTTAAGGTGTTGTCTACAGGTACCTGCTGAAGGGGTTGGTTTTTGTGGTGGGAGTCTCTTTTAGTAGCTGCTGCAAGTATCTCGGCGCTTTCACTCTTTGCGTCTTTAATATAAATGATTGACATCTTTGATTATATTTTTGTCCCCTTCCTGTTTAGCTCCTTTTTGAGTTGATCATCGATCACCTGGCCGACTTCACAGCTTCTCCTGACGTCTATGAGATGATTACAGAACAGCTGAAGAAGACGTACTTCAACCTTCTGATCAAACCTGAGAAACTGGGAAAGTGAGTGCACAATGCTGCGGGTAGGGAGGGGGGGAGGTGCTTTGGTTTATTCGCACCTAAGTTCTGTGTTCACACTTATCATTTGTCTTGTGCTTTGCATGTGATAAGGAGTCGTGGCTTAAAGGGGTTGCCCAGAGGTTGAAAAACATGGCTGCTTTCTATCAAAAGCATCATAATAGCTGACTATATTCTGTGCCGCTATTGCAGCTCTGCACAAACCATGGTCCGGTGTGGCGCTGTTTTTGAAAGATCAAAGCCATGTTTTTCGACCTACAGATCCCCCTTTAAGATGCAGAAAAAAAATTGTATGTATGTGTATATGTCTGGTAAAGACCTAGATCACACAGGGAATTTTGGACACTGAACGTGCAGGTCCTTAAAGAGCAGTGACTGATTTAGTATCCCAAATCATCCTGACGGGTTTCCTTTTGACACAGCTGAATTACCTTGTTAGGCTACATGCACACACATGTATGGGGGACGTATATACGGACTGATATACGTCCCCCATACATCGCTATGGGCTCACGGCCCTGTACGGGAGCGGTACGGTGATGCACACGTGCGGCACCGTACCGCTCCGTAGCCCGGGGAAAGATAGGACATGTCCTATCTCTTCCCGTGTTACGGCGCCGTGCGCCATATGTTCCAATGGAGAGGGGCGGGGGTGAGCTGCCGTGTGCCCGTCGTACTACGGTGCGGTGGGCAACGGCAGTGTGTGTGTGAGTAGCCTTACTTGGGAAGCGTTGAGAAGTCCCATACAGATTAGATGATGAATTTTTCTCTAAGTATCACCCTGCAGGAAAGTGGTTTTGTACCAGAGGCAATGGCCTCTTAGAAATACACAGCGGCTCAGACTATTCTGTGTCCTACAGGGATGTCCGGCTCCTGATCTTGGAACATAATCGCTGGTCCATGATGGAAAAATATCACACTATTCTCAAGGGCCTGACACTGGAACAACTACTCTCATTCGTTGAGCAGTTCAAGTCTCGGCTATACGTAGAAGGCTTGGTCCAGGGAAACTTCACTAGTAAGGTAAGTGGCCAGAGCTTCATGGATAACTATAGACCGTTCCTGCACCTTTACATTACGGTACCATATTTGTTCCTCTTTGAAGAGAACCTGTCATGCTAATTAATTCCCCCCAAAAGAAATATTTCATCAAAAGACATCTACCACCAGGATGAAGGATTGTAAGCCAAGCACTGACATACTGGTGTGTGCCCCCTCCACCAGGACCTGCTCTTAAGAAAATTAAAGAAGCACAATAAAGAAGCAAAATAAAAATTTATGCAAATGAGCCTGAGCTATTCCAGGCTCCATTGACATCTATGACCTCATGCTCATTTGCATAATTTTTAAAAACTTTCCTGGTGGAGGGGGCACACACCAGTATGTCAGTGTGCTTGGGTTACAATCCTTCATCCTGGTGGTAGATGTCCTTTAAATACTATGGTCAAAAATCATTGCCCTTATCCCTAAGGCCGGCGCCACACGTTTCCATAGAAACGCCGATGCGATCGGGCCGAGGCCCGCCCCGGTGGGCGCGACTTTGTCTGCGTTTGCAAGCGCAGACAAAAGCGCCACGTTTGGCGCCGGCCTTATTGGTTCCTTTCCTTGGCTGCAATGTTAAAAGAAAAAAATCAGTTTGTAAACTTCTATGCAACTCACCTTATGTGAGTCCAATGAGGCCGAGTCTAATGAGGCCCTGCAAATTTGGTGATTGACAGTTGTAACAGCTACAAAACATGCTCATGTATGGAACATTGAGAGAGAGAGAGTTCTGTTACACCATTTGCAACTTCTTGTCATGTAACCAGGGTGATGTCATCTACATTTGCATAGCCTACCCCATGTATGTGTCTGATCACATGAAATCACAAGGGCCTCCATGGAGGATGGTGAGGAGTAGAAGTCTGCGGAGGCTGCTGTGATCAGATGCATTCATGCGGTAGACATTGCAACTGTAACTGGCTAAAGGACCTTAAATGACATCTCCCTGGCCCCATGATATACTCAGAAAAGACATGGGGAGGCGTAGATGGGAGCAGCTGGATATAGACCCCGGGGAGATGTGTAATCTTACCTTTGTGTATGTTGTTAGTATCAGCAGGACTGGGGGAATGTCCTTACACTGCCAAGTATTTCAGAGACCTCTTGGCACAGTAGTGTGAGGATACTTCCCTAAGTGTCTCCAGTCCAGCTACAATCCTAGAATATAAATTGTTTATATTACACAGAGCTTCCTGCAGGGTCCAATCTTCTCATGAACTCCCTTTAAATCTGTCTGTTCTGTATTCGCATGTAGCTGCACATGTAGAAGAGATGTCTGTTCTTGGTGAAGCCGTGGAATATCAATGAGCGGCTGTGTGTGCCTCGCATGAAATGAACCTCTCCTATATACCGGAGCCTCTTCTATATGTGATTGTATTGTATATACTGTCAGATAAGTCATTTTGTGTAATATTCTGATTTTTTTCATCCAGGAGTCTGCAGAATTCCTGAATTACGTTATAAGGTGAGATTCTATACGTTAATGACGGATCCATTAGGGGGGAGCAATGGTCGGTGTCTTGCGCTGTTCCCTCTCTCTGACCTGAGCTCTTTTTTTATCCTTTTAGTAAGTTGAAGTTCCTACCCCTGGAGAACAAGGTCCCGGTGCAGTTCCAGGTGTTGGAAATCCCGACCTCTCACCATCTGTGTAAGGTCAAGTCTCTGAATAAAGGCGACTGCAACTCGGAGGTCACCGTGTATTACCAGGTGGGGACTTGAGACGGTCAGAAACGTATCATTTGGTAGGAAACAGAAAGTCAAGGGTTAATCTTGCATCTTTAATTTATTATATATATCTCTTTTCAGTCTGGTGCGAGGAACTTGCGCGATTACACATTGATGGAGCTGCTGGTAGTAAGTATTACCTGTCTGTGTGCCGAATGCTCGGGAAGATTTTCAGAATCTGTGACTGATTTCTGTGTATAGGTTGTTTGCGGAGAGGAAGTTATTATTATTATTATTATTATTATTATTATTATTAGTATTAGTATTATTTATATTATTGATATTAGTATTTTTATTATTAGTATTATTTTGAGACTCTGGAGGGCACAGACAGGTCTCATTGCAACTTGTGTTATTCCAGAACTTTAATATCATTATAAGAAATATATGATGGAGTCTTTTAAACGTATTACCTGTACAAACTACCGGTAGGTTTTTTTGTGTGTGTTTTTTTTTTTTTTTTTTTTATCTTTTCAATTATGACTTTATTATTAGTAGTAGTATTATTGTTATTATTATTAGTACTATTAGTAGTAGCAGCATTATTATTATTATTATTATTATTATTATTATTATTTATTATTCCAGATGCACATGGAGGAACCTTGCTTTGATTTCCTAAGGACCAAGCAAACTCTTGGGTAAGAAGCCAGAAGTCTGGAACAGCTTTAATTGTTCTTAACACATTAAAATAGTTTGTGTGTATTTTTAGGTATTGTTGATATAATTCAGAAATGATACCCTCCCCCTTATCATCTATCTGCAGGTACCACGTGTATCCAACCTGCAGAAATACATCTGGAATTCTGGGATTTTCAGTCACAGTGGAAACACAGGCAAATAAATTCAAGTAAGTTAAAAGGCAGAAATGTATCTAGTGTTATCTATATAGAGGTCATTGTACAAGGAGGGGGAGGAGATAAGCTGTGACATCATCTTGTCAGTAGTGATGTAATGATGGGTCAGTGTTATCTATATAGAGGTCATTGTACAGGGAGGGGGAGGAGATAAGCTGTGACATCATCTATTCTCAGTAGTGATGTAATGATGGGTCAGTGTTATCTATATAGAGGTCATTGTACAGGGAGGGGAGGAGATAAGATGTGACATCATCTATTGTCATTAGTGATGTAATGATGGGTCAGTGTTATCTATATAGAGGTCATTGTACAGGGAGGGGAGGAGATAAGATGTGACATCATCTATTGTCAGTAGTGATGTAATGATGGGTCAGTGTTATGTATATAGAGGTCATTGTACAGGGAGGGGGAGGAGATAAGCTGTGACATCATCTATTGTCAGTAGTGATGTAATGATGGGTCAGTATTATCTATATAGAGGTCATTGTACAGGAAGGGGAGGAGATTAGCTGTGACATCATCTATTGTCAGTAGTGATGTGATGATGGGTCAGTATTATCTATATAGAGGTCATTGTACAGGAAGGGGAGGAGATTAGCTGTGACATCTATTGTCAGTAGTGATGTAATGATGGGTCAGTGTTATTTATATAGAGGTCATTGTACAGGGAGGGGGAGGAGATAAGCTGTGACATCATCTATTGTCAGTAGTGATGTAATGATGGGTCAGTGTTATCTATATAGAGGTCATTGTACAGGGAGGGGAGGAGATAAGCTGTGACATCATCTATAGTCAGTAGTGATGTAATGATGGGTCAGTGTTATCTATATAGAGGTCATTGTACAGGGAGGGGGAGGAGATAAGCTGTGACATCATCTATTGTCAGTAGTGATGTAATGATGGGTCAGTGTTATCTATATAGAGGTCATTGTACAGGGAGGAGGAGGAGATAAGCTGTGACATCTATTGTCAGCAGTGATGTAATGATGGGTCAGTGATATCTATATAGAGGTCATTGTACAGGGAGGAGGAGGAGATAAGCTGTGACATCATCTATTGTCAGTAGTGATGTAATGATGGGTCAGTGATATCTATATAGAGGTCATTGTACAGGGAGGGGGAGGAGATAAGCTGTGACATCATCTATGGTCAGTAGTGATGTAATGATGGGTCAGTGATATCTATATAGAGGTCATTGTACAGGGAGGGGGAGGAGATAAGCTGTGACATCATCTATTGTCAGTAGTGATGTAATGATGGGTCAGTGTTATCTATATAGAGGTCATTGTACAGGAAGGGGAGGAGATTAGCTGTGACATCATCTATTGTCAGTAGTGATGTAATGATGGGTCAGTGTTATCTATATAGAGGTCATTGTACAGGAAGGGGGAGGAGATAAGCTGTGACATCATCTATTGTCAGTAGTGATGTAATGATGGGTCAGTGATATCTATATAGAGGTCATTGTACAGGAAGGGGGAGGAGATAAGCTGTGACATCATCTATTGTCAGTAGTGATGTAATGATGGGTATACTATGGGTATATGTATAATTATTTGGTAGGAGAAGCCATTGTGATCACATTTTGGCTGCTCATAGTCGGCTCTTCTCCCTCAGTCACATATACACCTCAGCAGTCGGGTGTGAGGTCTTGTAAGGTTTCTCATTTAGCTGATGAAGTGTCCGGGCAGCGTTGTGGTTAAACATTTTATTCATCGGGGAATCGCAGAATATTCCGTCTTGATGCTCTAAAATCCATTAATGATATTGATCCGGGAATGTGCAGACACATGATGTACGGAGCTGATCTGCCGGCTCGGTGCGGTCTGTACAAATCTCCTCAATTTGTTAAATAAGAGATTTTAGTGGTTCGGATTGGGATAATACGAGGTGCATAGGGTTAGGGGAGTGACCGGTTTCAAACAAACGTTCATAAATCAATAGTACAAGAGAATACAAGTAACTCTGATACCCACTCACTAGTGTAGAGCCTAATCAGCATATTGTGGGCAGAAACTATCCTGCTATTATACTAATCAGACTCATTACTGTCAGGTGGGTGGTCCTGGGCCCGGCTCCTCCCATCTGACTGTAGAGATCCATAAATATTGTCCTGGATTGCTCAGGAATGGTGTGGAGTAAACCGAATATTCCAACTACAGCGGAATCCGTGGAACATTGACCCCGATGGCTGATAAAGGTTATAGGCGCTTATGTGGTGTCATTATGTATAGAAGCTGCATGTGGTTTTTTTTTTTTTGTTTTTTTTTTCCTTTTAGCTCTGAAGTGGTGGACAAGAAAATAGAAGAATTCCTGGTTTCCTTTGGGGACAAAATTGAGAACTTAACGGAAGACGCCTTTAAAACGCAGGTAAGCGATAGTGGGGTATAATGCAGCAGGCCTCTGGTGCCGGGGGCTACTATACTGCTACAAAATAGAGAAGATGCTGATCCACAGGGTATAGGAAGCTACATCCAGCAGCTTCTCACCCTGTGCCAGCTGTGTAATGCCAGCACAGATCCCACCTGTCCACCTAATACTTCTATTACTGCGGAGAGAGAGGATATAGGGGGCTTTCCGCAGACCCCTAGGACATGGAGGAACCGGAAGCATCCCGAAAAATTAAAGATTAACCCTTCCTTTATTATGGACAGCTATTCTTATGTGATTGTGCGGCAGCCTCCGGACTCTGGGACCTATACAGTGGACAGAGACTGGAGTAGACGGCTTCATTCATTGTAAAGTGTCCACCATAGCGGCACTGCCCTGGCTAGAGATTTCTGTTTCCGGTTCCATCCCATGGAGCTGAGTTTTGGTTCCTTGGAACAAGCACTACGGAGCCTTCTGTTTCCATTGTTGTTCACGGTATAGCCAAAACTTCTGATCAGTACTGGATCGATATGTTGAATCCTCATGGACCACTTGATCAGGATCCATATAAACAAGAAGTTGGAGGCGGCCAAAAGTCCCTTTTAAATCCAATTATTTATTGAATGCATCAGATCTGTGTGTTTCTTCATCAGGGTCACATAAAAATAGACAAATCCTTTTTAAGGGTTATCCAAACACATCGGAAACGCTTTTAAATTTTCTGCAACTATCCCATTTTCATCTGAATGGAAACTTGCAAACAAAAACCAATGGCCCGTCCTTCCCATTGACATGTCCTGCCAGACGGGGGGCAATGGCTCCTCTCACCCTAGGACAAGAGCGCTGCTCATGAAGTTCAGCACCCGTTGTCTCATCTAATCTAAAGTTTTAAAGGTGATGTTTCTCTGCAGGTGAAGGCTTTAATAAAGCTGAAGGAGTGCGAGGACACTCACCTGGGAGAAGAAGTGGACCGGAACTGGGCAGAAGTCCTCACCCAGCAGTATCTCTTTGACCGCTTGGAGCACGAGGTAGACTATCTCCGATTATAGCGTAAAAATTGGTTGCAAAGGGTTTTTTGGGAGACTAAGATATTGATGGCCTTAACATGGCTGCAATACCACTCATGGACACTATACTTAGAATGGCGCTGTGCTTTTATGGCTCTTGATTTCAGCCCCAGTTACTCATCTGACCTTAAATGTGTCATTAACTTTCATTCCAGATTGAGGTCCTGAGGACATTTAGTAAAGAAGACATGACCCGCTGGTTTCAGGCTCATAGAGGCTCGGACAGGAAGGTGTTGAGCGTGCATGTAAGTTCTCTTATAGGACTTCCTTTCTCTTGGACCAGTAACACACATCCGAGGTTGAACCACAAATCGTGGACCGTTGCCTAGAATTTAAGTGCAAAAATCGGGACTCCGAGCTTCAAAGTAATGTGTGATGCAAGGAGTCCCCTTCTTCTCCACGGAACAGCAGCACCTCTGTGCAATCATGATTACAGCGGAGAAGAAGGGGATCCTTGTATACATCTCTATGATGCTTGAAGTCCCATTCTCTGCATTGAAGTCAGTCCGTGAAATCCTGCTAATGCGTAGTCCCGGATTCGCCACATTCTCCTAAATGAGACGTGATTTGCAGATTTGTGTCTAATCTGGATTATTTTCCTCGTAGGTGGTTGGATTTGGAGAGAAGGAAACGGATGTCACCTCCTCGCAGACTCCATCGGGAGAACCCGAATCCTCCTACGGAGACCTCACACACCTGATTTTCCTCCCTGCGTCTCCGCTCATGGGCGACGCGGTACAGATCAGCGACATCCGCAGCTTTACCAGTACCTTAAAACTGCTGCCGTATCACAAAATAATCCAATGAGAGCGGACGGGACCCTCCCATGTCGGAGGTGGGGGACGTGCAGTGGACTCTTCTATTTTAGGAATTTTTCCAGGTTTATAGTTTAGGATTTTTTCTTGGATGCTTTTAAAGAGACAGTTGACATAAGATCTGCCATAAAGCTGTGATCTGAGCCCGGGCAGAGGCTCCGCTCCTGAGGTCCTTGGCTGTTTTTATCAATTTTTCGGGTGTTCTAGTGCTTGGTTTTTAAGCACCCGGCCCTGACGTGTAGGGCGACCTTTTTTAAGAATGGACACCACAGGATTCCGGAATCGTTCAGAGATTTCATCGTTATTATTTTTATAATTTTTTTTTGCAAAGCTGCTCAGAACCAACCAGGCACCTTGGGTATTTTTAGATTGTGTTGCATTTGATTTGTGTGAATATCACTATGTTTCCATTCGCAAAACACAAAAAAATCACTTGGAGGGAACCCGACAGGAGGATTTAGGCCCCCAAGCAATCACCTGTTATGCAGGACAGTGACTGGATCACAATGATGTCCTTCTGTATTCTGGGTGACTCTGCATTACACAGAAATAATGACTTTGAGTGCCATGTACTAATGAGCTCAGGAGTCATGTGGGTGTAGTTAAGTCACTCTGCCCTGGCCACTCCTGGTTGGAATAAGGTCACATGTGACAAGTACTTCATCATAACTACCTTCAGCAGCTGCCAGCCGGACTTGTGATGATGCATTTGGATTAGGAGACAGGAGGGGGGGGTATCCCAGTGTGACTCTTCTCCACCCCCATGACACCTTACTGCTCATTTGTATGCAACATATGCAGAATATAAAAGGAGATGATTGTGATCCTGTCACTGGATAAAAGTTTATTAGCTTTATGTGGGCCCAGATCCTTCTGACAGGTTCCCTTTTAAGCACAATTTGTCTTACCTGCTATTTATTTTCTCGCGTGACTCTGGATGCTGTGGCGCCCCTCCCCCTTTCAGCTCGTCGTCTTCTGTTTTGGCTTCTGTGTATCGGCAGGAGCTGCACGGATTATGCAAAAAGAATGAATGGTTTTGGAATAAAGTTGCAAGTTTTGCTGTGGATCCGCAGACGCCGTCCGCTCCAGCGCTTTCTATTGCAGTCCTTAATAAATACAAGTTTTCGCTCCGGAATTTCGGCAGCATTTTGGGTGAGATTTGTAACCCCCCCCCCCTAATCCAATTACCTCTTATTCTGCTGTGGAAATTGGCGTCATCTTTCCAAGATCTCAGTCTAAACAATTATCATGTTTCATACAATTTGCCTCCGTTACTTATTGGGATCTGTAGCAGTTGGGTTTCCTTTTGTTTTTTGAATGTTTTTTTTCAGAGGGGGAAAAATAATGGTGGTAGAGGATTTGAAAAAAAGTCAAATCTCATTTCACCTGTTGCCCCCGCTGCACATATTTTGGTCTCTACTTCTTGCCGTACAGGAAGTGGCCACTGGAAGTGATTTGCGCACTGTTTGGCTCAGCGGACATTTTCAAATGTTCAAAGTCCAGACACACAAGAGCAGCAGCATGGGAGTGAAAGTGGACAACCCCTTTAAGACGCATGTAACCTGATCTTTCATAAAAGGAAACCTACCACTTCGGATAGGGCTTATAAGCAGCACAGGCCGTGCACCAGCTCAGGGTGAGATGGTGCAGGCACTTATCTTCGTTATATTTTAAAACGTTTTTAAAGAGTTTTAACACTTTATTGATCTTTATATCTGAACTAGCTTCTCCGCACCGAGGTCCGCGCTCGGCGCACCATGAGCGCGACCGTGCGTGCGCCTGAGTAGGAAGTGGTCGCGCAAGGTGCGCCGAGCGCGGACCTCGGTGCGGAGAAGCTAGTTCAGATATAAAGATTAATAAAGTGTTAAAACTCTTTAAAAACTTTTAAAACATAACAAAGATAAGCGCACGGCATGTGCTGCTTAGAAGCCCTATCCGAAGTGGTAGGTTTCCTTTAAGCTGCTAATTATGGCGCCTCTCAAGATAAATTGGTGAAAGAGAAAAAAGCTAAGGGTACGGTCATGTGTACCGCCAGCGCTGTGTATCCAAAGACTAGCGCTATGTGTGACCGTACCCTAAAAGGAAAATTCTATCAAAGCGGTTTATCTAAGTATTGTTATCGATGTGATAACAACTTTGTTTCCTGGGGGAAATAGATTTGTACCAATGGTCCAGGCAACAAAATTACAATACATATGAAAAAGAGACAAAAAAACCTGTATATTCACAGGATCGGGGAAAACATCGGTGATTGGTGGTTGTCACGTTTATGTGATGGGAGCGCCAAATCAAGCAAGTCCTTCCTCTCCATTCAATGTCTATGGGAGATCAGGAGATGGCAGAGCACAGCACTTGTAGATCTCCTATCCCTACTATCTCTGCGTACAGTGGGGGAATCGTATGCTTGACCTTTCACTGTATTAAGGGTGCGTTCACACATTCAGTTTTTCAGAAGAGTTTTTGGTGTCCAAACCAGGAGTGGAGCAAGAAAACAAGGAGTAGCATCCTCTTCTCTATTATATGTTCTCACCCCTTATGATCCGCACCTGCTTTTGGCTTCATAAAATGCATCTGAAAAACAAAACATGGGAACACACCCTGAAGGAAAAAGCGGGGTCGGCACGAGGTTTCAATAGGCCCCTGGCCAACAAAACCTGAGGGGGCCCCTTAATAATAATAATAACTTATTAATACAGCGCACACAGATTACGCAGCGCTGCACAGAGCTTTTCACATCAGTCACTGTCCCCGTGGGGCTCACAATCTAATCAACCTACCAGTAATATTTTGTAATGTGGGAGGAAACCGGAGGACTCGGAGGAAATCCACACAAACACAGAGAGAACATACAAACTCTTTTCAGATGTTGACCTGGAGCCCAGGACCCCAGCGCTGCAAGGCTTTAAAAAATTCAGAAACTAAGACTCCTCCTGTTCCCTAAAATATTCCCTAGACTATCATCCCAAACAACCCCCTCATGGCTATTTTATATACAGCCCCCTCACCCCCTATGGATTCATTAGATACAGCTCCCTCATCCCCATGGATTCCTTATGTACAGCCTTATGTGGGGCCCCCAGCAGCTCTGGGTCCCGGCACTTGCCCAGGTGTACCCAGTGCTGCCCAGTCCTGGGACACAGAATCCCTTTCCCTTGTTCCATGAGGGTCTCCACTTGTTCTAGTCTATGGGGGATAATGGTGAATCTGGTAACACACGGGTACATTGAATAGAGGGTACTCTCAATAAAAAATGGCGCACACGTGATAATAAATATGGGCCAATGGGGGAGACGTATCAATCTTTCTATAGCAGAAAATCGGAGTAATGGACCTGCCGGTTCCCCAGACCTGAATCCTATGGAGCACGTCTGCTGCGGGGAGTCCGGGGGCGGTGATACTGTACGTGTAAACTGAGGGACAACATTGATTTTTATTTTTGCTTTATTTATCATGCATGAACAATCACATACACGGATACGTATGACTGCGACGCAGCGCAGGACGATTACAATAAATACATACATGAACATAAAGTACACACTAGCTGCTAGCACATCTCCTATATACTGTATATGCATAAGCCTTACATGCGCTGAGTAGGTTTGTAACAGTAATACTGCCACCTTGTGGTGGATATATATGAAGCGATCGCAGTCCAGACCAGAACCAGAGCCCTTTAGCGGATACATTGGGGCATATTTACTAAGGGACCATTCATCTTTTTTTTCTGACATTTTTGGGTGTTGCGCTGCTGTGACAGGTATTTAACTGGGGATTGTGTCGCACTTGATTGGATTGTGGCGCAGCTGCGCTGGTTTCATGGGACAGAAATCGGGGGGCGGGGCCGTCAGATGATCCGACTGATTCGGACTGAGCGCAGGATTTAACTTTCGAATTGTGTCGCAAGCCCAAGCACTTACATGCACCAGGAAGAAGAAGGTGAACTCCGGCGGACCTGAGCGGGGAAGCGACACATGCAGGATATCGGGTGCGTGATGTCCGCACAGGACATGATCGTCGGACAACGCACTTTCGTGAACTCCGCAGGATGGGTAAGTAAATGAGCCCCATTGTCCATTAGTGTGAATAGCGAGTTCTCTGCTTGTTCTGCATCACATACTACACTGACATCTCTCCAAACTTATCATATCAAGTATCAAACTATCAAGACTTTACAGACAGGTAACAGGGGGGGGGAGGGGGGTGGTGTTGGGATGTTCAGAGGTCTGAGTTTTGCATATGTATATATATATATGTATTTGATCGGTGATCTTCTGTCGCAGTGTGTTCACACGGCAGCGAGACCAAAAAGCTCAAGAACGTCGAGCCCACACGAAGAGCCAAAAAATGAAACGCTAGTTTTCGGACCAAAATTGAAGCCACAACCAAGAAATTTTATCTCAAAGCCATCGACTCCTGCGCGGATCCCGGTATCTACACCTAAACCGAGGCTGATGTAGAATGGACCGGCACCAACCGAAGCGCTTCCGATCTCTGCTCGGGCCATGGCCCCCACGCCAACTATATTGGCCTCCGCCCCAGCATAAACATTCGGACCATTGGCTTCAGCATCAAACACCCGATACTCAGCTCTCGCTTTCCCGACTCCGGCTCCAGCGCATGCGCCAGCCCTGGGAATTCTCTTTCCAGTTTCCTTCCTGAGTCCGTGGCGGTAGGTGGTAGCGTAACTGTAGGTGCCCTCGGTAAATGCATCGGCTTTCCTGTCATAGGTATCGATCATGTCAATGGCACGAGATATAGTACCACCGGCAGATAACAGCTCTATGGATGGGTTCTTCGCTGTCACAACTCGCTTCAATGCTTTTTTGGAAAATTTTGGGATTTCTGGACCATTGACTTTCAGTTTTAATGGACCTTTCGACACCAAAGTGTGTTCCTCGCCAGTAAACGCGGCTTCTCCATTGCTTCCCTGAAAAACAAGAAGTTTTCATAAGTTTATGTGTATTCTACTTTCATGACATTTCACTTAGTTATACGGACACATCATATGTACAGTATATGATATATATGTATATGATATATGTGTATATATGTATATGGTACGTGTGTATATGATCTATGTGCATACAGTATGTGTATATGGCACGTATGTATACGGTACGTGTGTATATGGTATATATGTATATGGTACATTTGTTTATGGTACATGTGTATAGTACGTGTGTATACGGTGTATATGGGGATTTTTTTATATTTGATAGTAGGTGGAGCGGTCATCCTGGTCTATGTATCGGCTGCATTTCCTATATGGACTTGTCTGAACTAAGGTGGCAGCGTGATAGTGATCTGCACTGAGGTAAGTTCTAGTCTGACCACCTCCTCATAGGACTGTAAGACATTAAAGCCAAGATCACCCAATTTAAAATGAAATAAAAGGTTAAATATAGTTCTGTCCATTAACACATTTCTGGCATTAAAGGAGTTGGCCACTTTTAAGGGGCACCTTTGTGGGAGGCCATTATTGAGTAGGGGGAGGCAGCTGCAGGGCATTGATTGAGTAGTAGGAGGCTGGAGCAGGGCATTGATTGACTAGGGGGAGGCTGCAGGGCATTGATTGAGTAGGGGGAGGCTGCTGCAGGGCATTGATTGAGTAGTGGGAGGCTGCTACAGGGCATTGATTGAGTAGTGGGAGGCTGCTACAGGGCATTGATTGATTAGTGGGAGGCTGCTGCAGGGCATTGATTGAGTAGTGAGAGGCTGCTGCAGGGCATTGATTGAGTAGTGAGAGGCTGCTACAGGGCATTGATTGAGTAGTGGGAGGCTGCTACAGGGCATTGATTGATTAGTGGGAGGCTGCTGCAGGGCATTGATTGAGTAGTGAGAGGCTGCAGGGCATTGATTGAGTAGGGGGGAGGCTGCCGCAGGGCATTGATTGAGTAGGGGGAGGCTGCAGGGCATTTCATTACTGGAGGAGGCAGTGACCAATGCATTTCCCACCTTAGGCTTTTACTTGAATCAATAAGTTTTCCCAGTTTTTTTAGGTGGCGTGGCATATATTCGGGTAGGCTTATACTCGAGTGTATATTTACAGTGTGTTCAGATTCGTTTATTCTTGTTTGGACAGGAAATGTGACCGAAACATGGACCGTAGATGTCATCAGAGAGCATGAGCAATAGTTACCCCCAGTCAAAGATGTCAAAATTGTCAAAGATATCAAAAAATGATTTTGTCCCCTGTGAAGGAGACCCCTAGAAGGAGACCCCTAGTCCATCCCACCGATATTAGAAGGTGGACGGTCACTTCTTAATATAACGTATGAGACAATTGAAAATATAAGTAGGTAAAATAGGTAAAAAAAAGGTAAACATTACTCACCCCCTGCTTTTGTGCTTTGCTAACGGGCTTCTGGGGGTCATTGGTATTCTCCTTCTTCTTGGGGTCATTGATAGTCTCCTCCTCCTTGGGGTCATTGATAGTCTCCTCCTCCTTGGGGTCATTGATAGTCTCCTCCTCCTTGGGGTCATTGATAGTCTCCTCCTTCTTGGGGTCATTGATAGTCTCCTCCTTCTGGGGGTCATTTTTTGATGGAGACATTATCAGCAAAACTTGAAAAAAAGAAACAAAAAACTTTAAAACATTTTTTGGAGAATTCTGTAACCCAACAAGTACCTGCTGTAGATTGGGGCATGCAGAGTACATAGCCTCCTACAGAGTACAGAGCCTAGCTGAGCGCACATCTCTACGTGCAGCAATGGAAGCCAACCGGTTCCCAAAAGATCATAATGCCTCAATTAATTGTTTTTGTGATCCATTGTGCATCGGGGGCTGGTGTAATGTGAGATCCCGTCTCTCACACATCGGGGGCTGGTGTAATGTGAGACCCCGCCTCTCACACATCGGGGGCTGGTGTAATGTGAGACCCCGCCTCTCACACATCGGGGGCTGGTGTAATGTAAGTCCCCGGCCTCTCACACATCGGGGGATGGTGTAATGCGAGTCCCTGACCTCTCACACATCAGGGGCTGGTGTAATGTGAGTCCCCTCCTCTCACACATCTGGGGCTGGTGTAATGTGACTCTCCTCCTCTCACACATCTGGGACTGGTGTAATGTGAGTCCCCTCCTCTCACACATCAGGGGCTGGTGTAATGTGAGTCCCCTCCTCTCACACATCTGGGACTGGTGTAATGTGACTCTCCTCCTCTCACACATCAGGGGCTGGTGTAATGTGAGTCCCCTCCTCTCACACATCAGGGGCTGGTGTAATGTGAGTCCCCTTCTCTCACACATCTGGGACTGGTGTAATGTGAGTCCCCGCCTCTCACACATCGGGGGCTGGTGTAATGTGAGTCCCCGCCTCTCACACATCAGGGGCTGGTGTAATGTGAGATCCCGTCTCTCACACATCGGGGGCTGGTGTAATGTGAGATCCCGTCTCTCACACATCGGGGGCTGGTGTAATGTGAGACCCCGCCTCTCACACATCGGGGGCTGGTGTAATGTGAGACCCCGCCTCTCACACATCGGGGGCTGGTGTAATGTGAGTCCCCGCCTCTCACACATCGGGGGCTGGTGTAATGTAAGTCCCCGGCCTCTCACACATCGGGGGCTGGTGTAATGTGAGTCCCCTCCTCTCACACATCGGGGGCTGGTGTAATGGGAGTCCTCACACATCGGGGGCTGGTGTAATGGGAGTCTTCACACATCGGGGGCTGGTGTAATGGGAGTCTTCACCTCTCACACATCGGAGGTTGGTGTAATGCGGCCCCCGCCTCTCACACATCGGGGGCTGGTGTAATGTGAGACCCCGCCTCTCACACATCGGGGGCTGGTGTAATGTGAGACCCCGCCTCTCACACATCGGGGGCTGGTGTAATGTAAGTCCCCGGCCTCTCACACATCGGGGGCTGGTGTAATGTGAGTCCCCTCCTCTCACACATCGGGGGCTGGTGTAATGGGAGTCCTCACACATCGGGGGCTGGTGTAATGGGAGTCTTCACACATCGGGGGCTGGTGTAATGGGAGTCTTCACCTCTCACACATCGGAGGTTGGTGTAATGCGGCCCCCGCCTCTCACACATCGGGGGCTGATGTAATGCGGGTCCCCGCCTCTCACACATCAGGGGCGGGTGTAATGTGAGTCCCACCTCTCACACATCAGGGGCGGGTGTAATGTGAGTCCTCGCCTCTCACACATCGGGGGCTGGTGTAATGTGAGTCCCCTCCTCTCACACATCAGGGGCGGGTGTAATGTGAGTCCCCTCCTCTCACACATCGGGGGCTGGTGTAATGGGAGTCCCCGCCTCTCACACATCGGAGGTTGGTGTAATGCGGCCCCCGCCTCTCACACATCAGGGGCTGATGTAATGCGGGTCCCCGCCTCTCACACATCAGGGGCGGGTGTAATGTGAGTCCTCGCCTCTCACACATCGGGGGCTGGTGTAATGTGAGTCCCCTCCTCTCACACATCAGGGGCGGGTGTAATGTGAGTCCCCTCCTCTCACACATCGGGGGCTGGTGTAATGTGAGTCCCCGCCTCTCACACATCGGGGGCTGGTGTAATGTGAGTCCCCGCCTCTCACACATCGGGGGCTTGTGTAATGTGAGTCCCCTCCTCTCACACATCGGGGGCTGGTGTAATGTGAGTCCCCACCTCTGACACATCGGGGGCTTGTGTAATGTGAGTCCCCTCCTCTCACACATCGGGGGCTGGTGTAATGTGAGTCCCATCCTCTCACACATCGGGGGCTGGTGTAATGTGAGTCCCCTCCTCTCACACATCAGGGGCAGGTGTAATGTGAGTCCTCGCCTCTCACACATCGGGGGCTGGTGTAATGTGAGTCCTCGCCTCTCACACATCGGGGGCTGGTGTAATGTGAGTCCTCGCCTCTCACACATCGGGGGTGGGTGTAATGTGAGTCCCCTCCTCTCACACATCGGCGGCTGGTGTAATGTGAGTCCCCTCCTCTCACACATCAGGGGCGGGTGTAATGTGAGTCCTCGCCTCTCACACATCAGGGGCTGGTGTAATGTGAGTCCTCGCCTCTCACACATCGGGGGCTGGTGTAATGTGAGTCCCCTCCTCTCACACATCGGGGGCTGGTGTAATGTGAGTCCCCTCCTCTCACTCATCGGGGGTTGGTGTAATATGAGTCCCCTCCTCTCACACATCGGGGGCTGGTGTAATGTGAGTCCCCGCCTCTCACACATCGGGGGCTGGTGTAATGTGAGTCCCCGCCTCTGACACATCGGAGGTTGGTGTAATGCGGGTCCCCGCCTCTGACACATTGGGGGCTGGTGTAATGTGAGTACTCGCCTCTCACACATCGGGGGCTGGTGTAATATGAGTCCCCTCCTCTCACACATCGGGGGCTGGTGTAATGTGATTCCCCGCCTCTCACACATCGGGGGCTGGTGTAATGTGAGTCCCCGCCTCTGACACATCGGAGGTTGGTGTAATGCGGGACCCCGCCTCTGACACATTGGGGGCTGGTGTAATGTGAGTCCTCGCCTCTCACACATCGGGGGCTGGTGTAATGTGAGTCCCCTCCTCTCACACATCGGGGGCTGGTGTAATGTGAGTCCCCTCCTCTCACACATCGGGGGCTGGTGTAATGTGAGTCTCCTCCTCTCACTCATCGGGGGTTGGTGTAATATGAGTCCCCTCCTCTCACACATCGGGGGCTGGTGTAATGTGAGTCCTCGCCTCTCACACATCGGGGGCTGGTGTAATGTGAGTCCCCTCCTCTCACACATCGGGGGCTGGTGTAATGTGAGTCCCCTCCTCTCACACATCGGGGGCTGGTGTAATGTGAGTCCTCGCCTCTCACACATCAGGGGCTGGTGTAATGTGAGTCCCCGCCTCTCACACATCAGGGGCTGGTGTAATGTGAGTCCCCGCCTCTCACACATCGGGGGCTGGTGTAATGTGAGACCCCGCCTCTCACACATCGGGGGCTGGTGTAATGTAAGTCCCCGGCCTCTCACACATCGGGGGATGGTGTAATGCGAGTCCCTGACCTCTCACACATCAGGGGCTGGTGTAATGTGAGTCCCCTCCTCTCACACATCTGGGGCTGGTGTAATGTGACTCTCCTCCTCTCACACATCTGGGACTGGTGTAATGTGAGTCCCCTCCTCTCACACATCAGGGGCTGGTGTAATGTGAGTCCCCTCCTCTCACACATCTGGGACTGGTGTAATGTGACTCTCCTCCTCTCACACATCAGGGGCTGGTGTAATGTGAGTCCCCTCCTCTCACACATCAGGGGCTGGTGTAATGTGAGTCCCCTTCTCTCACACATCTGGGACTGGTGTAATGTGAGTCCCCGCCTCTCACACATCGGGGGCTGGTGTAATGTGAGTCCCCGCCTCTCACACATCAGGGGCTGGTGTAATGTGAGATCCCGTCTCTCACACATCGGGGGCTGGTGTAATGTGAGATCCCGTCTCTCACACATCGGGGGCTGGTGTAATGTGAGACCCCGCCTCTCACACATCGGGGGCTGGTGTAATGTGAGACCCCGCCTCTCACACATCGGGGGCTGGTGTAATGTGAGTCCCCGCCTCTCACACATCGGGGGCTGGTGTAATGTAAGTCCCCGGCCTCTCACACATCGGGGGCTGGTGTAATGTGAGTCCCCTCCTCTCACACATCGGGGGCTGGTGTAATGGGAGTCCTCACACATCGGGGGCTGGTGTAATGGGAGTCTTCACACATCGGGGGCTGGTGTAATGGGAGTCTTCACCTCTCACACATCGGAGGTTGGTGTAATGCGGCCCCCGCCTCTCACACATCGGGGGCTGGTGTAATGTGAGACCCCGCCTCTCACACATCGGGGGCTGGTGTAATGTGAGACCCCGCCTCTCACACATCGGGGGCTGGTGTAATGTAAGTCCCCGGCCTCTCACACATCGGGGGCTGGTGTAATGTGAGTCCCCTCCTCTCACACATCGGGGGCTGGTGTAATGGGAGTCCTCACACATCGGGGGCTGGTGTAATGGGAGTCTTCACACATCGGGGGCTGGTGTAATGGGAGTCTTCACCTCTCACACATCGGAGGTTGGTGTAATGCGGCCCCCGCCTCTCACACATCGGGGGCTGATGTAATGCGGGTCCCCGCCTCTCACACATCAGGGGCGGGTGTAATGTGAGTCCCACCTCTCACACATCAGGGGCGGGTGTAATGTGAGTCCTCGCCTCTCACACATCGGGGGCTGGTGTAATGTGAGTCCCCTCCTCTCACACATCAGGGGCGGGTGTAATGTGAGTCCCCTCCTCTCACACATCGGGGGCTGGTGTAATGGGAGTCCCCGCCTCTCACACATCGGAGGTTGGTGTAATGCGGCCCCCGCCTCTCACACATCAGGGGCTGATGTAATGCGGGTCCCCGCCTCTCACACATCAGGGGCGGGTGTAATGTGAGTCCTCGCCTCTCACACATCGGGGGCTGGTGTAATGTGAGTCCCCTCCTCTCACACATCAGGGGCGGGTGTAATGTGAGTCCCCTCCTCTCACACATCGGGGGCTGGTGTAATGTGAGTCCCCGCCTCTCACACATCGGGGGCTGGTGTAATGTGAGTCCCCGCCTCTCACACATCGGGGGCTTGTGTAATGTGAGTCCCCTCCTCTCACACATCGGGGGCTGGTGTAATGTGAGTCCCCACCTCTGACACATCGGGGGCTTGTGTAATGTGAGTCCCCTCCTCTCACACATCGGGGGCTGGTGTAATGTGAGTCCCATCCTCTCACACATCGGGGGCTGGTGTAATGTGAGTCCCCTCCTCTCACACATCAGGGGCAGGTGTAATGTGAGTCCTCGCCTCTCACACATCGGGGGCTGGTGTAATGTGAGTCCTCGCCTCTCACACATCGGGGGCTGGTGTAATGTGAGTCCTCGCCTCTCACACATCGGGGGTGGGTGTAATGTGAGTCCCCTCCTCTCACACATCGGCGGCTGGTGTAATGTGAGTCCCCTCCTCTCACACATCAGGGGCGGGTGTAATGTGAGTCCTCGCCTCTCACACATCAGGGGCTGGTGTAATGTGAGTCCTCGCCTCTCACACATCGGGGGCTGGTGTAATGTGAGTCCCCTCCTCTCACACATCGGGGGCTGGTGTAATGTGAGTCCCCTCCTCTCACTCATCGGGGGTTGGTGTAATATGAGTCCCCTCCTCTCACACATCGGGGGCTGGTGTAATGTGAGTCCCCGCCTCTCACACATCGGGGGCTGGTGTAATGTGAGTCCCCGCCTCTGACACATCGGAGGTTGGTGTAATGCGGGTCCCCGCCTCTGACACATTGGGGGCTGGTGTAATGTGAGTACTCGCCTCTCACACATCGGGGGCTGGTGTAATATGAGTCCCCTCCTCTCACACATCGGGGGCTGGTGTAATGTGATTCCCCGCCTCTCACACATCGGGGGCTGGTGTAATGTGAGTCCCCGCCTCTGACACATCGGAGGTTGGTGTAATGCGGGACCCCGCCTCTGACACATTGGGGGCTGGTGTAATGTGAGTCCTCGCCTCTCACACATCGGGGGCTGGTGTAATGTGAGTCCCCTCCTCTCACACATCGGGGGCTGGTGTAATGTGAGTCCCCTCCTCTCACACATCGGGGGCTGGTGTAATGTGAGTCTCCTCCTCTCACTCATCGGGGGTTGGTGTAATATGAGTCCCCTCCTCTCACACATCGGGGGCTGGTGTAATGTGAGTCCTCGCCTCTCACACATCGGGGGCTGGTGTAATGTGAGTCCCCTCCTCTCACACATCGGGGGCTGGTGTAATGTGAGTCCCCTCCTCTCACACATCGGGGGCTGGTGTAATGTGAGTCCTCGCCTCTCACACATCAGGGGCTGGTGTAATGTGAGTCCCCGCCTCTCACACATCAGGGGCTGGTGTAATGTGAGTCCCCGCCTCTCACACATCGGGGGCTGGTGTAATGTGAGTCCCCTCCTCTCACTCATCGGGGGTTGGTGTAATATGAGTCCCCTCCTCTCACACATCGGGGGTTGGTGTAATATGAGTCCCCTCC
Source organism: Engystomops pustulosus (assembly GCF_040894005.1). NCBI lineage: Eukaryota > Metazoa > Chordata > Amphibia > Anura > Leptodactylidae > Engystomops > Engystomops pustulosus. Next base: position 88,694,201 of record NC_092420.1, on the reverse strand, counting down.
TCTCACACATCGGGGGCTGGTGTAATGTGAGTCCCCGCCTCTGACACATCTGGGGCTGGTGTAATGTGAGTCCCCGCCTCTGACACATCGGAGGTTGGTGTAATGCGGGTCCCCGCCTCTGACACATCGGGGGCTGGTGTAATGTGAGACCCCTCCTCTCACACATCGGGGGCTGGTGTAATGTGAGTTCCCGCCTCTCACACATCGGGGGCTGGTGTAATGTGAGTCCTCGCCTCTCACACATCGGGGGCTGGTGTAATGTGAGTCCCCGCCTCTCACACATCATGGGCTGGTGTAATGTGAGTCTCCGCCTCTCACACATCAGGGGCTAGTGTAATGTGAGTCTCCGCCTCTCACACATCAGGGGCTGGTGTAATGTGAGTCTCCGCCTCTCACACATCAGGGGCTAGTGTAATGTGAGTCTCCGCCTCTCACACATCAGGGGCTGGTGTAATGTGAGTCCTCACCTCTCACACATCGGGGGCTGGTGTAATGCGAGTCCCCACCTCTCAGACATCGGGGGCTGGTGTAATGCGAGTCCCCGCCTCTCACACATCGGGGGCTGGTGTAATGCGAGTCCCCGCCTCTCACACATCGGGGGCTGGTGTAATGCGAGTCCCCGCCTCTCACACATCTGGGGCTGGTGTAATGTGAGTCCTCACCTCTCACACATTGGGGCTGGTGTAATGTGAGTCCTCACCTCTCACACATCGGGGGCTGGTGTAATGTGAGTCCCCGCCTCTCACACATCGAAGGTTGGTGTAATGTGAGTCCTCACCTCTCACACATCGGGGGCTGGTGTAATGTGAGTCCCCTCCTCTCACACATCAGGGGCTGGTGTAATGTGAGTCCCTGCCTCTCACACATCGGGGGCTGGTGTAATGTGAGTCCCCGCCTCTGACACATCGGGGGCTGGTGTAATGTGAGTCCCCCCCTCTCACACATCGGGGGCTGGTGTAATGTGAGTCCCCCCCTCTCACACATCGGGGGCTGGTGTAATGTGAGTCCCCTCCTCTCACACATCGGGGGCTGGTGTAATGTGAGTCTCCGCCTCTCACACATCAGAGAGATGATTAACTTAATTCTCCTTCCCTTTACAGATGGGTTTTTGGGAGATTTTTCTCATTGTCTACTAAGAGAAAACTCCTGTTTCCCCGTGCTAAGTTGCGCAAGCGCGCGTGTGCCAGAGAGCTCGGTGACGTCACCGGCTTTCCAGCACTTTAGAATCCGGCGCACGTGGTAGGTTTCCTTTAAGTGCTTGTATTTGGTCACACTGTGTAGCTTTTAGAGCAACATCTGTCACCAAAATTGGAAAAGACAGAGGTCACATCAATGTCATTTTTCTTGTGAAATGCGAATCTGCAATAAAAAAATAAGTTGCTCTGTATAGCTGGAGAGATTTTTTTTAAAAATATCAGAAACAGATATTTTTAGTTTTATGATCTGATGTGTATTTTGCGAGATATTCCACTGTCCTGACTTTATAGTTACACACTATATAATAATTATTATTATTATTTATTTATATAGCGCACACAGATTCTGCAGCGCTGCACAAAGCATGACAAATCGGTCCCTGTCCCCACTGGGGCTCACAATCTAATCAATCCACAGTATGTTTTGGAGTGTGGGAGGAAACCGAGGGCCCGGAGGAAACCTGTGCAAACACGGAGAGAACATACAAACTCTTTGCAGATGTTGACCTGGGCAGGATTAGAACCCAGGACTGCAAGGTGTGTGTGCGTGTGTGTGTCAGTAATCATAACAATCTGCATAGAACAGACTTTTCTATTCTTATTCCTATCGCTACATTGTACAGACACTGAAACTGAACAAGACAAGACATGTTCTACAGTAACAGCACAAGACTATGGGATATAATCCATGTGTGTACTCACTTGTGCGGAGCAGCAGGGGGAGAGATCCGGACGCTGTTCCTGGGAGCTGAGTGATCTGCAGCGGGACAATGACCCTCAGTTATAGTCTGACATCGCTTTCACTTTCTCCTATAGGGAGTTTTTTCCTTATGTCCCCGCCTATAACTGGTGAGCTGCATTGTATAACTGTCAGGGTTATCAGGGAATTTGGGGCTTTCCCAGATCCTGTAAAATAAAACCCCTATTAATATATCAGAGCGGAGTATTTCGAGGTCTGGAATATCTGGGTGACAACCTGCGGGGGCAGTAACGGGGGTCTTATTCTTTGTCACACATCGAGACACATTTACTAAGGGTCTGCACGGCGCATTTTCATCGGGTTTCCCGACTCTTTCCGATTTGCGGCGCATTTAAGTGGAGTTTTTGGCGCACGTGATCAGATTTTGCAACACAAATCGACACAAATCAGGGGGGAGTGGCCGACGGACTACCCGATTGATTCGGACTGAGCGCGGGATTTACAATCCAAATTGTGTCGCAAGACAATGCACTTACATGCACCAGGAAGAAGAAGGTGAACCCCGGTGGACCTGAGCGGGGAAGTGACACATGCAGGAAAATGATGGATGCACGATCTTGAAGAATCACGCCGGCGGACTTCATCCTCATCGGAGAACGGACCTCGGGGATCGCGACAGGACCGGGTAAGTAAATTTGCCTCATCTTCTCCAATGCAATAAAATGCCAAATTACCTTGTCATAAAATCTGCTTCCAAATATATCAGTGTCATGGGACCCCTGCACCCTTACTGCCCCCACAAGGCTGATCACTAGAGATTATCTAATCGTTCCAGACTCACTCACTAACTTCTTCGTAAGATTAGTCCGAACCTATGTTACTTTAAATGTTCTGGGAATTATTATATAGACCCTCTAGTCCTCCAAATCACCATCCAAATCCATCCTGATAAACCAGGGACATTACTCATAGATCCAGGCCCCGGGACTGTGGTATCTTCTTATATTTGTTATCCATGGCCTCCTTCTAATCTCTAATTTTATAATTATGCTAATTCGTCAGAAGGGATCTGGGGGCATTACCAGAACCTCTCCATGCTGTAGATTCACAGGCTGTTACACAGTGCAGGATCACTGAGAGATGACAGCAGGCAGAGGCATGTGCCTTCACAGCTTGAAGGAAACCACAAAGAACATTCCACAATGTTCATTGTAACTTTGTAATCAGGGAATTCTATAAACACACTGATCAATTACTAACTCTTCAGTGACATTAAATTACAGCAGCCACAATATACAATTAGTGCAAAATGCCCATCGGGGGGGGGGGGGGGGGGGGTAGGTACAGGGGAAGCGGCTCAGCTGTATATTATAGACCCCAAAAACGACTGTCGCCGGGTCACATGACCCACTGGAAAGTTTACCAGTAAATATAATAGGGGTGACCCTATTAGTGTCTTGTATCTGGTAAACTTTCTTATAAAAATTCCCTTTAAAGGAAATCTACCACCAAAATCCATCCTGATAAACCAGGGACATTACTCATAGATCCAGGCACCGGGACTGTGGTATCTTCTTATATTTATTATCCATGGCCTCCTTTCTTCTTAAATTATGCTAATGACCCAGAGGAGCTCCTGAGCCCCTCCGTGCTCCAGCTTCACAGGCTGTTACACTGTCTACCCGTCAGCACTCCCCCCTCCGCCTGCTGTAATCTGACACTGAGGGCAGTGGTAAGTGCTACTGCAAGTGCTCCAGTGTTACAGCCTGTGAAGCTACAGAATGGCGGGGCTCTGGTGACACGCTCTGGAGCTCTTGTAGCTCATTCGCATAATTTTAAAAGAAGGAAGGAGGCCATGGATAATAAATATAAGAAGATACCACAGTCCCGGTGCCTGGATGTATGAGTAATGTCCCTGGTTTATCAGGATGGGTTTTGATTTCCATGAATAATTAAGGGGCTCTCGCATTTTATTAATTCATTAAAGTTTTGTATCTTCAGTTTGCACTAAAATGATAACAGAAGTGGTGAAAACAGATAAGGGTTTCACATGTGCATCGTACAAGTGCACAACACAAGGTAATTAGTGGACAGAAATGAAAACCTCTAATCCTGTAAAATCCCCTGGAAGTCTTGGACTCTCATCTTGAATACATTACAGTCAGCTCATGACTCAGCTAAAGAGCCAAACATAGAGAATCGGACGCTGTGACTGGGGCCCTTTCACTCACTCCTACAGGGAATTTTTTCCGGACGTCACTGCCTATAACCCGTGAACTGCATTGCATGGCTGTCAGGGGCATCGGGGATTTTGGCACTTTCCCAGATCCTGTAAAATAAAACCTCTATTTCAATCTGAATGGAGCGCTTATTCATAGATTCAGGCACCGGGACTGTGGTAATCTTCTTATATTTGTTATCCATGTCCTCCTTCCTTCTAAAATCAACTTTTAAAATTATGCATGAAGGACACTAAGGGGGCATTACCAGAGCCCCTTTATGCTGTAGCTTCACAAGCTGTTACACGGTTTTTCCTTCCTCAGGACACAGTTGGAGGGAGAAGTTCTCCTGCACAGTGTAACAGCATGTAAAGCTGCAGCATGGGGAAGGGGCAAGTGGTAACACCCCCAAAGAGCCCTTCTGACTCATTATAAAAGTTGGAGGATAACAATATAAGAAGATTCCCACAGTCCCGGTGCCTGGATCTATGAATGTCCCTGGTTTATTATGATGGATTTTGATGGATGATTTCCTTTAATAACAGAGGTGCTGGTGCATTTAGTTAATTTTTAAAGTCTGGGACACTTTCATCTTGAAAACACATGGATAAGGATTGTGTATTGTAAAAGAGGATTTGGATTATTACGTTGCTTTTACATAACTACACACTTAACCTCAGAGCCAAAGAAAGAAATTGTAGTTCTTGGTCCAAATGTGCAGCCAGTACCTAGTACCTTTACCTCCAAACCCTCGACTCCTGCACTCATCCCAGTATCTAGTACCTTTACCTCCAAACCCTCGACTCCTGCACTCATCCCAGTATCTAGTACCTTTACCTCCAAACCCTCGACTCCTGCACTCATCCCAGTATCTAGTACCTTTACCTCCAAACCCTCGACTCCTGCACTCATCCCAGTATCTAGTACCTTTACCTCCAAACCCTCGACTCCTGCACTCATCCCAGTATCTAGTACCTTTACCTCCAAACCCTCGACTCCTGCACTCATCCCAGTATCTAGTACCTTTACCTCCAAACCCTCGACTCCTGCACTCATCCCAGTATCTAGTACCTTTACCTCCAAACCCTCGACTCCTGCACTCATCCCAGTATCTAGTACCTTTACCTCCAAACCCTCGACTCCTGCACTCATCCCAGTATCTAGAACCTTTACCTCCAAACCCTCGACTCCTGCACTCGTCCAGAGCTCACTGCAGCACTTCCAAAATCTGCTCCGGCCATGGCTTTCCCTCTAGTTATATTGGCTTCAGCTTCATACTCACTAGGCTCAGCTCCTGCTTTCCTGACTCCAGGTCCGTTCTTGGAAAGTTTCTTGGCATCCAAAGGTTAGATGTGGATGGAGAAGAGAATTAATTTGAGACAATCAGGGAACCTTAAGCAAGAATCCCAGCATAAGATATGGAAAGTACAAGTGATTCCATACTCAGAGGTTACAGTTTACTTTTCTGCCTTGCCCATGGGTGACATCCGACCCGTTCCCTGCGGCTTGGACAAGCTGTTGTTGGGACGAAACAGGTCGGTGATCTGACTCCCACCCATTGCTTTCAGCTTCCGTGCCCCACTGCTTTCTTTCCATTGCTGCATTGGGTAAAAGGTTACCTGGCACAGGCACATGCCCTGCGCTGAAGCTTCGGGTTCAAAAAGCAAGAAGAGGAACAAGGTGAGGATGTTGGCTACTGGGGGCATCATTGTGATTGCATGCTACTGGGGGGGATCACTGTGACTACTGGCTACTGGGGGCATCATTGTGATTGCATGCTACTAGGGGGATCACTGTGACTACTGGCTACTGGGGGCATCTCTGTGACTGCTGGCTACTGGGGGCATCTCTGTGACTGCTGGCTACTGGGGGCATCACTGTGACTGCTGGCTACTGGAGGCATCACTGTGACTACTGGAGGCATCTCTGTGACTGCTGGCTACTAGAAGCATCTCGATGACTGCTGGCTACTGGAGGCATCTCTGTGACTGCTGGCTACAGGGGGTATCCCTGTGATTGCTGACTACTGGGGGCATCACTGTGACTGCTGACTACTGGGGGCATCACTGTGACTGCTGACTACTGGGGGCATCTCTGTGACTGCTGGCTACAGGGGGCATCTCTGTGACTGCTGGCTACAGGGGGCATCTCTGTGACTGCTGGCTACAGGGGGCATCTCTGTGACTGTTGGCTACAGGGGGCATCTCTGTGACTGCTGGCTACTGGAGGCATCTCGATGACTGCTGGCTACTGGGGGCATCACTGTGACTGCTGGCTACTGGGGGCATCACTGTGACTGCTGACTACTGGGGGCATCACTGTGACTGCTGGCTACTGGAGGCATCTCGGTGACTGCTGACTACTGGAGGCATCTCTGTGACTGCTGGCTACTGGAGGCATCTCGGTGACTGCTGACTACTGGAGGCATCACTGTGACTGCTGGCTACTGGAGGCATCTCTGTGACTGCTGACTACTGGAGGCATCACTGTGACTGCTGGCTACTGGAGGCATCTCTGTGACTGCTGACTACTGGAGGCATCACTGTGACTGCTGGCTACTGGAGGCATCTCTGTGACTGCTGGGGGCATCACTGTGGCTGCTGACTACTGGAGGCATAACTGTAACTATGTAAGGGAACCTGTTATCAGAAATTGACTTAATAAACTACTACCAGTATGTTTCCAAGCTGCTGAACACCTTCCAGCAGGGGCGTAAAGATCGCAGTTGCATGGTGTGTGACTGCGACCAGACCCGGTACTGGGGAGGGCCCGCATCTGCCCAAAATAGGTATGGGCCGTGTGCAGCACTTACGGAGGCAGTGATTCCACGGTCAGGGCCGTCTCCGCCACTGCATCGGCCACCTCGAAAAGGACCAATGGGGAGGCCTCCTGTAAAGAGCTCAGTTGGGCCTCTCTCTATGATCCAGGAGCACATGATGCGGTGATGATGTCATCATGGGTCATAGAGAGAGGCCCCTGTATACTGGGCAGAAGAGAAGCAGCTGGGTAAGTATTGTATTATTTTTCCATTGGGCACTTATAAGGGGGTCCTATTATGATTTCTATATGAAAGGGGCGCTGTTATGAATTTTAATATGAGTGGGAGGGGATGTTATGAATTTTATATGACACGGGGGAGGTTTTATTAATTTCATAGAATACGGGGGGCTGCTGTTATGAATTTTACATGACAGCTGGGGGGGCTTTTATGAATCTTAAATTATGGGGGGGCTGCTGTTGTGAATCTGGGGGGCCCTGTGTATTATTTGCTACATATAGGTGGCAGCGTGTTCAGTTATATGGAGTGTTGTTAAGGTAAACCTAGCTGATAGATCAAATCCTGTCATTTCTACTTGTGTTATTTTCCTGAAAAGTTCTGAAATGAACTTAAGATGGCGCCTAAAACTTCGAGGCTAAGGACTGTGAGCGTGACGGGAACGCGAGACAGCAGGAAAACTCTCCAATCAAGAAGATGTCTGATATAGTTATGCTTTGTATGCTCCTCCTCTTCTACTTTTCCCCCGCTTTTCTATATAGACTGATAGAACAAATAAAATTTGCGCAGTGCTGATTTTTGCCCGGGGGCAGAAGCACACGTGAGACTTGAATCAGCAGTCATTCCTTACAATATGCTTTATTGATTGGAAACACAACAATTGACACACTATAAAGAGGAGATCATGAATCCTCCATGAGCGCAGGATTTAACTTTTGAATTGTGTTGCAAGCCATGCACTTACATGCACCAGGAAGAAGAAGGTGAACTCCGGGGACCTGAGCGGGGAAGCGACACATGCAGGATATCGGGCGCACAATCTTAGTCAATCGGCACAGGGCATTATACACGGACAATGCACTTCGGATGAACTCCGTCGGACGGGTAAGTAAATGTGCCCCAGTATTCGTATCCTCTATGCAGCGTCTTGATTATGACACCGTCAGGACTCGGTGATGGCCGCAGGGGACTTTCTAGTCTTATATAAAAAAAATTGCCCCGGGATTTTGGCGCACGCGATCGGATTGTGGCGCATCGACGCTGGCATGCACGGGACGGAAAACGGGGGACGTGGCCGACCGAAAACCCAACGGATTAAAAAAAAAAAAAAAAGTGTCGCGGGGCTCACGCTTACCTTCACTCGGAATAGGCCGTTGTACTTCAGTGTACTCTGGGGAACTTCAGCGCAGCAGCAGCGCCCCCCGGCTGGATGTCGGAGGAACTACCTTAAAGGACACCTGTCATCAGGTCTGTGTCACTTGTCCTGTCACCTCTACCTGTTGGAGCAGATCACAAGGATCCCATCCCAGCCTTTATCTAGTTATTTCATACATTAATCATTGTAAAATCATCTATTCTTTATTATGTAAATGAGGCTGGTCACATGGTCAGAGGCAGTGATGTCACCCCTGTTACCCCTCCCCTCTCCTCCCCCTGCTCATGTCTGTGTGTAATGTATAGTAAAGCATTGCTAGTGTGTGTGCTGCATCTGCTGACATGCTGCATCCTCCTAATATACAGGTGAGAGACACAGACATCAGCTACACATGAATCTGACATGTTCTGCTGTAACATGGCTGCCTGGAGCTGCTGTATCTCTCCTATACACACACACATGCACACACAGGCTGCAGGGGGCGTGGCCACCAGCACCAGGAAGCACATCATTATACAGCCTCACATCATTATACAGCCTCACATCATTATACAGGCTGTCAGTCATGCACTGGGGGTGTGGCTGTGCCGCCCACTCATGAATAGAGTGGACAGCTTGAATATGCTAATGCTTCATTGGACATTTCACAGGTCATTTGCATACAGCTTTAGGACCTCGTTGCTTAGGTTTACAGGCATGTAGAGGGACAATGAAGGGATAGAGGCAATGCTCTCTAATGGCAGTTTATGAAAATATATTTAGTTTAGGGGGGTTATTTTGCATGACGGGTTCTCTTTAATGAATCCCGGCCTGACCCGAATCCACCGCAGAGAACGCGCCGCTAGATCGCGAATGGACCGGGTAAGTAAATCTGCCCCATTGTGTCACTTTGTTCCCCTGCAGGGGTTTTCCCCCTAATGATTAGACCAGGAGACTACACAATATGTACAGTGCGGGGGCCAGAGCCAGGGATAGATCTACTAGAAGAGACCCCTTTACCAGACTAGAAAAAGCTAAACTATTTTAACCGGTTAAGGACCGGGCCCTTTCCTGTTTTTTAATTTCCATTTTTCACTCCCCACCTTCAAAAATCTATAACTTTTTTATTTTTCCATGTACAGAGCTGTGTGATTGCTTGTTTTATGCGTAACAAATTGCACTTCATAGTGATGGTATTAAATATTCCATGCCGTGTACTCATTCCAGATGCAGTGAAAATGGTGAAAAAACGCATTTGCGCCATTTTCTTGTGGGCTTGGATATTACGGCTTTCACTGTGCGCCACGATGACATGTCTACTTTATTCTTTGGGTCGGTACGATTAAGGGGATACCAAATTTATATAGGTTTTATAAAATTTTCATACATTTACAAAAATGAAAACCACCTGTACAAAAATTTTTTGGGGGATTTTGCCATCTTCTGGCGCTAATAACTTTTTTATACTTTGGTGTACGGAGCGGTGGGTGGTGTCATTTTTTACGACATTTGATAATATTTCCAATGCTATAATTTTTAGGACTGTAAGGCCTTTTGAGCACTATTTATAGATTTTTTTAATATTTTTCAAAATGGCAAAAATTTACTATTTTCCGTTACGGGGTTAAACGCATTGAAAAACCGTTAATATATTTTGATAGACCGGGCATTTTCGGACGCGTCGATACATAATGGGGCACATTTACTTACCCGGCCCATTCGCGATCCAGCGGCGCGTTCTCTGCACAGGATTCGGGTCCGGCTGGGATTTAAGAAGGTAGTTCCTCCGCCGTCCACCAGGTGGCGCTGCTGCGCCGAAAATAATCTTAACGCCCCGGAATGCACCATCCCATAGCAGGTGAAGGTGAGCGCTTCCCAAGCGACACATTTCGGTTTTTAAATGCGGCGGTTTTTCCGAATACGTCGGGTTTTCGTTCGGCCACGCCCCCCCGATTTCTGTCGCGCGCATGCCGGCCCCGATGCGCCACAATCCGATCGCGTGCGCCAAAAACCCGGGGCAATTCATGTACAAGGGCGCAAATCGGAAATATTCGGGTAACACGTCGGGAAAACGCGAATCGGGCCCTTAGTAAATGACCCCCAATGTGTTTATGATTTTTACTGTTTATTTATACTTATATCAGTTCTAGGGAAAGGGGGGTGATTTGAATTTTTAGGTTTTTTTATTATACTTTTTTTTAAAACTTTTTTTTATTTTTACTATTTTTCAGACTCCCTAGGGTACATTAACCCTAGGTTGTCTGATCGATCCTATCATATACTGCCATACTACAGTATGGCAGTATATGGGGATTTTCCTCCTCATTCATTACAACGTGCCATCAGCACATTGTAATGAAGGGATTAAAACGAAATAGCCTCGGGTCTTCGGAAGACCCAAGGCTGGAGCGATGATCCTAGGTAAGATGGCGGCAAGCTGCCGGCAGCTCTTCACCGATCAAAGCTTACCGTTACCGGTAAGTCTTTGCTGCAATATGCAGCAAAGACTTACCGGCTATGGAGAGGGCTCAGCCCGTGAGCCCTCTCCATGCAGCGGGAATACACGGCGGGCGGTGGTGAACCAGTTAATTTTAAGGTCTGGGTTTTCTGTTCCCCCAGAGAGTCATTAGAAAAGAGGAGCTCACTGCTAAGAAATTTTCTTAACCTGTCATCAGCAATTCACCTAATAAACCTCTACCAGGATGTTGTCAGGAAGTGTAACACCTTCTAGATTTTTTTCCCTCTTGGCCCAGGTCGGTGGCATCATCCTGAAAATCAGCTTTGAAGTGAGATGTACATTGGTTGTATAAAGTCAAGGAGGCGGAGAGTTTAAAGGGGGTTATCCAGGATTAATAAATAATTTATGCTGCTGATGTCCCGTGTCTTCAGCTGCTTGGAAACAGACTGGTAGAGGTTTTTTAGGTCAATTTCTGCTGATAGGTTCCCTTTAAAGGAAATCTCCCATTAATATCCATCCTGATAAACCAAGGACATTACTCATAGATCCAGGCCCCGGACTGTGGTATCTTCTTACATGTGTTGTATACGGCCTCCGTCCATGAGCACTTCCTGCTGTCCTCCAACACAAGGAAATATAGCATCTTCCTACTAATGGATCCATCTCATGTTCTTGTAATGTGTGTAAGTGTGGGGGCAGGACATTGGGTAATTTACCAATATACATCTAGTTATAGTTCTGCTCCACTTTCTTGATATGTAAAGTGACGCCTCCCAGATTTTCCACAATTACCTACCATGTAATTAGGGACAAGCAGCTGGAACGGGGTCCATGGGAGAAGAGGATCTGACATTGGTGATGATTTGTATGTATTGAGCTCCCTCTAGTGGTGGTAACACGCAGTCAGTTTTATTAGCTCAGCTGTTCATGGAAAATTCTCAATGGTGGACATGCGCTGTGTGATGTAAGCCCCACCACGAGGCCACGCCAAATACATCAGGAGGCTCCTGATGTATGTTATGTCAGCGCACAGATGTGGGGTAGGTACTGAGGCACTGGGAATTGCCCTTTCACATCCTTCCACAAGTGGCCATGGAAGTGTTTAAAGGGCACCTACCACCACAAATCTACCTATAAAGGTAGATTGGGTGGTAGGTGGATCAATGGGACGTGAGGATAGCCCTTTTAAGGGCTAATCCTCACGTCCCCACACTTTTTTAAAAACTTTTATTACACATATATTCAAATTTACTTATGCAGCTACTGGGGCGTGGAGTAGCCGCATCTGAGGTTACACGAGGCGGCTACTCCACGCCCCGGTAGCCACTTTACCCCCTCCTACTCACCCATCTTCGGCGCGTAGCTGCGCGCCCTCGTCCGGCGATCCTGCCGTCTGCGCACGCGCAGTAGAGCAGACCCGCGCCTGTTTCGGAGCAGTGACCGCGCAGGCGCGGGCCTGCTCTTCGGCGCATGCGCAGACGGCAGGATCGCCGGACGAGGACGCGCAGCTACGCGGAGCTGCGCGCCGAAGATTGGTGAGTAGGAGGGGAAAAGAGGCTACCGGGGCGTGGAGTAGCCGCCTCGTGTAACCTCAGATGCGGCTACTCCACGCCCCAGTAGCCGCATAAGTAAATTTGAATATATATCTAATAAAAGTTATCAAAAAAGTGCAGGGACGTGAGGATTAGCCCTTAAAAGGCCTATCCTCACGTCCCATTGATCCACCTTTATAGGTATATTTGAGGTGGTAGGTTTCCTTTAAAGAAGGAAATAATTGTTCACATAACGGTTCACAATGAATTGCGATGACTTCTTCACTTGTATGTCAGAAACATGCGAACTCTGACAAATGTCCCAATGTATTTATACACTGACAGAATCTGCTGACAAGGAGCAATGTATGAGGCTGCGTTCACATCGTGTCTGGAATGGTTTGTAGAAGCGTTTCCAATCTGTTTCAAAAGTGATGAAAACAAACTTTACATGGGGAAAACCGATGCCGGCACACACATAAGAGCGTCAGCGTGCGGCGTATAAGACTCGAGTTAGGGTTTTTCAGCACATTTTTGGCGCTAAAAAACTCGGCTTATACTCGAGTATATACGGTAGGTCTTAAAGAAAATCTACCATCAATATCCAATGTGATAAACCAGGGACATAACTCATAGATCCAGACACTGTGACTGTGGTAATATTCTTATATTTGTTATCCACGGCCTCCTTCCTTCTAAAATCAACTTTTATAATTATGTTAAGCCAGAAGGGCACCTTGGGGTGTTTCCAGAGCCCCTCCTTGTTGTCAATTCACAGGCTGTTACAGTGAGCAATTCCCATCTCTTGGTGGCATAAAAGCGGGAATTAATCCCGTTTTTGTCGACTCAGGAGGCGGACTGTCCGAGCTATTGAGAATCGCTTCACTTTCCTGGGAAATGACCACATGACATCTCATCTGTATCGACCATTTCAACAAATATGAACAGGGGTTTAGTGTGAGTTACCAATGGATAAAAATATTCCAAAATTGTCTTTCACCATCAGATTGGCCAAAATCCTTGAACAATCGGCCACTAGGGGCCACAAACCTATATGGATCAGCTACATCTCCTGCCATGTATGTGACGGGTTTGGCTGAGAGTGCATGTACCGCGGATTCCAGCGCCTCTTCTTCCAGACGCATCATACAATCCTTGTGTCTATGGGGGGAAAGTGGGACCAAAAACCTACATGGTGCCACTTACCTGAAGTGTTCGCCTTTCACCATCTCCCATATGGAACTACATGGCGGACACAAGCTCCGTCCTCTGTCGGCTTATTACACATTCAAGGATCTCTCGTCACCGCTATAAGATCCGGAGGGTGAACGCGGATCTGATCTTAAGAATAAGGTTACCCAGATTGTTTCCCTAAATCCCAGTGATGTGAGTGGGGGGAGGAAGCAGACACATGGAATCACTTCTCTATTCATTCCTAACCTGGATGTGAAGGTAGGATCGGGGAACCTTGTTGTCCAAATAGGTTTGGGTCCAAAAGTTCCACCTACCAGACGCTTATGGTGTATTCTGGGTGACAGTGTCCCTTTTCTCTGTAATCAGTAAATTTAACCATTTATGTTTCAGTCTAGTACAATAATGATGTATAAAGGGCTTTTACTCGCAAACATTTTGTTAAAGGGCATCTACCAGGATGAAGGACCGCATGCAAATGAGCCTGAGGGGCTCCAGGCTCCATACGTGTTAATGGAGCATGAATCCCTTGAGGCTAATTTGCATAGAGTCTTTCATCCGGGTGGTAGATGTCCTTTAAAATATCAGCTTAATGGGGAGGAGAAGGTGGGGAAGGGGTACACATGGCGTCCTCACAGATAAGCTGCACCCCACAGCTGATAAGCAGAAAATGGAACAAAAGTTAGAGGAAATTCGTTATTTGGAATTTTTCCTCCATTAAATTATTTTTTTTAATAAGAAGTGAAATTTAATAAACGTTTACAAAAATCTGTACAGTATAAACCCCTCACCCATCCCCCAGGTTCAGTTACAGATGCAGAGGATGCAAGTACATCTGCAAACTGTCAACTTGCAGCTCCTTCTCCATTCAGCCTTCAGTCAATATCACATGAACAGTTGCTTAGAAACACAGTTCTGGTCTCATTTTAAAGAGGAGACTCTCCCCTCTAATATTGCATCGGGATTGTGTTTCTATGTGCCACAGAACCAGAAATTGGTAGATTCTCCTCTTTAAAAAGGACACTGGAACTTTGTTCAGAAACTATAACCATTTGAAGTGTGCCACTACCATGACGTCTATACACATCACTATAAGGCAGTGGTTCTCAACCTTTCTAATGCTGTGACCCCGCAATACAGTTCCTCATGCTGTGGTGACCCCAAACCATGCAACTCGCAGTAAAAACACAGTAAAATTGCGGCTCCGATGGCTTTAGGCGACCCCCGGTTTTGGTCGTTCGACCCCCACTGGGGTCCAGACCCACAGGTTGAGAACCACTGCTATAAGGGCATATATAGCCTTCTGGCAATTGTGGAAGGGTTGTCCAGAATCATACAAATTACCATTGCACTTGTTCACAGGTTATGACTAATATTGGAGCTTGTCTATAAGGAGCAGATGTAATACCACACACAGCGCCACCGCCTGTCCAAAATCCAGATTTTCGAAAATCTTCTACGGCCCCTTTTGTTCTTTCTCGATTCGGCAACAGTAAAAACTGCAACGTAAGAAAACTCCGTCGCGTGGGATTTTTCTGAAGATTAGATTTTTTTTTTTAATTGCAAATCATAAATGCAGATCTAATAAAATAATTTGCTCTAACATTTCATTAGGAAATAAATAAATACAAAGGCGAGACCAGTTTTTGAGGAGGGGCAGGGGGGAACGAGAGAAAAATAAAGTAGTAAATGTGTTGATCTGGAGGATATGGGGGGGGGCAGTTGTACACGTGGAGGGGGGGGGGGTAGCGGGGGTAGGGGGGTAGATGCTGATAGTAAAGTGGTATCATTTGTATTATAATAAAACACCAGATTTATATTATATACAGAGGAGGAAACTGAAAAGACGTAGTGATATAGAGGAGTAATCGGGACCTGGAATCATCGGGGCACTTCCCTTCCATACGATGCGTCTTACGTGGTCGCCCAGGCCGGTTTAAGGTTAAAGTGCACTTGTTGCCCACCTACAGCGGAGGCAGCCGCCTGTGGGGGCGAGGAGGAGACATAACAGAGGACACCCGCCTCACAGGACAGCTGCCCCCACTGCCGGCGGGTGACACGTACATATAAAGGGGGGGGACACATGAACACAATGATGTCGGGTCGCTGCGCCCCCTGCAGGAGTCCAGTATCCCTGAGTAAGGAACCGCTGCAGTGTAAGGAGGGCTCTCAGCACCACAGGGAAGAAGATCTTCATTGTCTAGGAGTTGATTACCTTCCTGTCTGGGCTTCCCATGATACTTTGTATTATTTAGAGAAGAGCTTCTGCTACAATAGGTTTTGTAAAGTCACTTTAATGCCTGAGGGGAGGCTGTCTCTTCAGTAGTGGTTCATCGTAGACCCAGCACTCTCCGTCCTCGTGGAACAGCTGGAAAAAGGGAGACACAATTCATTATTGATGGGGCTGTGCATAGTCATACAGTGTCAGGGTCCTTCTAATGTGCATGGAGGGTCCCCATTCTACTTC
This sequence comes from Engystomops pustulosus, assembly GCF_040894005.1. Classification (NCBI taxonomy): domain Eukaryota; kingdom Metazoa; phylum Chordata; class Amphibia; order Anura; family Leptodactylidae; genus Engystomops; species Engystomops pustulosus. The sequence goes on along the minus strand of NC_092420.1, from coordinate 88,678,308 downwards.
AAGGATAGGAGATCGATTTATGATCATTAGGGGGTCAATCCTCTGGGAACTCCAGCGGTTCAGAGAATTCCCATCAGTGCCGCTGATGTTTGGCCCTGAACAGAGGGAACTACAGCAATGCTAGGAAAAAAGTAAGAAGTGGGTCCAGCACAGCAGCCATCATAAAGTACTGACAGGACCATTTAAAAGGTGCTCAATCCAAAAACTATTTAAAAAGGAAATCTACCATTTGTTTTCATGCATTATGACCCAAACATACCTTGAGGATGCTGTAGCTACACTGATGCAGAAACATATCTTGTTTAATCCCTGATCCGAGTGGTTTTGCTCAAAAAACAAATTATAAAATTCAGGACCTTGGGAAAGCTGGATGCAGACTGGCTAACATGGAGCTTCCTGAACTCTCCAGACAGGACTAATCAACCTGAGCTGGATGAGTCATACACAGCAGCTGCGGGATGGTGAAGCGATTACTTCTGTCTGTCAGGGGCAACACAGTGATTACATCATTTTCTGGAGCAGTGCATAATTAGGGTAAGAGGAGAAGTGCTGGGCAGCCACAGGAGTGACAGAGCCTCATTATCATAATTTCTATAATTGTTTTTTGAGCAAAAACCACTCTGATCAGGGATTAAACAAGATATGTTTCTGCATCAGTGTAGCTACAGCATTTTTAAGGTATGTTTCATAATGCATAAAAGCAAATGATTTCCTTTAAGGTGTCGTCTTGGGTTAAAAAATCTGACTGATTTCTTCCAAAAACAGAGCCACACCTAACCACGGGTTGTACTGGTATTGCTGCTCATGGAGCTTGGTTGCAGTATGACACACTACCTATGGTCAGGTGCTCTTTTTGGATGAAAGCAGTCAGGTCTTTCAACCTCTAGACAAACTCCTTGATGAACACGTCCTCTCCCTCCTGCGCTATGTTATATGTTACTGATGGAGCCAATGTGTAACAGTTCAATGGCGGGTGATGAACACCCTAAACATCACCTATTAATGGCCTATTCTATTGATAAAGTCATTAATAGTTTTGTAGCCAGAAGAAAAAATACCCTAAGCCTCTCAGGCCAGGAAATGCCTTCAAAGATTTTATGTCATGTCCTGGAACTCCACACATTTAACCGCATCGCTCTTGTGATCCTTACCGAAACTCTGCAGGAACTAATTAGCCAAAAACGTATAACGCTTTAGTCTCCGCACTGTCAATGGTCCAGAAGTCATGACATTACGTTTACTGTGCGTGTGACAGCTGAACCAGTCACTCATGTGGTATTTAACTATTGAGACCTGCTATTGGCTGAGCCATCACGTGCACAATGGAGGAGAGGTCATTCTAAGCTGTAGGGACCACGTGGGGACCATGTCAGAGGAGAACAGTTTTGCTGCACGTACCCTGGTCTCCCACTGCTCTTCCTTCTCCTTGCGCTCCCGTGCTTCAGTCCGCTGCTTCTCCTCTAGTCGGTGCTTTGCCTCGGTGGCTGCATCAATGTCTCTGATTTTCAAGTTAAACGTTACATCTCTCCATAATCTGATAAAAAAAAAAAAAAAAGTAGAAACACAAGAAGATAAGTTCCAGGAAATCTCCTATCTGGACTTCATATGGAAGAAAGAAAAGCTTATGGTTGCAGTTAGACTAATGTATGCCAGCAGGGATACAGCCGGGTGGGCATACATGCGCCGTGATGGAGAGGAGGAGGGGTGACCCCTCCCCTCTCCATAGAAATGCACGGCGTATGGGCCGTAACATGGGGAAAGATAGGACATGCACCATCTTTTCCCGTGTACGGAGCAGTACGGCAGCCTATCGCTCTGTGCGGCCATTGCCGTCTATGGGGGACGATTGTACAGCAGTAAGCTTGCGGCCGTATATACAACCCCCATACATTCGTCTGAATCCAGCCTTATACTGAGGGATTTCTCCTGCGCATTTTTTATGGAATTGTTCTGCATGTGATGATATTTTCCCTCATGGTGTGAAATTTGCACAGAGAAGACCCTGCCTGGTGGTATGTGGCGTCGCCTGCAGCGTTATTACCTTCTAGATTCATATTCCAGTTGATCTTCCGGTTTCCGAACCTTTTTCTTAACTGTAGGCATTTTCTTGGTATCTATAAAAACTACATTCTCCTGTAAGAGAGGAATAGTATACTTTATAACAAAGGATACAGGAAGGTCAAGTTTGGATGAAAACTTTAAATAGGTTTTAAAATATTTCCTAGAGAAACAGCGCCACCTATGCCTATTGCCTGTGTATTGCAGCTCTGCCCCATTTATGTGACTGGAATGAGGATCATTAGAAAAGAAATTTCCTCTTAATGGGTTGTTCTACTAATGTACGTTAACCCTTGTTCTGTCTGGGGACTTAAAGGATGTCAGTCACTAGAGCTCCATTCACAGGAGGCCTTTGTCTGTAACTTATCCCCTATATTGTAACAAGGGATAAGTTACTTTAAAAAGATGCAATGGGGGAGCCTCGCCCCAGTATATAGCCAGCTTGCCCTCTGCCCCCCCCCCCCCCCCCGAGTATACAGCCAGACCCCTGCCCCCCCCAGTATACAGCCAGACCCCTGCCCCCCCAGGGGGAGCAGTGACACAATAGCCACTTTCAGGTTCCCACTGCTACAAATAATAGGAGGTCACTTGACCAGTCAGTGGTCCTCCTATGCCAGTCATCCACCTCTTATGGAATTTTCTGTGGTGTTCGGATAGACCAAAGAAGTCCAGTCCTGTGGGCTCATGAGCGGAGATACTGGAGTATGGAAAAATATGGAACTACAGGCAGTCCCCGGGTTACGTACAAGATAGGGTCCGAAGGTTTGTTCTTAAGTTGAATTTGTATGTAAATCGAAACTGTATATTTTATAATTGTAGATCCAGACAAAAATTTTTTTGTCCCAGTGACAATTGGAGTTTAAACATTTTTTGCTGTAATGGGACCAAGGATTATCAATAAAGCTTCATTACAGACACTTTACAGCTGATTATTGCAGCCTGGGACTATAGTAACATCCAGAGAGGTCACCAGAGATCAGAGGGGTCTGTCTGTAACTATGGGTTGTCTGTAAGTCGGGTAAGTAGGGGGCCGCCTGTATTCTTTATTTTGGTGGCCCCGCGTAGAGCCTCTTTACGTGTAATGTTGTTAGCTCATGGGAATCCACCTTTTATATACTTAACATAGACAAATGTTTTGAGAGAGACAAATGCAGTAGAAAATATTTCTAAAACGCCTGTGGACATTCATTCCATTACCCCATTTGCATATTTTGCATACATGACGCCATTCCACTCCCCCTCCACCGAACAGAACGATTTCTTGTCATTGGGGGGGCTGCAGAAAATAAAGGGGAGAAACAGACATGTGACACTTCATACCATGTTACATCTTACAGGCAGTGGTTGTGGTGGTATACAGATTCAATATAGCGGTACCATATACTGTATCCATCTGACATGAAACTATATCATGGAGATATTCCCTCCCACAATAAGGCTACATTCACACTAATGTAGCACAGGAGGCACACGGGAGAGGAGGAGGGGGTGAGCAACGCCCCTCTCCATAGCGTTATATGGCACACGGCACCGTAATATGGGAAAAGATAGGATATGTATGGAACGGTACGGAGCGGCACGTGTGCTGCACCGTATTGCTCTATACCGCGCCGTGCGCATATTGCTCGCCTATGAGGGACGTATATACGGCGGCCGCATATACGCCCCCCAACAGTTGTGTGAATGTAGCCTAATACAGCTTATACTCTCTCTATATGTGGAGACCTATAGGAGGTGCACTATGGATGCTGTACTATAGTCATGTATGACATGGAAGTTGTGCAGACGCATAGTAGTGCTGTGTGTAGCAAGCCCCACAATCCTGTCCGCATGTCTGGATACATATTCATGTCCTTCCGTAAGCCGCTGTCAAATACTTACTAGATTTCGGCTGTTACTCTGTGCTTCTTGCCACCGTAGAAGGGTTTGGTATGGAACGTGATGGTGGCGCTGTATCCAGTTTTGGAACAATTGATATTGCACTCTCCTCCGAGCTCCACCCAAGGCACAGTCAGTATGGACCTAAAGACGGGCACACAGTTATTCATCACTATTACAATGTTTTACTACGTTAAAGGGGTTTTCTCCATAATTGACATTTACTCCCTATCCATGTCTGATGGCTTGGAGTCAGATTCTTCCAACAATCAGCAGAAAGTGTTACCGCAAGTCCCGATGGTGCCAGCCCTTGACATAGGCTCATCCTGGGAGATGTGCCAGGAGTCCCACAGCAGTATATAGGACTTTGTGCATGGCTCACAGCATGAGCTAATGCTGGAGGTCACCACCATAAGGCAGCTAACAAGGACTTGTGTGGATAGAGGATGAATGCTGATTGAAGGAAAACCACTTTAAAAGGAACTATAAGATCCAAAAGCAGCTCAAAGCCCCATCTAGAATTCCTCTTACCTCCCATAACCATTGGGGAAAGTTAGGATGTAGTGTTCATCATAGTCTAAACAGGACACACAACCTAAAAGACATAGAAAATAGTGGAAAAAACCCATAAGTATCATAAGATCATTAGCACATGCAGCCTTAGCAATAGCAATATTAGGATTGTCTTACCTTGCCCAATATTATGGACTCCGATGGACATCCCCAAGAATTTGGATTTTGTCCATATGTGGGCGTTGAATTGTATTCTCTTGTTATAACATTCGGCGTAAAAGGCTGATACTATACATGGAAGAGAAAGGACGAGGTCAAACATCTCTTATTGTTTGTAAAACAACCTTTTTTACTATTATAGTTTGGTAGGTATCAGCTGACCAGCAGGGGGGAACCGAGTGCTCTGGATCCGATATTGATGACCTATCCACATTCATACTTATCCAGTAAACCCCTTTATCTCACTAAGATGAGGTAGATCATCATGGAGCATCTGAATGGTCACCGTGTAATAATGCATTACCCCAGTGGAGACCAATGCAAGTGGAAATGACCACATTAATAGTTGGGAGCTAAACCAAACTAGGACCCGGGACTTCAGCTGGTCACAAATGTTCACTATGTATGTACAGTAAATAACATTCCTAAATACTAAATACATTCCTATATTCACACTTTTCAGTCGTCTATATCAGTTCATTTAGGGTCTGACTCTTGAAGCTGAAAGGGTTGGAGGCTCAGTAACCTATAACAACTATCCAAGAGCCATCACATCATCTAATAAAACAGGTGTCCCAGCTTCACATGAAACCATCAAATCCCAAAAGGCAATACTCCGGAAAATAAATCTATTAAATTTATTAAAAAAAACACAAAAAAAAAAAAAAAAAAACACTGAGGAACAAAAGTAAAGTAAGAAACAAACTTACTTGGCGGATGATGCGAGACCTGCTCGGCTACGAAAGTCACATTATTTTTGGAAGCCCAAGGAACTGGTCCTTCAGACACTGGTTCCTGAAACAACAAGACACTGGTGTCATATGCAAACCCAACCCTGGAGGTAATTCTAACCCTGAAGAGTAATTCCCTTCTACAAAGAGGGTCATCCTTCAAACAAATATTCATATACTGGGTCAGCACAAGCGAGACATATAACTTTTCCTTTATAGTCAATTTTAAACATTTCTGGTCCTCATATTACATTTCTTATGGCGGCCCCTGACTCTCACTTCATTCCCTCTTTAAACATCCTATGTATCCAGCACTCAATAGCCCAGCCCCATTCCCAGATCCTCATATATAAAGACTACTAAGGCTGTAAGTAGCCATATTACATCTGCAAACTCCAAGTAGCTGCTCTTCCATGGGCACATTACATGGCTGCTTCAAAAGAGCTGTAGGGGGCGCAATAATATCTATATAAAACAGCAATATCTTATTCTGCTGTCATTTATTGTGTGACATCCCTCAGTTAATTTGGGGACGAAGTAAGACCCTGATTGTTAACAATGGATGTTATTTAATAATCCTGCATTGTGGAGAAGAAAATATGTAACAGACAATCTTGTTCTTTGGTTCTGTTTATTGTACTTGTTTAAAATTAAAAAAAAAAAAACTGCAAAAATACTTTAAAAAAAATAAAAAAATAAAACAGCAATATCCAGGCAGAGGATGCATTGAAAATATATTTGCAATATAAAACACTTGGAATCTTTAAGGATTATTCTGCACCAAATACGACAGAATCCAACTCACAGAATCTTCGGTTTCCTGTTCCGGCAGGTCCCAGTGACACAGGAAGACTTCTCCTAGGATGGGGTTATAAGGTTTCTTTGCGACAGAGCCCTTTCTGCCAGCGTGAAATGCAGACAGGTACCACCGGACCACCTGAACCATCCTGTCTTTGGGATCTTTGTGGTCGCCAATACTAAAAGAAAGTCACCCATTATTACTCATCTCAGACATCACGGATTATACATTCTTCCCATAATCCATTCTCAAAAACAGACTTCAGATTTCAGGACACTCGGATCAGGACCTACCTAAGCCTCCGTTCATACTGGCATCTCAGCTTTAGTTTATACATCGTTATCTGTTTATGTTTTGCAAACTGACTTAAAAAGCGTTGGTTTTCAGTTTTCTGTAAAGGAAAGTCAACAGCGACTCTGCCCACAACTACAATGTTGCAACTAATGATCGCTTTACTGTACTGTCATTACAAACTCTAAGGCCCCTTTCACACTGAACGCTGTGGGTGTGTATATCCGGCCACAAATTTAGCTGCAAGCTATATGTCCCCCCTATGGTGCCTCGTCGCAGTATGGTGAGCACATGTGTGCCACCGCAAAAGCAAGCTCTATCTTTTTCGCGTGTTTCCTCCTGGGCGCCATTCATTCCTATAAAGATGGGAGAGGTGAGCAGCACTCATCCCTACTCCTCTCCAGCCGAACATGTGCTATGCCTGGATCCCAGCCCGGACATAGCACACGTTTGTGTAAACTAGCCTAAAACTGGTGCAACCAAAATTGCAGCAGGACCATTAAACCGCGGCATCCTTAAAGTTGCACTTACATTAGTGAAGGAGTCACAAAGCTACACCGAGCCCTCTGGGTGCAGGACTGGAGTCTCCCAAGCTTTATTTAGGTTTTGAATGGATATGAAAGAGCCACATGTTTGACTATTCCAAGGTCAAAGCACAGAGGTAACTCGATAGTGGAATAATGAGCGTCTGAACATGGCCCTAGGGATGCATTTAATGCAACTACCTTACAAACAGGTCCGGATGTGCAAAGAAGTCCGCATACATCTCCAGCAGAGATCTCCTCTCCAGGATAAACGTGGGAAGTACAACCTAGGGAAATACAAGATGATCATAAATACTAGCGCACACATGCATATCCAAATGGAGAAGATTAGAAGAGAATTTTACTGTGAATACGCCTCCTAACCCTTTAAACACCAAACTATGTGATACTCAATCACTACGGTGTCTTTTGTAGTTTTATTATCCTCCACAGCATAGGGAACAACATCTGAATGCTAAATGCTTCCTGCACCAACCAGGAAAAGCAAAGTTCTATTGTTCTCCATTTAAATGGGATAGTGGTTGTGCATGAACACTGATATGGGACCGACTGGCATGACCATGTATAGTTATCACTTATGAGAGCTGCAGCAACAGATACAGGAGACCTATTCTCCCAGTACTGCAGGCTCCGAATGTTGGACGTAAGCAAACAGACTTATGATAACAGGGTAACCAGCACTTCGTCTTCCAGGCTGATCTTGGTTTAGCTGAACGTTGTCAGTTCAAGAAGAATTGGTCGCTTTGCTAAAGAAGTCAGAAGAGTTTTTGGCACAAACACAAATCTTCCATTAACAGCGTCTGCTAGGAGCGGGTTTATACAGCGCATCCGGTTTTCTTTTGTCTTGTTTCAAACAAATTATCTACAGCGGCTCGTCTTCCAAGAGATTATATTTATGGTGGAAAAAGCTAAAAGTTCGCACCTTGGTGAGGTCCATGCCCAGACGGACCTGGGAGAGCAGATGCATGATGACGCTCTTGTGCTCCTCCACCGATTCTCCTTCCCCATCGTCGTCACGGTCGTCATGAGTATCAAACTGTTCTATGGGGAGGGGAAAAAAATTTAAGCAATTTTAGGAAAACTTGTATGTGGAAACAAGAGGCCACATTATTTCTATTCTGTTTAATCCTACTAACACAAAATTATGTACAGAGTCATTTCTAGATGATCTATTGAGTTAGGTCTCCATTTGTCCCTTACAGAGCTCAGAAACTTCCCTCATAGCAATTTTAAACAATACAATTCTGTCACCACTAGAGGGAGCAAAGTGACTTACTATATACTTAACTTAAAGGGGGCTTGCAGCTTAGTAATCCTGTTCTTCACACAGTATAGGACATCAATAGAAGATAAGTCCAACTATTACTCCAGCTCAGAGAATGAGGCACAGCTCTGCCCCTCTAAAGTGTCAGTACAAATAGAATTTTAAGTGAACATTGGTGCAAGAGTAAGTGGTCCAGTGGTGTGGAACCTTTAGTGATCTTATATTAAAGGAATTGCTATTCCTGCTATACCAGCACAGGCCGTGGTCAGGTCTGGAACCACTTTTGATTAATCCACCCTGGAAATCCCTTTAAAGGGAACCTGTCACCAGGGACCTCATTTTCAATTAAGACAGGTTGCAGAAGCCCATTACAGCTGCATTGCAAAAATGTCTCTCTGCCTTTTATAAGCATTTGCATTACAATAGAACTGTGTGTTATAATTTACCTTGCACCCTGACAAAATCCTGGGGTAGTCACAGGGGTTGGACTTAGATTTGGATGCATTTAAAAAAAACAATATGTGACTTGTTACTTATTCCTAAGAGCTTGGCCCCCCATCTTTGTGCCCCTGTACAGCTTTGTCCCTCCCCCACTGATGTCACCAGGCTGTGAGCTCTGTGAAGGAGCAGGAGGTGGAGCTGTACAGGAGCACAAAGATGGGGGCCAATATCTGAGGAGTGAGTAACACAGACAAATCACATGTTGGTTTTTGAAAGTCCAGCCACTGGGACTACCCCAGGATTTTGTCAGGGTGCAAGGTAAGTTATAACACACAATCATATTGTAAAGTAAATGCTTATAAAAGGCAGAGAGACATTTTATGCACTGCAGGTTTGATGGGCTTCTGCAACCTGTCTTTAGTGAAAATGAGGTCTCTGGTGACAGGTTCCCTTTAATACCTTTTGAAGGCGAACCAAACATTTCTCCATAACCTACCAGCATCATTGGTCCCATTTGACATGGAGGAGTTGAGGGATTCGGTCGTGTCGGGCCTCTTCAGACTGGTCCCCGTGCTGCTATGTGTGAGGGCAGCCGCAGACTCCGAGGAGCTGAGCAAGAAAACACGATTATTTTTACATTCAACAAGTATTTCAAGAACATAAAATCCATAAAATCATAGCACCAGTGTCTATCTGTAGCAGATCTGGTATTTATTAGCTGCCAGCAGGATCAGCCATTCTATGGAGAAGCCAAGCGATCAATGCACAGGAGGAAACGTCATTATCACAAACGCTACATTTGACAAAATAATTGTTAATGGTCGGGGGGGGGGGGGGGAGACAGGACAGAGCTTTGGGTTACAGAAAGCTACACAAACATCTATATCAACAATACAGAATATTAAAGAAACAGTCCGGTTCTATAGGAGGCCCATTACAGACTCCCGTCTCATCACAAAAACAAAGGTCCCAATGAAGTATTAGGAGAGTGATTGATGGAAGCAAAACCCACCAGACAATCACCATCTTGTAATTCAACAGGGAGCCCGGCACTCGTGATGGGACCCCTGGAATTGGCACATGTGCAGACGCTGCATTTACTTCTATGGGAAATATCCAAGTACAGCACTCAACTCAGACAACCCCAAGAGAATGAATGGAGGGACTGTGCATGCGCGCTGCTCAATATATTTGGAGATATGAGGGACCTACGAGCTACTGATCAGTAGGACCTGAACTGATGAACAAGTTATCACCCTATGGCAGTGATGGAGAACCTATGGCACGGGTGACACTCACAACCATCTCTGTGGGCACGCACCCAAGGCCTCCTCCTACAGTCTTTGGTAGCCCAGAATGTGCTGGGTCCAGTGCCATTTTAAAGCAACACTTCCTGGGCTTCCAGAGGAGCAAGGAAGTGTGGACAGGGATGGATTATCATTGGAGCTCCTGTCCTGCAATTCTTTCTATTCAATGAGAAACCTACAGAGAAACTACAATGATATTCCCAATTTCTCCTCCACACATTGGCGTCCTCAAGACGCCAACGCGATTATAAGTTGTGGCTGTAGGGAGCAATACGCTGCTGATTAATTTGACCCTTTATGATATACAAGAGGGTTTTTGGCCATAGTTTTGGCACTCGCCCTCTTAGACGTTCACCATTACTGCCCTATGGTGTCTCTTGTAACCCACGAATGAATACAGCAGCTGGTCTAGCATGTGCTTCTGCTTCGTTTGCCTCTATGGCAGCACCAGAAATAGAGGATCGTCCCCCTCAGTAACATAGAAATGGGAAAAAAAAATGCAGTGGCTGTAAATTTGTGTACAGCCACCCCATTCATTTAATGGGGTAACAAGGGAACCCTTTCTTATGATGTGCGAGGGATCTGATAGATGTGCAGAATTGTCTCCTTTGTGTCTACCTGGTACAAACGTCAAATCCGAAAATTGATATTTTGGTGAAATTACAAATCATGTCTTGCATTTAAAGCTTTGGTGCTGATCCTTAATTTGATATACAATTTATCATTTCATGGATTAAGGATGAATTTTCATTGGAAAGAAGTGCATTCAGTAATGATGTTTCTGCAATACTGATTGTATTTCTTTCTGCTGCAGGTTTTGTATTGTATCTTGATACACATCACCCCTTGTAGTGATCGGCACATAAACCTCAGAGACCTCAACCCCTGCCGCCTACGTGATCCTGCAGAACAGAAAGGAGGATGTGCGCCTATAAATTATCATAAAGACCCGACTCGCTGATAAACATCCTACAATGAGCTCTGCAGACTGTAAAAAAAACCAATATGTCAATGTGTCTGCTAGACAGGGAGATTAATAGCCGTGACATTTCCATGTATGAAGCGGGGCCATGCTTAATTATAAAAAGTCATTAGCAGGAGGTCGTTGCATCGATACAGTCCCAGATAATGGAAATTCAGGCCCGATATGTGCAGGATCCTTACCAACTAGACACAAGTCTGGCAGCAAAAACAGAAAAAGACAGAGGAGGATTTAGAACAGGACGAGATACAATGTAACAGGTAAGTACACAACACGCATAAAACAAGTACAGAGGACAAATGACACGAAGAGACAACGTGAGGACACGGATGCAGCTTGTGACCACAAATACTGATATACAAGTCTCCGTAATATTTGAGTATTGCTGTACAGGCAGTCCCCGGGTTACGTACAGGATCGGTTCTTTAGGTTTGTTCTTAAGTTGAATTTGTATGCAAGTCGAAACTGTATACTTTAGAATTGTAACCCCAGCCAAATTTTTTTTGGTCTCTGTGACAGTTGGATTGTCATCAGAACCAGGATTAACACTAAAGCTTCATTACAGACACCTGTGATAACTGTTATAGCTGATTATTGTAGCCTAAAGTACAGTAAATGACCAATTACTAGAGGTCCGTTTGTAACTAGGGGTCGTCTGTAAGTCGTATTGCCTGTATTTTATAAGTTCAGACCAGGAGGAGGTGCGGGAGGCCTTAGTATCACACATGTTATTGAGACATCTTTTCTGTGATTAGGTTTTATGATTGAATGGTTTGTGTTTGTGTTGTTGATCAGACTATCGGAGGTCACGTCAGTCGATGGAATTTGCACTTTAGAATCAAGGTTTTTTTTTCCTGGTCACGTTGGGATGAGTTAAGTTTTGTTTATCCTCTACTTTCCCACATTGTGCAAGGAACGGAGGTAGAAATCAGGTAATGTTCATGTAATGATTGTAATGTATGGTTAAAGGAAACCGATCATAAAAATCCATTATGATAAACCAGGGGCACCTACTTATAGATCCAGGCACCGTGACTGTAGTAATCTTCTTATATTTGTTATCCTTTGCTAACTTTTAAAATTATGTTTATGAGCCCCAAGGGTTCTAGGGGTGTTACTAGAATCACTGTAGCTTCACAGGCTGTCACACTGTCTGCCCATTCCCTCTACTCCCTCAGCACTTTCCTCTTGCCTATGCCTGATGTAACCTCACACAGTGAGGAGGGCAGGGGAATTGCCACTCATCCAGAAGTGCCAGCTATTAGATGCCAACCATATAATGAATATCTGCGACTAACAGGCCGCGCCGAGCCATTACACAGAGATAACTATCATCCGCTTCTAATACTGGAGGGTGCAAAGAATATCTGATGAATGGGAGTACTGAATGTTACACCTTCACCCATCTGAAAATGACAAATAACTACATTTTTGGGGGAGTCAGGCTGCTTTCCTAAGCTTCACTTCCAAGAAAAAAATAAAAAATGAGAACATTACCGAAAAATCATATTAATGGCAAAAGAAAGCAACTAGATGTTCTGCACAAAACGCTGAGTTTGATCACCGCTAGGATTTTCAATTTCCTAATGGCTAGAGTATACATTGCATGTGCCAAGAATCCCCATAAATTATAGAGAAACTGGTACCGATTCCAAATGACCCAAACTGTTAAATAACGATTCTATTGACCATTTGGCTTTGAGCCGTATCTTGTGTTAAGAGGAGGAAGGAGCAGGAGTCAGACTTACTCCAGGCAGCGTTTCGGGGAGGACGCGCTCTGGTAGAACTCATCAGCGTCGTAGAATTCATCCTCACTGCTGGAGTAGGAGAAGTCGGGCACAGTATTGGGAGACAGATTGACATGGCTGGGGGACGTCAGACTACTGCTGGGAACAGACTGACCGCTTCCTAGGAGCATGAAAAGATTAGAATTGTAACCTCAGTGAAGTGGTAAAACTTCTAACAGAATTTTATACCGGCTTATGTTAATAACTTGTATATAAAATAGATTTTCAGATGTTTTCACAGGTCTATTATCAGCTAAAGGGTCATTCCCATCTTCTGTTTTTATGACACATTCACAGGACTGTCTGCTGATCCCCTTCATGGAGCATCAAAAGTAACTGGACTCATAGACATATTACTCCCAGCCGCATAGGAGCTGCAAACTCTCTGTATAGCTAGACTCCTCCAATCATGTATTTCTATCATACCCTGTGAATATGTCATAAATACATAAGTGTACAAACTTTCCAGACTACAATAATGGGGCTTATTTACTAAGGGTCCCGCAGATCGCACTTTCGTTGGGTTTTAGAAATTTTCAGGATTTGCACCGCTGTGACAGGTATTTAACTGGAAATTGTGTCGCAAGACAAGGCACTTACATGCACCAGGAAGAAGAAGGTGATCTCCGGCGGACCTGAGCGGGGAAGCGACACATGCAGGATATCGGGCGACCGATCTTAGTGAATTGCGGCAGATGTGCCCTTTAGGTGAAGTAAATGTGCCCCAATGTCTGCTGTGAAGCTAGTGAGACAACAGTCCCATACCGAGCATGTACTGTGCATGGGTCCTACTTTTATAAACTGGACATGTGCAGGATACATTGTGGGGAATGGACCTGTCCATCCTGCTGCGTCATAACCTCACACCCCAGGTGAGATCTGGAGGGATACATTGCGGCACAACCTGTAACACAATATGATCTCACACCTCACCTGTGCTGTTGGGTGTTGGAGTCTGATGACTGGCGAGGGGACCCACCACTGACCCGACAGCCAACGAGGAGGGCCGCTGTTCTCCTTTACCAAGTTGGGCAGTTTCTGGAATACAAAGATCAACCCATCACTGAACATTAAGACCGACCCAAGCAATTCAAAATCTTTCACAGAAGGACTTGTGCCTCGTATGCAAGAAGAAGGTAAGAGGAATGCAAGTCTACAATAAACCTAACAATATATCTTATGGTATAAAACGACAAAACTGCAATCCACAGGAGGGTACAGTCGGGAGTCATCTTCTTCATGGATGCATTAGTAGGAGGCATTTGTGATCTTCTCCTATTCACAGAGGGTATGTAGCACCCCTGAGCTTAGGTTATCAATAGGAGATTAACTGGGGAACCCAACATCCAACACCCTCAGAAACGGAGAATGTATCAGGGAGCAGACAGCGCTGTTCTCTGTGTAGTGACCAAACTGAGTCACTGCAACTTAGCAACTAGTGAAAGAAGGGGAGTGTAACGGTAGTAACCAGACCTGACCACTATACAGGGAACAGCGCTGTCTGCTTCCTGTTCCATTCTCTGTCCATCAGCTGCTGAGATCTGTAGTGGTGCTGGATGTCAGACTGGGAGCCTCCTAGGATTATCAGGACTGCGGACTACAAGTCCCAGCAAGCCGCACTGTGATGCAAACTTCTCCCTGTGCTCCATAGACTGCTACAGGTCCCATGACAAGCGGATACCGTAAGTCAGCATCACAGGACAGCTAAGGGAGGCCCCCATACTGCTGATCATTGGGGGTCACTGTGGATAGGACAGAAGTGTCTTATGGGTCAATAATATTAATAATGTTAACATGAAAATCCCTTTTACAGAGGTTCAGATTGTAGGATCTCTCATCAATCACTTCTAAATGTCCTATTAGTGTATTTGAGAACCGGATTGAACCAGAGAACACTGTTAATCAGCTCAATCACACTTGATTGTACCTGGCATGGGAACGGTTTGCGTTGGCATCGTGCGGATCACTGCAGGCTCCAATGGACTTGGCTGATATATGGAATCCACAGGATTTATGGTGCTCTGCAGAAAGACAGGAATACGGCAACTTAAGAGAACAAGCTTCAATATTAAGCAAATACGACCCAGCAAACTCCAGTCCTGAAGGATCTGGGGAGCAAATCTGTTCATAAACCATGAAATACAGACTGTGATCCGACCAATCGTAGCACAAATCCCCTGTACACAAAAAGATGGCCGTCACTATAACATACCTCTCCGGAGACACCCAACTTACTGCACTCCTTATCATATGAGTAATACAACAAGTTATTTTTTCATTAGGCAGATTCTTGGAAAAAAAATAAATTTAATATTTGCAGCCAAAACACAAGACACAACCCTCAAGGCTGATGCCATCACTGCAATAAATATTTCATGTGCAGAGAACAACAAAACAGACCAAAAGGGGAAAGAACTACAAATATGTTTAGAGTGAGAAATGGACATTGAAGCAACGGCCCCAACAGACACGAGGGAAGGGAGGGCGAGGGCCCCGACAGACACGAGGGAAGGGAGGGCCGAGGGCCCCGACAGACACGAGGGAAGGGAGGGCCGAGGGCCCCGACAGACACGAGGGAAGGGAGGGCCGAGGGCCCCGACAGACACGAGGGAAGGGAGGCCGAGGGCCCCGACAGACACGAGGGAAGGGAGGCCGAGGGCCCCGACAGACACGAGGGAAGGGAGGGCGAGGGCCCCAACAGACACGAGGGAAGGGAGGGCCGAGGGCCCCAACAGACACGAGGGAAGGGAGGCCGAGGGCCCCAACAGACACGAGGGAAGGGGGATGCAGCACAAAAAAATACAAAACAGTAATATACCCCTGTGTCAGAGTTAGTTGCACTGTACAGATGTTACAACATGCAGCATTATTTAGCATGAAATGAGGAGTAATGTAGATTTGGGTGATGGTGGAGGATTGTAGAGACACAGAGCAATGAATGCTAAGAGATTTACATGGAGAACACTTAATTGTTGGGGGTCCATCCTCCGAGACCCATTGTGATCAGGAAGACAGAGGAACGCAAGTCCCCCCCCCCTAACCTGCCCCAACGCCTGGGATAAAAATCCCATTTAAGTAAAAAAAAAATTTTAAAAATCCTTTTTTGTTAGTAAGCAGCACAACACTGTGGTCTGCAGCCCATCGCCACATCAAGTGATTGAAGCAGCAATACCAGACATGGTCCATTGATAAACATGGACAATCCCTTTAAGTGTTTAGCCATAATAATATAACAAGGTGGTGTATAAAATGCAATTACAGGCTTAAATAATACTTCAATAGAAACCATCCCCATACCTTACTTATGGCTAAGCACAATCCTAACCCCTAAAACATCTACTATTGTCACCCAAATTGTGACTTCCATTTTGCATTAAAAAAAACCATACTTGCCCCCCATGACTGGAAGCTGTATATGCAGGGCCATATAGGCCACACTGACCCGTGATAATGTATTCGCTCCAGCAGCCTCCATTACTCCGCCGCTGCTCGCTATTCTCCCCTCCCACACTTAGTGTAAGTGCAAGTGCTCCCAACATATAGCAGGAAGCACCTACTGCAGAATTAGGGGACACTCACGGTGTGCGACGGGTTGAAACCTCTGATGACAAATCTAAATAGATAAGTTCTAGAACATGATAATCAGTTTTGCAGTCAATAGCGCAGACGCCTCCCTACATCAGCGCGGACATTTCCGGTTTCATTTTTCCGTCAAAGGAGCAATCAAACTAAAATGATGTAGCGCTGGATCAATGACACCCAAAGGACCTTAACCCCTTAATATGGGGCAGATCTGCCGAATCATTAGGACAGGATGAATAAGATTTACTTTCTGGCAAATGTGAAACTATGTGAGCGCACTCCAGCGCAAACATCAACTCGATCTTAGTAAGAAAACATCAACACAAATCCAGAAACTATTTGTCCGAGCTCAGTACATAACGTTACCATGTAACACTCTGGTTATAGTGAAATCTCCCTATAGAAGAATATAAAATATGTGCACCTGAGGGCTCCTTACTCATGAATACACATCAAAGTGTTAAATATATGACTATAATTATTAACAATTGCTGGACGGTGTGAATCACTACCCTGTGTAGTGCAATAATGAGGATATATCTGCATCAGGATTGTTCCTCTCATACAACACATACACATATCCCTCAATTCCCTCTGCTAGTCTATACGGAAATGGACAAAAATTAAAAACACGGAAAAATTACAGATTTCTGCAAAATCACATTTTCACTACAGAAAGGGGCAGGCGCCGGAGCCCCTTAGTAGGCGGGCCGACGCCGCAGTCAATACTTAGGTATAGGGCGCCATTGGGGAATATATTACAACGCCAGTACAGGCAGTCCCCGGGTTACGTACAAGATAGGTTCTGTAGGTTTGTTCTTAAGTTGAATTTGTATGTAAGTCGGAATTGTATATTTTATCACTGTAGCTCCAGACAAATTTTTTATTTTTTGCCCAAGTGACAACTGGAGTTAAAAAAATTTTTTTAATGTAATTGGACCAAGGATTATCAATAAAGCTTCATTACAGACACCTTACAGGTGATCATTGCAGTCTGGGACTATAGTAAAGCCTCCAGAGAGCTTCACCAGAGGTCACAGTGGGCAGAGGGGTCCGTCTGTAACTATGAGTCGTCTGTAAGTCGGGTGTTCTTAAGTAGGGGACCGCCTGTATTAATATATTCCCTCCAATAAGTCTATGAACACACAAATAGATGGCGAGTCCGCCAGCTCCCAATTCATCCATATGGAAATGAGTTTCTCGATGCGCCGGCGGGGGAAGATTGTGGTCCTGTTGGAGATTTCGTTTTTGTCCTACGCTGCTCACACCACCCAGCACTAGTAGCAGGGTCCGGCAATTCTCCGCATTGGCTATTCAGACACCAATCCGGCAATATGTCGGGGTCACGCTGGCCAAACCCAGACAGAGACTACGGGGTCCGCTCATCTCTAGATGTGACGGAACGTTAGATTAGGGTCATCCTCATATAAAGACTATGGTAGCACCGCTTACTAATGTGTAAAGGCACAACCAAATCTCCTCTACTCGAAATAACAACAGAACATGTGAGGTTTCATTCTACTTCTAACATCTTTTACAACACACATGAATGCTTGGCTGGGCTGAGCATGCATGTTTATGCAGAAGTCTGGAAAGAAAAAACGCTTGGCCAAATGAACATTGCGCCAAAAGTTAAGGTCCAGTTTACATGTACACTCCATGTAACTAGTGCCGGATAGATCACATCACTGACATTATGGCTCCAAACTGGCTATAATGGGTTCAACTGGTTTGTCATCATTGGGCACATTATACTTTTTGGACAGAACCTGTAATGTGAATACATCCCTATCACGTATCATTAAGTTAGTGGTTAGAGGATCAAATGAAAAATCGGATAGATGAAATAACAAATGCGCTTCGGCCCAGTATTGGGTTCGGGCCATAGAGGATCATTGACTGTAGTGTTCCCACCACCAAGTGATAATTGACCGCATCCCCTGAAACAGTTAGTGTTAATGTGGGAGAGATGATTATTCTAAGAAGCGGGTGAGGTGGAAGGATCTAGAAGGATGGTGAAGAAGACCAGGTCTCCCTGAGATCGGGTGAGATGTTCTGCAGAAATAATAATAAAAAAGGAAGGAAACCATTAGGGGTAAACTTACTATAAGTCCATCTGCGTGCTTGTCCTCGTTAGTTTGGTCCTTAAGAAAAGAAACGTCAACAGTGTGAACATGCAGCAAGGGATAAGGCCACAAATAACAGCTCCTGCAGCCTGCACTACATCATCCACAAGACCACCAGGGCCAATGTCTGCTGGAAAGTGGTGGGCATCTCACATACTGGTAAAAAGCCCCCCCCCCCCCAATATCTTATTAAATAATGGCTTTGGGCTACAATATATCCAGTACTTGAAGGGGTTATTCCAAGAAATCTGCTATGAACAGGATGGTGGGAGCCAATTGGTGAGGACCCCCGCTTATCCTGAGAACAGGACCCCCAGCAATCTGGGGAGAACAACAGTCCAGCTCTCACTAATTCACGTTGCGGTGGTCAACCATATGTCCTGCTGATCCATTCAATTGTATGCGAGTGCTGGAGATACCGAGCGCTGTGCTCAGCAATTTCCAACACTCTCATAATATTAAACGGAGCAGCAGGGCACCTTATCTACCTTCTAAAAACCGCATTGATGAGAACGAGACCCGCGTTCTCTGGATTGCTGGGGGTCCCATTCTCATGTTGAGCTCGTCATTTTCTAACCTGTAGAAAGGAGATAACTTCTTGCAAGTTTGGTACAACCCCTTTAAGAGGCGGCAGTGCTGATGTAAATGGGGTCGGGTATGTTGTGATCCTGCTATGACGGGAATTGTAAACGTTCATTCCTTATACTAACAAAATGGTGATTTGGGAGTACCCCTTTAACTACAGCCCAGACTAACGTGGACTAGTATATGGACAAAATTAAAAAAATAATAAACTAAATTGTAAAAAGCTAATGTAATTATACAGAAGAGTCCTTCTCCTCTCCTCCTAATATATTGTAATATATGGAGTGACCGTGGAGATCTGGCGAGTGGTTTGTGATGGCCGTGCAATGCAAGGGCTGGTTAAGGAGAGTGTGCATGTGTATAGGGGTTGTATGTAATAGCCGTCAGGCGAACAGCTATACACCGTGTAGGGTGTATAGCTGGAATCTACCATTTGTTTTTATGTATTGTGAAGCAAACATACCTAGAGAATGCTGTAGCTACACTGATGCAGAAACATATCTTGTTTAATCCCTGACCTGTGTGGTTTTTCCTCAAAACACAATTCTAAAATTATGATAATGAGGCTCTGTTGCTCCTGTGGCTGCCCAGAGCTTCTCCTCTTTTCCCAATTATGCACTGCTCCAGAGAACGCTGTATTCACTGTGTTGCCCCTGACAGGCAGAAGTAATCAATCGCTGGCTGCACCATCCCCCAGCTGCTGTGTATGTGTCATCCAGCTCAGGTTGATTAGTCCTGTCTAGACAGTTCAGGAAGCTCTGTGTAATGTGTTTATCAACGGCAGCCAACATACAACCCAGCTTTCCCAGGGTTCTGAATTTTATAATTGTTTTTTTTTTTTTTAACAAAACCACTCAGATCAGGGATTAAACAAGATAGGTTTCTGCATCAGTGGAGCTACATCAAGGCATGTTTGGTTCACAATAGATAAAAACAAAATGTTAGATTTCCTTTAATAGAACCTGGGATATGTCAGAGACCAGCGATCACTACAGAATCAAATGCCACACATCTCGGCTTCCATTACACCTTTATACATTTGCATAAAGAACAGCAAGGTTCTGATTTCTACCTGCAAATTCTGCCTTTGTTCTCATGGGAGATGTAACCACAGCTGCTTACTCCCCACTCTATATTATAAGACACATGCACGCCTCATGTGGCCAGGTTTGCATGTGTAAAAGGGACTTTGGAGGAATAGCTGTAAGCAGTACAGGGGAACCACTAACATTAGCCTCTACAGGACCCGTCTGATGAATAAATCAGGAAATACATTAAAATAAATTAACCACTAATTTACTGCCTCCTTTTTATTAACTGTGCAGCATACAAGGATTAAAAATATATACAAATAACTGTACTATAAATTGGGTCACAATTTAGTGGTCTAAAAGGCTCCCTCTCAAAAAAAAAAAAAAAAAAAAAGGCTCCCTCTCAAAAAAAAAAGGCGGCTCCCTCTCAAAAAAAAAAGGCGGCTCCCTCTCAAAAAAAAAAGGCGGCTCCCTCTCAAAAAAAAAAGGTGGCTCCCTCTCAAAAAAAAAAGGTGGCTCCCTCTCAAAAAAAAGGCGGCTCCCTCTCAAAAAAAAAAGGCTCCCTCTCAAAAAAAAAAGGCTCCCTCTCAAAAAAAAAAGGTGGCTCCCTCTCAAAAAAAAAAAAAGGCTCCCTCTCAAAAAAAAAGGCTCCCTCTCAAAAAAAAAAGGTGGCTCCCTCTCAAAAAAAAAAAAAGGCTCCCTCTCAAAAAAAAAGGCTCCCTCTCAAAAAAAAAAGGCGGCTCCCTCTCAAAAAAAAAAGGCTCCCTCTCAAAAAAAAAAGGTGGCTCCCTCTCAAAAAAAAGGCGGCTCCCTCTCAAAAAAAAAAGGCTCCCTCTCAAAAAAAAAAGGCTCCCTCTCAAAAAAAAAAAAAGGCTCCCTCTCAAAAAAAAAAAAAAGGCTCCCTCTCAAAAAAAAAGGCGGCTCCCTCTCAAAAAAAAAGGCGGCTCCCTCTCAAAAAAAAAAAAAAAGGCTCCCTCTCAAAAAAAAAGGCTCCCTCTCAAAAAAAAAAAAAAGGCTCCCTCTCAAAAAAAAAAAAAAAGGCTCCCTCTCAAAAAAAAAAAAAAAGGCTCCCTCTCAAAAAAAAAAGGCGGCTCCCTCTCAAAAAAAAAAAAGGCGGCTCCCTCTCAAAAAAAAAAAAGGCTCCCTCTCAAAAAAAAAAAAGGCTCCCTCTCAAAAAATTTTTTCCATCACCAGCTATGTACAAAAAGTAATAAAAACACAAACCTCTTGAAGGTGATATAAAACAGATGGGGAAGGTAACACTGACTATTATATGGGGTGCAGGGCATGCAGGGACAGGGAGCAGGGAGATGGACGCGGATGTGGAAGGAGATGAGGGGTCACAGCTACGTAACCAGCGCGCCCAGGTCCCCCCTGTGAGTAACCCATGTTATGAGCAGAGATCATCACAGAGGGATCAAGCAGCAGGTACTTTCCAGCCTCAGCATGAAGCCGCTATATCCACATTACAGATAAATAATACCGTAGTAATGAGAAGGTGGAAGGCGACAACGCTGCTACTTAGACGCTGTTTGTTGTCCATGGCCTCCTACCTTCTAAAATAAACGTTTAAAATTATGCTAATGAACCTGAAGGGCACTGGTGGGTGTTACCAGCGCAGCTCCGTTTTGCAGCTTCACAGGCTGTTACAATGAGCAAAACATATCTCCCATCTCTGGAGGGGGAGACCTATGAAGCTACAGCACTGGGGGGGACTCTGGAAACAACCCCTTCAGGTTCATTAGCATAATTATAAAAGTTGATTTTAACTGAAAGGAGGTCATGGACAACAGATATAGGAAGATTACCAGTGTCACAGTGCCTGGGTCAAGGAGGTCCCCAGGTAGATTTTCTTTAGATGGCACTTTCCCTTTAAAGGACATCTACCACCAGGATGAAAAAGACTGTATGCAAATGAGCCTTAGGGGCTCCAGGCTATGTTAACACCTATGGAGCCTGGAGCCCCTCAGGCTAATTTGCATACAGTCCTTCATCCTGGTGGTAGATGCCATTTAAATATAATATGTTATGTTTCTTCCCTTGGTGTAATGGTTGAGAGATTAGTTTTCTCGGTTACTTATACACCAGCTAATCCTCCGCTGGAAACTCCACCACTCACCAGGATTGGGCCCAGAACCGGAATTCAACCAAGTTAAAAGAAGTTTGGATAGGACTACAGGGGTTGTCCCATTTAGGTCATTCATTTTCCACCCATAGGATAAATGAATACATTTCATGATACAGAATTGTAGACATGATGTTAAAAGATGGAAATTCCCAATTAAAAGTGGTGGTCCGGGTCTTCGAGAAGCTAAAAGTTTATGTAAACAGCCAAAGTCTGGGTACTCACCTGTGCATTTCCTATGCAACTGTTGCTGCCTATCAGTGGTCACAGTAGCCACGTGCCCTTTTAGATCAGTGACTGCCAGACATTCAGTGACAAATAACACTTTTTTTTCTTTAATTTTTTTTTGGGGGGGGGGGGTTTAGCTTTTTTTCAATAGACAACCCCATTTCTCATCATGCGAGTTGTATTTTACCAACGGATCAATGAACATCAAAGAACGCTCAAACGATGACTCATACAGACAAGAAAGAAAAAAAACAGCTCTAAAAGACGTCACAAGTCGAAGAAAAATTGACAAATTTGTAGAAAAAACAGTAAAGAGAGAGCGGCGCGGGAGCACTTACCTTTGCAATCTGCAGTAACACGATGCAGTGTTTAATGGATTCTACCATGCTCTGAAAAACAAAGAGACGCTTCCGTTAGAGTCGTGGTACAGGATGAGCGCTCGCCCGCCAGTGATACATATCCGGGATTGATCCATGACCCCTGCACCGGCAGGATTTTATAGACTGACCACAGTGTAGAGGACAGGTCTCCATGCGTCATAGTAATATCGGATGAAAGGAGTCGCTTATTCCATGTCTAACAGCAGTGCCATACTGTAAGCATGATCACAGAAGAAGGGGCTCCTTACATCACATGATGCAAGGAGTCCCATTCCATGTACTGTGGGTCAATTCGTAAACACCTGCCTGCGCCCGGTCCAGGATTCAGGGAGCGGCCAGGGCTTTAGTTGTACTACACTAGGTTTACAAGTCAAGGAGAGGAGTTAGAAAGCGAAAATGTGCAGTAAAAGGCAATAAATCAGCAGCAATCTCAGGCTATAAACATGACTCCTGACAACATAGATAATAGCAACGCCGTGTCTGTATAACATCCCCTGCTCATCAGCTTCTGATGTGATCCTTACCCATAATGCAACCCATTCCACCGCAGCAATGACCTCATCAGTACTCGCCTCGTTACCCCAAGGATCCAGTCCCAATCTCTCATTCAGCGTGCCGACCAGTAATATGTCATGGGATTGGCTGCAACGGTCACATGTCATGTAACTGCCATCATGGCACCCATCACAAGTGCCAGTATGAGCGAGTGACCACCTATTTATCATCTATGGGACCGATGCAGAGCCAAACACAATATGGCAGCGTAAACGCTATGGAGCCATAGACGGTAGGTTGTCTTCTCCTTACTAGATTGTGTGTGGTCATAGGCTGCGCTCTCCCATTTCGTAATAGAAAGCCATTAGAACAAGGCAACATTCCCACAAGGGAAGAATAAGACCTGCGTCTAGCGTTTCAAAATCGATTTTGACTTCAAAATTCATCATGATAAACCAGGGACACTTAATCATAGGTCCAGGCCCTATAGCAGTGTTGGCAAACCTATGGCCCCGGTGCCAGAGGTGGCACTCCGAGCCCTTTCTGTGGGCACTCAGGCCATAGCCCCAGGACAGAGTTCACCAAACAGGACCAAATCCACCAAATCTTCCCGCATTCCCAAGCAAGCTAAGAGAGGTTTCTCTCAGCGCTATTTTACAGCGACACTTCATTGACTGTTTGGAAACTGCGGGAAAAGTGAGAATGTGTGGAGAGGGCTGCATTATCTTTGGAGGTCCTCCTGCTGGACCCACCATTCTTACTGTACAAAGAGACCCTGGATAGAAGCTACAATGATGGATTTGCCCTTCTTCTTTCAACTGTACTGGTGGCCTCAGGTGGCTGATACGATTGAAAGACGTGGAAGAACAGGTAGAAAAAAGATACTGCTTAAGATGCCATGTTGGCTCTTCACGGTAAAGAAGTGGATTTTGGTTGTAGTTTGGGCACTGGTTCTCTAAAAGGTTCGCCATCACTGCCCTATAAGATTCCAGTGCCCCTTTGTGCTGCAGCTTCACGGGCTCTTACACTGTGCATGAGCACTTCCTCCCTCCCACTGTGTGAAATTACTGCAGGCAGATGGAGATGGTGTAATAGCCTGTAAAACTACAGCACTGAAGGGCTCCAGTAATGCCCCCTCAGCCCCCAAAGAACCATTCTCGCTCATTAGAATAATTTTAAAAGTTGATTGTAAAAGGAAGGATGCCATGGATAACAAGTATAAGAAGATTAATCCAGTTACGGTACCCAATTCTAAGTAAGTGCCCCTGGTTTATCATGCTTGGTTTTGGGTAGATTTCCTTTTTCTGCAGATATCTCTGGTTCTTTAGCTCACAGCCTGATTAAGTCCAAAAGATGAGATTCTTATCTGTACAACAATACCAGAACTGTTATTCTAAATGCTATAGAGCCCAAGATAGGGGCATCTGATGCTTCTTTTCCAGACTGTAAAAGTGACTCGTCTCAGACAAAGTGAAACTCTTCTAAGCTCATTTGCATATTAAACTTTACAGACAAAATGACAAGAGAGAAAAAATGTGCATCTAAAGAGGCTGTTACTGCTCAGTCGGACCGTAATTCTGCAACATGAACGAAGTGCACCAAAAAGAAATGAGCCCACTTTCCGAGCAGCAGGGGGCGCCAGATTCATGAATAACAGGTGGCAAAATTGCTGAATATGCCGCACTCTGCAAACTTAACAAACTGCACATAGTACAGACCAATAAATCTGACCTTCCATCTCTCTCTCTCTGGCCATAGAATATACCTTCAGTAGCTATGGCCGTGTTCGCACACTCAGTTTTTCAGACGCAGTTTAAGCCAAAAGCAGGTGTGGATCATAATAGGTGGGAACATATAATTGGGAGATGCTGCTCCTCTTCTTTTTTCACTCCACTCCTAGTTTGGCCTGAATCAGATGCAGTTTTTGATGTCCAAACCAGGAGTAGAGTTATAAGAAAGGAGGAGGAACGGCTTCGGCTTAAAAAACTGCATCCGAAAAACTGAACGTGTGAACACGCCCTAATGCATTAACAAAAACACCTGCCCAAACCAAGCAAAGGGCTAATGAGAAGAAGAGGATGAGAGCGACTTACACATGTGGTATCCTTGAGATTTTCAATTTTCTGTGGAGAGAAATATATGTACAGTCAGATTATTCACAAACAAGGTCTGAAGTGTGTGCAGGCGGCTGCGACGCTCTGCAGAGCTGGATACAACAGGTTATTGAATATAAATTAATAATGGCGTCTCCTGATGCAAGAGCCAGGACCTAATTGATACATAACTAGTCCCCGAGGAGGATCCTACATGCAGAGAACAGCTGCAGATCATTTACCAGCAGATTCCCCTCGGATGAGCCGCACTCCTCCTCCTCCCAGCGATATACACAACACCGCCGCTATATATACCCAGTGTAGCTATATGGCTGAGACACGCTGCACAGGACCCGTGTCCCCAAGTAACAGGTCACCTCCATGAGCAGACGCTGTAGGTTGTGGGAGAAAAGCCATTCCTTACCCCATCTACAAATGATGGCACATACCACCATCAAAAAGATGGAGAAGCCCTTTAAAAAGGCGGTCATCAGGTTTTACCCCACTAAACTAGCAGCCCCCTCAAAGCCGTGGATGAAATGCCCTTTCTAGAATTCCTTTTCTTAGGTGAAATCTCACTCATTTACCTATAAAAAATAATAGGTCTCCTCCGAAATCTTATGAAAAGGAGCAGAGTCGAGTCATATTTTACCCAAGACGAGTCAAATTTAGAAACATGCTTTTGGTGTCATATTACAGATCAGAATCTCAACTTTCAGTGCGAACCAAGCTGGTGGTTCTGTGAGTTACAGAACTTTAGATACAGACCGTTAAAGAAATGGGAGGATACTGGATCTTTATCTTCTTATATTTCCAACTATTTCTTTTTTACTCCCTGTATCTCCATTTCTGTAGATCACAGAACCACAAGTCTGATGTGATATGAAATAATAGGACACAGGAATCCTGTCTCTAGGTGCTACAGAACTGCAGATAAAAGTAACGCTCCACCTGCAGCCTCGAAACTTGACAAACATGACACTCCTCTGCTCATTGTCACATGACTTTGGAGGAGTTTCTTTTTATTTTCTTTTATTTTAAAGGTAAATGGATGAGATTTCACATAATAAAGGGAATTCTAGAAAGGACACGGGGAGAGAGCGGGGAGAGAGGCAAGTACACGTTCTTCTTTTATTTTTAAGGACTCCCCCAGCCATAAACAATAAAGAAAAGCTATTCCCAGACAACCCCTCTGAGGGTGTTTGAGGAGGCTCACGGGCTGAGCCCTCTTCAAACATACTAAATGTTTGCTGTGTTATGCAGCAAACACCCACCGGTAAAAATCAGCAACGATCGTGGGTGTTAACACTTTAAATGCCACTGGAAAAGGGTAGAATGGTCTTTCCCTGTGACATCATCAGGGAGTGAGGACCCCGGCGGGAAGGGGTTAAAGTAAATGCAGTAAGTACATTGGGGGAAAAAAAAGATCAATTACTAAAAACCAGGACTGACCTTCCTCTGTTCATCATCTTTGCAGTTTTGGATTTTGTCATCAAATACCTGAAAGCATAAAAACAAACCACAACTGATTGACAGAACTTGTATGGCAAAAACCTAGATGGACACATAGAAAACACAAGAGGGACGTGATAGGGTTAACATTCCGGCGGAGGTTTCCATTCCTGTCGTCTAGCGTCACCCTATGAATACACGGAGCTGCCGGCTGATAAATGATTATTTAGCGCAACAACGGGAGAAAGATCATTGACATTCAGGAGCTATCCGCCGCCATGTCACCTCCCCGCTGCTCCATTACCAGCGCTATACACCCCGCGCCTGTAACCACACCAGAGAATGACACTAGTACAAGCACAGGGACGCCCAATTAAAGGGGTCCTGTACCATATAATGTAAAGGGGTCCTGTACCATATAATGTAAAGGGGTCCTGTACCATATAATGTAAAGGGGTCCTGTACCATATAATGTAAAGGGGTCCTGTACCATATAATGTAAAGGGGTCCTGTACCATATAATGTAAAGGGGTCCTGTACCATATAATGTAAAGGGGTCCTGTACCATATAATGTAAAGGGGTCCTGTACCATATAATGTAAAGGGGTCCTGTACCATATAATGGGGGAGCACGTTATCCTCCAAGAAGAGCGACACACAGAATTAGTAATCACCGGGTGTATCGTAAGAGACGCTCACGCCACATATTCACTTAGATCCGAATAAAATCAGGCCTTTTTACGTAGTCACTAGTGAAACTAATTTCGGATCATCTATAAGATATTAAAAATAAAATAATGCGACTTAGTTTTAAGTGAGCGAAACTGCACTTTCTGATGGAACTTTCAGCTTAAGATACAAATTTGCAGATCCCTAATTTGCAACATTTTCAGTTCTTGGAAAGCAGGAAAGTTCCTTGTAAGTTGTGAAATTCTGTGATTTTATCCTCCTGCAATGTATCCAAGGCTTCCCCCGTGCACTTACCTTGCTCTGGTCTCGCAGCCCCCTATTCCTTGATTAGATCTATAGCTAGGGTCAGGGGTCACGTAAACCCATCCCTAATAAGACGAGGTGTCCCGTCAGAGAGTTATGGGCTGTAGCTTCTGCTCATACACCTGGAATGTGACCTTGTGATATAAACCTGTTACACGCGGACAAATTCAAGGTCCAGGACGCAGCGCAGTCATATACGAAACTGAATGTGTCCCTCACGTGCTCATAACACACCTCTGAAAACACGACCGCCTCTACCAAGCGGACGTCACTGAATAACCTGGAGGTCTATGGAGAGGTCAGCGCGGGGTGAAAGATCTAAATGTGCAGCTCATGGATGGGGTAAAGCAACGTCTAAACCTATTAGACGAAGAGAGGAGAAGGCTGTCCACATGGCAAACAGAGGGCCCTCAGAGCATGCTGGGAACTGTAGTTTAGAGGGGCTGGCCACATATACATAACTTTACTAGGGTAAGTATAAGACAATAAACAGTCACCCAAATTCTAATAACTCTTAGGGTGAAGACACGTGGCGTTTTTGGGCCGTTTTTAGTTAGTGCGTTTTCAGATTGTTTTTAATTGCGCAGAATTCGAAAAACTGACAAAAACGCATGCGTTTTTAACGCACTAACTAAAAACGGCCCAAAAACTACCTAAAAACGCCACGTGTGTCTTCACCCTTAAGGTTTGGTGTTCGCGACAAATTTCCATTTTCAGCAAGTGCTGTGGGCGTGGCTCGCTAATCTAGCCAATCAGCTACCTGTGACCAATGTAACCTGGCTTTCTGCTTTACTATCCACTCAACCGACATCTTCACACGGAAGCATATTCTCAGCCCGACACATGTGCGTAAACCAATTTTCCAATTTTAGTAAAATCCCCTTGGTTTTTGTTTAAAAAACACACCCTCTTCTCATGAACGTCATTGCTACAGCTCCAGAGGAGTCCCCAGTCCCCGATCCACTCACTGACATAACCACCGATAGCAGGGATGCACAAGGGGGACATTCACCAGAGTCCAAAAACCCCTTTAATGTTAAGCATCATTCAGGAAACAGGAGGAAAGGTTAAGCTCAGCCAATAAACAGGACGCACAGCACTTGGCCGCGCCATCGTAGCCTTCACCCTATTGAACTGAATGAGCTGCAATACCACACAAAAAAAAAATCTGCTATATTTTTAAAATCCTGCACAACTCTTTTAAAGGGGTTGTCCTGAGGTTGAAAAACCATGGCTGCTCTCTCCCAAATACAGCTCTACACCCGATCGTGACTAGTGTGTGGTATATGATACTATGATAGCAGTTAAACTTCATTCACCTCTATACAGCGGAGTTGTAATAAAGCAAACCTTGGTCACGTGTGGAGACGTTTTTGGAAGAAAGCAGCCATGGTTTTTCAACCTCTGGACAACCCCTTTAAGATGTGATGACAGTGTACTCACACAGCGATAAAATATTGAAGTGACCTCATGTGTAACATGTAACCTCACCTTTATCTGATCGATCAAGATCTGAAGATAAGCGTCCGATTCGGCGAGCTTCTTATCAAAGTCCTGGACGCTCGGAACGAATCCCGAATCCACACCCTGAGAATAAAAAGAAGACATAATGTTAGACGAGCGCTGCCTGGAAATCAAGAGAGTCACAGCTCGGGTCTAATTACTGACGCCCAGGAGCGTTACTGACACGTAAGACCACAGCTCGCTCTAACGATGCCCGACCAGGAAACAGAGACGAGATAGTAAACCATGTGAACCGCAACGCTCTCAACAAGCGAAACAAGTCATCCAACGGCGAGCTCTGAGTCTGAGGTGTACGGACACAGGATACTGCAAACAGATCAATGCCAGGGAGAGGAAAGAACAGATTCACTGGGAGCAGAGAGGCCCGGAGTGTACACAAGGCTTAGACAGGGTGTAACCACAAGTCTAATATGTAGACACCGGGCACAGCCCTTTCCAAGCTGCAAACACAATAGAAGGGCTGAAATCATTGCAACGGGAGATAAGCGGCACCCGCAACCATGTGCAACCCAGAGACACAGACAAAACCGATGCAAATACTGCCAGAGTGTAAATGGTTAAGAGGGATGTCAGACTATAATTGTATAATAGAGTATCTTGCCCTTCTAAGAAGCTCCAGTTATCACCATCCTCATCTGTAGCGACTTCATGTCTTCTCCTAAAGGGCAGAGCGGCTGTGCCTGCCACGTATCCCACATAGGGAGGGGGCGCCGCTCCAGACGCCTGCTCTGCCAGGACCCGGAAAGAAAGCCCCAAATCCTCCAATTACACGGCTACAGACTACACCCATGTGCGCTACTAAGCACCTCTACAGATACACACACAGGCGCTGCAGCACTGTACATACAGGACAGAGGCAGCATAAGGAGCCACGGATCCACCAGCACAGAGGGAGTCACGTCATGTGATACACAGGCCGTCCAGCCTACAGGCGCTACACCTACATACCTGTCATGTAGTACATTGTATTACATCACGTATCGTCTATAGAGCTGCATACATGCAAAAAGTACAGGTGCATTTTTCATATAAATAAGTGTATTTTTATGTAAGTTTACATAAAATGAGAAATATATATATATACATACATATACACACACACACACGGTCCCATACTTAAGAACACCCGACTTACATACGACCCCTAGTTACAAACGGACCTCTGGATGTTGGTAATTTCCTGTACTTTAGCTTTAAGTTATAATAATCATCTGTAACAGTTATCACAGGCGTCTGTAATGAAGCTTTATTGTTACTCCTGGTTCTTATGACAACCGAAAATTTTTAAAATCCGATTGTCAGAGACCCAAACATTTTTGACTGGGGTTACAATTATAAAATACACAGTTCCCTCTTACATAAAAATTCAACTTAAGAACAAACCTACAGAACCTACCCCGTACTTAACTCGGGGACTGCCTGTATATGTGATATAAATATCTCTATCTAATACATAGAGACACACTATATAATAATTTTTCAGACCCTGGGGCCACCCCTCTACACCCCCATGACATGGAGATGGCGTAGTCGCTGTAGGAAAACTGGTGTAGAAGCAGTGATAAATCTTCCTGTGTGTGTATATTTGTGTGTGCATTTCCTTATATGTTGTTTTTAACTTGGAGGGTTGTTCAATCACAACAAGATATGTGCAATCCTGTGGATAGACGGGTCCTACAGGTGGTACCCCTATAGATCTGGAGAGCGGGGATGGAGCGACAGGTTGGACATGTGTGCAGCAAGTTTATGGGTGATGTCACACGTGGCGTTTTGAACGCGTTTTTAGCCCTTTTTCAAGCAGTCTGTCAAAAACCGCATTTAGATTATTTAGATAATTGGTCAAACCTGTCAAAAACGGATGCTTAAAAACGGGTCAAAATGCATTCAAAATGTCACGTGTGCCATCACCATATGGCTGTATCCAACTACTGTGATGTTAGCTCTGCCAGCGCTATAGCGATAAATAGAACAGCAGGCGTACGGGTCACCAGCTACTCTGTTGATTCTGGGTACAACAGACCCCCATACTCATGACTGGTGGGGGGTCCCACCACTGGGATACCCACAAACTAGCAAGTTATCCCACCACTGGGATACCCACAAACTGATGTGATGGGACACCCCTTTTAATGGGGTTAAACGGGACAATGTCACCAGTTTTCACCCTACTAAGGATGAAATGTATTTTCTAAAATTACCTATTTTTTTTAATGAAATCTCATCTGTTTACTTTTAAATTTTAAGAAAAATCTCCAAAGCCATATGCAAATTTGCAGAGAAGAGTCATATTTTTGCTGAGAGGAGTCAAGTTTGGAGGCTGCAGGGGGAGTGTCGCTTCAAACGCCCCTTGTGTCATTCTATAGCACCTAGAAAGATGATTTTGGTGTCATATTAAAGAGAAGATTCTCATCTTTCAGACCACATCAGGGTTTTGGTTTTGTGATCTACAGAACTGGACAGTTAAAATTACAATTCCTGCATTTTTAACTGTACACTGCCTGTATCTTTGATCACAGAACCACAAGCATAATGTAATCAATGCAACTGCTTTCTATTTTTGGACTCTCAATTGGTAGATTTCAGCACTGTATTTAGAAACACTGCAGGCTGTATATAATTTATGTACATGAAGTTATCATTGGAGTAGCTGCAAGGCCGAGTCACTACAGTAAACATGCCCGGGCCACACAGCTTCACATCCCTGCTAGTGTCACGTCTGCAGGTCAGCGGGGGTGTCATCTGGTGTGCACCGGACGGGCAATGACTTCATGTACAGGGTTGTCATCAGTGCCTGAATATGGTGGAAACAGTGTTACATTACCATATAATATAATATGTAGAAGTTTCCAGCTACCAGAGGCTGTAATAGGCTGCAATAGTTACATAGCTCATAAATGATGTGTCATACATGTCTCTATTACATCCGCTATTCTCCGCTAAAATTTTACAAACCCCCTCCCCCCCCCAAAAAAAAGCCACCCTTCAATATACGTATAACAATGAGGAGCTCAATCTGCCAGTCATATGTATTTTTAGGTTATAAAACCATAATACAGGAAGTACAAGCAGAACACACAGATACAATGTGGCAGAACACACAGATACAATGTAGCAGAACACACAGATACAATGTAGCAGAACACACAGATACAATGTAGCAGAACACACAGATACAATGTAGCAGAACACACAGATACAATGTAGCAGAACACACAGATACAATGTAGCAGAACACACAGATACAATGTAGCAGAACACGCAGATACAATGTAGCAGAACACACAGATACAATGTAGCAGAACACACAGATACAATGTAGCAGAACACACAGATACAATGTAGCAGAACACACAGATACAATGTAGCAGAACACACAGATACAATGTAGCAGAACACGCAGATACAATGTAGCAGAACACACAGATACAATGTAGCAGAACACACAGATACAATGTAGCAGAACACACAGATACAATGTAGCAGAACAGCAGAATATGAGCTAAAAGGTAGATGAGATGTAACCAGAGGTTATCACTGGTTTATACCCAGAGAGGTCCAGTCACCAGCTGCACCGGTTCTGCTAGATGTACAGACGCATTAATGCCCTGTGTGAATGGATCCCCGGTACTGTACTGGGAAGTGATTCTCATTCTACAAAGCAGAAAAATGTCGCTTTTCCTGACTACAGAGGTTTTCCTGACATATCCAGATTGTTATAGGGGTTTACCCATGAAAGAAAAGTCAAATTTTTACGCAATAAAGGTCATTTTTAACCCCTTACTTTACAATATCACTTCGTTTTATTGGACGTTTAGCTTCCATCACTCGGTGATGGGTCAGTGTAAGATTCCAGAGTGTGGACTCTCTAAGTAGACACTTTATGATCCATCTAGTTCTGTGAGCGGACAATGTGCTTAAATTATCAGGGTACAGGTTTATCTACACTTTCATTTAGCCTCTGAACATTGTAATAGTATCTGACACACAGTAAAAGAGAGATGAGAAATAATCAAATCCATGAGATGCACATTACACATGACATTCTCAGCTCTATTATCACAGTCATAACATACACGGCGCTGCTATATCTCACCTATAACACATACTGTCAGCACTGCTGTGCCTCCCTCCCCTGGATAAAGAACTTCTGTCTGTAGCTTTCATGTGCCAGCAGGAAGTCAGTGTGTGTGAGCTCATCCTGGAATGCAGGGGTGGGGGCAAGACAGAAGAACAATATGTCAGCTGACCCTAAACTCATAAGATCCAGGGTTGGGTCCGGGGGCAGCCAAAATTGTGTACACCAGTACTGATAGAGACAGGTTGGACTTATATCTGTTAATAACAGTGAATTAGAGAATGTGTTATTTTGTTATACTGGGTACATATAAGAAACTTGTCTGTTTAAATACCCCTTTAAAGAGGGCCTGCAAATCTATGGGCAGAGCTGTCTGCCAGGTGCAGTACCCCACAATCAGTGGGGGTTGGCTAAATCTTTGTAAGAGTCATTGGCCGCATGTTCCAGGGGTCTTTACTATGATGCCGATTCTATAAAAATAGTAAAAAAAACAAACCCCAAAACATAGAAATGTCTCCTTACCAAAATCTGGCAAGAACAACCGTACGACGCGTTTCTTCACTATGTTTTTCTTCTAAACTTTGTGCGCCACAAACTTGGCAGGAGCGGCCGGGCCTGGAGGTAGGGGCTGAGTGGTACATAGCAGGGTACTCATTGGATTGACTATTTAACCCTTTTCTCTCTAAATTAGCTTAGTGGGAACATTGGAGAGAACATCAGCTTTTCCTGCCAAGAGTTCGGGAGAGATGAATCAAGTATTTGTGAAGGGCCCAGTTGTTGTGATGTGGGATCCGTGTGACGTCCGTGCCAAGAAATACAAGCTCACCTTCTAAAAGCTTTCTGATAAAAGCCTCAGGTGCCCAGAATGTGCCCTCCTGCCAGGTACAAGGAGAAACAATAGAAGGAGTTCTATTACCAGACCCCAAGCCAGAAAAGGAATTCCTGTCCTGTCTACCCAAAAAGTGGCGCCTTTTATACACCTGAAAGGTGATCCTTGAGCTTGTGACCCCGGGACATTACTCTGATAAAGACATTAACAAGAACGGGGGGTGAAATGCGTTGGGAAACATTTTGTGATGTACGTGGGAGGTTAATGGAATTTTAATTGACGGATTGTCCTCAGGGACGCCATTAATATGTGATTTAGGAAAGGTCAGACTCAACCCCTGCAACAACTACCCGCAGCTTCTGGCCACAGATCACAGAGTCAACTGCTTGTGGCTCAGTGCTCACAGCTTAGGACTGTAGAACTAGGTGTAATCCCCCAATAAGCAGATATTGATAGCCTTAGGCTATATTCACACGAACGTATGGGGGACGTATATACGGCCGATATACGTCCCCCATACACTTCTATGGGCGCACGGCACCCTACGGGAGCGGTACGGTGCCGCACACGTGCGGCACCGTACCGTTCCGTACCCGGGAAAAAGATAGGACCTGTCCTATCTTTTCCCGTAATACGGCGCCGTGCGCCATAGGTTGCTATGGAGAGGGGCGGGGGTGACCTGCGCTCACCTCCTCCTCCTCTCCCCGTACACTGCCGTTGCCCGCTACGGTACGGTACGGGCGGGCAACGGCAGTGTGAATGTAGCCTTACAGGCAGACAGGCCCAACCTTCAAAGAGTCGAACATCTCCCCAAAATTATAATCTTCTGGCAGCAGGTCCTAAAAAATACCTGTAATATTTAGGTTTATTATGTGGTTTCTGAGAAATTCTCCTTTTAATCCATATGCTAATGAGGCAGTTGGTGCACCGCTACACTAATCGTCAGGGGAGAAGGGGATTTGTCATATGGGAAGAACGGGGCCACACTGTAAGCAGAAGGAAGTAATCTAGGCGGGAACAGCAGTGCTCTGGGTGCCAAGGACAAGCCCCAAGTGCACCGGCTGCCTCATAAATTTATGGATTGAATAAGAAACATCTTGGAAATGCAGAATGGAAAACAAAACAAGAACACACACAACCCTCATGCTGCCTGCAGATAACACTTTGTGGCAGTGATAAACCTGAGCAATATACTGGACAGTCCAAGACAAATCATATGTATTAATTCCAATTGGTCTGCTCTATGACATAGTTAAAGAGAACCTGTCAGCAGAAATTGACCTAATAAACCACTACCAGTGTGTTGCCAAGCAGTTGCCTACCTTTTAGATCTTGTTTCTTTCATGGCCCAGTAGGTGGTATCATCTGAAAAATGTAATTTCAAGTTGGTCGACAAAAAAAAGGTGTTACACTGCTTGACAATATTCTGGTAGTGGTTTATTAGGCCAATTTCTGATGACAGGTTCCCTTTAAATTGCAAACTTTGTGCAATCTGCAGTAACACCACAATTTCCAGCATCCCTAGACATATCTCCATTAGGTTTTCTGATTCTTGTTTTTAAGAAAGGTCCCAGAGGTGAAGTCCACATCTTTAAAGGGGTTGTCCAGAGGTTACAAAACATGGTTACTTTCATCCATATAACAGCTCCTCTCCTGATGGCTAGGGATTGGTATTGCAATTAAGCTCCATTCATTTCTATATAGCGGAGCTGCATTACTGTTCCATTGTCAGCTGTGATACTGTTTTTTGGAAGAAAGCAGACATGTTTTTCAACCTCTGGACAACCCCTTTAAGACCGCTCAAGCGCTCTTAGAATGAATTGATTTACATATGGTTGGTCTCCTCTGCCCAGTGATAACAGGCACATATCTACGGGCACAGGAGGGCAAAGGGTGACGTCACTTCTGACCATCACTGTGGATAAACGATGGCCAACTAAGCCGAAACGCAGCAAATTGTACAGTAAGCTTTGGCGCTGCCCTGTGGAAACACAGAGCCAGATCAAGGCAAGTGCATTTAAAATTTTTAACTTTCCCCCAGGGTTTTCAAGTAAAATATATATATCCCCCTTTAAGATGCTACTGAAACCTTATGCAAATTCCCAGCTTTGCCTTGTAAGCAGCTGCGGCCATTATCCCTGGTAAATAATACATGAGGCCGTGTATCTGACTCCATTGCTGAGGACAAGCTGCTCTGGTTATGGATTGCGAGGGATGCGGTGTATCGCCATCCATCCATACGGAGGTTTATTGCTGCAAAGCTGCTTGGCTTGTGGACGTGAGCGAGGATATGTGGGACAGCTGGGAGGTCGCTCCGTCAGGCGCCGTGGATTTGTGGGAAAAAAATAACATAAGAAAGACCCTCATATTCATCAGCAAACTATGAATATGGACGTCTATTGGGAAGTGCGATGGGACAGAACGGGGATGTAGATACGATGATCTGTAGTTTCCAATTCCTTGTGATAGAATAAAGCAGAGTCATCCTGGGGTGCGGAGGATTACAATACCCCTTGTAGTTAAAAGGAGTTCACCAAAAATTTGGGGCCAAAACAGAAACTAGAGGCAAACGCAATCTCACAACTAAAGACGAAATGTAATCTATGATGTATAATCAGTGTCTACAGATCGAAGTCCCAAGGATCCGGTGACCATCCATTCCACCCAAAATCACGGCATAATCCTTCCTACTAAGGCTGGATTCACACGACCAGTGCCAGCCGTACCGTAGCTCGGCGGGCACACGGCAGCGCGCGGGGAGAGGAGGAGGGGGAGAGCGCTGCTCACCCCCGCCCCTCTCCATAGGGATACATGGCGCACTGCGCCGTATGCCCTGAAAAGATACGACATGTCCTATTTTTTCATGGGGTACGGAGCGGTACAGTGCCGCATGTGTGCGGCACCGTACCGCTCCCGTAGGGCGCCGCGCGCTCATTGGCGTCTATGGGGGACGTACATCGGCCGTATATACACCCCCCTTGCGGTAATGGCAAAAACAAGAAGAAAAGAGCAAGTGTGTAAAGGCTAGAAAAATCAATTAATTTTATTGTGCCATATAGGCAAACAGGTTCCCACATACAAGATAAAAACATTTAAAAGTGTACAAACACACATACAAGCACAACAAGGTGGGTCACGGTTATATATGCGAGACCCACACACAGCCACAGGTCAATACAAAAATACGTGAATGCAATGCCCTCACAATAGCAAAATAAGACTAAAGCCCTAAAAACTGTGCCTGATCCCCGTCCTGAGAGGATATGGTAGGTCAAATCCAAACGTCCAAAATAATGGCATAACAGTATTGCACAAGGTCCAGGACAAGACTGGAATAGATCAATCAAACAGAGCACAGTGAAAAGACCAAATGACAGGGAAAGTCCCCTAGGATGTAGACAAAAACAGAGCCAAGTCATAAGGATTACTAGTCTAATGAACCCAAGTGGGAAGAGGGAGAGCTGGGTCAGAGACCCATGGCTGAAGGCACCCTTGCGGTAATGTGAATGCCTAACTCTTAGCATTATATCCCCCCAGTACTTCCCTCCCTCTGGCTGCTGTAATCTCTCACAAGGGGAGAAGTGCGCCTGCACAATGTGCAGGGGGTGCAGACAGAGGGAGGGGAGGGAAGTGCTGGGGTGGACAGTGTGATAGCCTGTGAATCTACAGCACAGAGGGGATCTGGTAGCGCCCAAACCAAACAAACAAAGTCCTTCAGGCTCATTAGCATGAGGGTTGATTTAAGAAGGATAAAGGCCATGCTGAGGAGGGGCCCTGGCTATTAGCATAGTTATAAAAGTTGATTTTAGAAGGAGACTACCACAGTCACGGTGCGTGAATCTGTGGGTAATGTCCCTGGTTTATCGTGATGGATTTTGATAGTAGATTTCCTTTAAAAAACAAATGAAAGAGTTGTGATGCTCAGATCTGAACGTGTAATGGAGACAGACCTGTATCAACAGTCAAAACTAAACATGTATGTTTGTTTAATAGCCAAAATAGCAGCAACAATCTACTAAGAACATTGTATCAGTAGATTACATAGCAATTGTCATAGAAATACAGAAAGCAGTGGTGGGTGCAGTGGTGAGGCCGGGGTCCTGGTTCTTCCTGTACATCCATATACTTGCTAGTTCCATAATCCCGGGCTGGTTACATTATCAGGTTATGTAATTATATTATGCATTAGACTACAGCGTTTTTATAGAATTGTATGGAATACCATTTATATTCCTGTTCTGCATAAATGCTCCATAAAGTTTGCAGCGCTGATTTGACGGTCTATACAGGTCTGTACACAGAGCACATCCAGATCAGAGCGTCACATCTTTAAGTGTTTGATCCATTCAATGTTACAAGTTTCATTTATTATATTTTTTTGGGGATAATGAGGGGGGGGGGGGGGGGATAATATTTAGGAGATAGATGCAGAGTTACATTTGCCGGATCGCATGGACTCCCTCCATATGGAATACGTTCCGGATGGGATCTCAGACTCTTAGGAATCAGTCTTTATTATGATCATCAGCACATAAAGCACATAAAGTCCCTGTTTTTGACTCAAATCTTTTCAGAACCCCCCCCCCCTACCCCCCAGCTTCAGACTGGCATCCTGGCCGCGTGCCGAGCCCCTTCTTCAAGCAGCACAAATCTATAATTGTGATGATAATTGGCAGCTTGGTAATGTGCTGCGGATGGCTGTACACAATGTCCCTCCGCTTGTGCTGCCGCTCAATGTCAGCGGTTAGCGTTTCAGTGCGCGGATGATATGGCGGTTATATTGTAATATATTCAGAAAATACACAATGGCAACAACATTCTAGAAGAGGAGCCATCACCAACACCTCCTTCATCTTCACTAATCCAACCAGCTATGTAACTTTCAGCACAAAAAAAAATGCTACCCCTTCACCCGTCTTGGCCCCCGTTTCCCAAGGGTTTTACTAGTTTACTGGAAAATCCCTTTAAGGTATATACTGTGTATTGGACTATCCCTTTAACACAACCGCTGTGTGGTGAAGGTACTTGGGACTCTCTTAGGTAAGGAGCGTTGAGTCCATTTTTCCACATCCTCTTTTGCAGAATGAACCCAAACCTCAACAGATAAACTCAAGCAGAAGCCGCCTAAGAATACAGACGTGTTAGTGTAGAAGAACACGACTACAACATTAGCTATGCCTGACCCCCTCAATAAGGAAAGGGGGTTCAAACTTCAATTATAGACACCATTAAAAAAAAAAAAAAGAGCAAAAGCACCGAATTGTAGAACCTATACGTCTATAGGACCTCTTCAGGACCTCTGACAGTGCATGTGTTACAGAGGGGTCCTGTTCCCAGGACTAAGTGGAGCAGGAGGCTGAACATGCTTCCTGCTGCTCCTACCAGCGTCTATGAGAGTGCGGAATAGTGTAGCCGACTGTCCATCTCATAAACAAGGAATGGAGCGGCAGGACACAAGCTCAACCTGCCACTGCATTCATTTGGGACCACAGAACCCCCTTTTGGGTTCCTATAGGATGGTTCAGTATGACATCTTCTAACTAGTATCAATATGCCTAAATTACATGTACACGGCTGGAAGTACTCACCTGCCCCTCAGAGCTGCCCACCATGATCCCTCCAGAGAAGGTAGAGACATAACCGGGAGAGGCGCTGACCCGGGGATGTGTTCTCTAACAAGGAGGGAGACGTAACCACACGCCGGGAGCATCAGACCTCACAAAGGAAGGAGCATGTGACTCCATGTGAGAGCGGCTTACAGAGGACACAGCACATTAGTGAGTGAACCCTACACTCCAAAACTGATCTAGGGCCGGTGAGCACCCGTTCTGCCATCCTCCGGCTGCCTCCGTGCTGGACCTTCGCTGGCCAGTGATCCATTACATTGGTCTTATTGATTGTAACAGGAGCCCAGGACCAGAACTGCGATGAAGACGTCTCCTACAATAACAATTATTCATCGCACTTGTTCCTGTTCTTGGTTCTGGCCACAATCTTGGCTGATAATTACTTGCAGTGTTTGCTGTGAGTCATGTACAATGTGTTGTGTCTGTTACTTGTAGGGAGTCTGTTCTAGCACCCAGCAGTATGCACCCTGACTGAGCGGGTGCCCTGAACCTCACGGCCCGGGTGCATGACACTAATCATTAGCACAGATTTCTCTGCATTCAGCCACAGGATTAGTTTATATGTGACCCAGATGGTTTAGGAACAGTGTCCATAGGAAAGGGGCTGCATGTCTAATAACCCTGACCCCCTGTCACCAGCATGAGGGGTTACCAAAACCCCCCCAGAGGTCCTCTATGCTATGGAGTGCAATGGAGAGCAAGACAAGCTTATCCTGTAGTACATACTGTATAATACACACATCAGTATGTACAGTCATTGTATGGAGAGCGTTCCCTAACGTGTCGTGTAGTGATATTCCCTGCTCTGCAGGCGTGACACTCACATACACAGGAAACCTGTCATCATTACACAGACGACTGAGCCCCGACATAAACAACAGGTCACTTCCCATTTCACAATCCCATGACTACAGCAGAACAACGCCTCAACATCAGGGGGCGCCATAATGGCCACCAGTGGATGTGCGCAGCTCAGTCACCAGTGGGATCACACACAGGACCTGTACAGAGAGGGATAGTCACCAGTGTGATTACACACACAGGACCTGTACAGAGAGGGATAGTCACCAGTGTGATCACACACAGGACCTGTACAGAGAGGGATAGTCACCAGTGTGATCACACACACAGGACCTGTACAGAGAGGGATAGTCACCAGTGTAATCACACACACAGGACCTGTACAGAGAGGGATAGTCACCAGTGTGATCACACACACAGGACCTGTACAGAGAGGGATAGTCACCAGTGTAATCACACACAGGACCTGTACAGAGAGGGATAGTCACCAGTGTAATCACACACAGGACCTGTACAGAGAGGGATAGTCACCAATGTGATCACACACACAGGACCTGTACAGAGAGGGATAGTCACCAGTGTAATCACACACACAGGACCTGTACAGAGAGGGATAGTCACCAGTGTGATTACACACACAGGACCTGTACAGAGAGGGATCGTCACCAATGTGATTACACACACAGGACCTGTACAGAGAGGGATAGTCACCAGTGTAATCACACACAGGACCTGTACAGAGAGGGATCGTCACCAATGTGATTACACACACAGGACCTGTACAGAGAGGGATAGTCACCAGTGTGATCACACACAGGACCTGTACAGAGAGGGATAGTCACCAGTGTAATCACACACAGGACCTGTACAGAGAGGGATAGTCACCAATGTGATCACACACAGGACCTGTACAGAGAGGGATCGTCACCAATGTGATTACACGCACAGAACCTGTACAGAGAGGGATAGTCACCAGTGTAATCACACACAGGACCTGTACAGAGAGGGATAGTCACCAGTGTGATCACACACAGGACCTGTACAGAGAGGGATAGTCACCAGTGTAATCACACACAGGACCTGTACAGAGAGGGATAGTCACCAATGTGATCACACACACAGGACCTGTACAGAGAGGGATAGTCACCAGTGTGATCACACACACAGGACCTGTACAGAGAGGGATAGTCACCAATGTGATCACACACACAGGACCTGCACAGAGAGGGATAGTCACCAATGTGATCACACACAGGACCTGTACAGAGAGGGATCGTCACCAATGTGATTACACGCACAGAACCTGTACAGAGAGGGATCGTCACCAGTGTGATCACACACACAGGACCTATACAGAGAGGGATCGTCACCAGTGTGATCACACACACAGGACCTGCACAGAGAGGGATAGTCACCAGTGTAATCACACACAGGACCTGTACAGAGAGGGATAGTCACCAGTGTGATCACACACACAGGACCTGCACAGAGAGGGATAGTCACCAGTGTGATTACACACACAGGACCTGTACAGAGAGGGATAGTCACCAGTGTGATTACACACACAGGACCTGTACAGAGAGGGATAGTCACCAGTGTGATTACACACACAGGACCTGTACAGAGAGGGATAGTCACCAGTGTGATCACACACAGGACCTGTACAGAGAGGGATAGTCACCAGTGTAATCACACACAGGACCTGTACAGAGAGGGATAGTCACCAGTGTGATTACACACACAGGACCTGTACAGAGAGGGATAGTCACCAGTGTGATTACACACAGACACACGAGACTGAAAGCAGCAGAAAACGCCCTCTGTGCCATCAGGAACACTATTAGACTGCTTGAATTTTCATGAATTGCCCCACATAGGAACATTCACATGGGACATGAGATTTCAGATTTCATTAGTGCCGAGAACTGGAGTGAGAAGCAGCACATCGATGGCCATGCTGCGGCTACCTAACACCTACCCCACAGGTCTCTTTCCCTGGCAAACTTCTTCTTTTACAGCAGGTTGAGATTTTAGTAATTCTCATTCCCTTTGCAGCGGCCTTTCCACATGTATCTGTGGAGACACATCTGCAGAGTGTGAATATAACCTTATACAGACACACTGATAATCTTGCAGCCAAGTTACAGGACTGTTACATGACTACAACAAAAGGACTTACCCTAAACCTAGTGCCCTGCGCTTGCAGCCTCCCTCCCCCATCAGGCAGACAATAATGAAGGCAGGATACTTGTACACATCTTCTTCCCCCTTCCCCCTCTTCTGTAAGCATACAATGCATTTCCACCTCGTGTCCTTGTATGACCTCCTGTGGCTCCACATCACAATCATTACACATACAGGTGCCCCCCCATTTTCCAGCTCTGGGTATCAGACATGATAACAATGACAGGACGATGATGGCTGCTGGTACTTACACGGCTGCAGCCTTCCTCCGCCATTGTGATCACACATCCCCATCAGCGAGTAGCATGCTTTATACTTACAGGATCCAGCTACTTCCTCTGCACGTCGTGCTGACCTGCTGCTCGCCTCCCACCCACAAACCATTGGACGGGGTGTCGCTTACAAATCCACAAGATCAGAGCCCATTGGGCTCCCGCAGGTCACATGACGCGGTGCACGGTTTAGCAATACACTGGGGAACATGCCAGATCTGATTCACATCACGCTCAGACCTCCGCTGCCATCAGATACAATTACAGATGTGTTAACCCAATGTTATCTCCGAGCAGGAAGACGTCGCTAGCCTCCGCTACACCCCACGCTAAGAAACAAAACCAAAATGGAAGGATCCTCCACCTCATTTCCTATAGATACACAGTCCTAATAAATAATATTAATAATTCTTTATTAATATAGCACCTACAGATTCTGCAGTGTTGCACAGAGCTTTGCCAAATTGGACCCTGTACCCATGGGGCTCACAATCTAATCAACCTACCAACATGTTATGGAGTGTGGGAGGAAACCAGAGGACACAGGGGGGGGGAAACCCATGCAAACACTGAAAGAACATACAAACTCTTTGCAGATGTTGATGGAACTTGAACCCAGGACCGCAGCGCTGCAAGGCTGTAGTGCTAACCACTGAGCCAGCATGCTGCCCAACTTCTGCATGTTGTCCCTTTAGGAGTATGTTCACACAGAGATAATGAAGCTTTGTTACTGACTTCCATTGAAAACAAATAGGCAGAGCAGGGAGATTTTTGAAACAGATTTTGAAGAGGAAGTCCTCAAAATAAGCTTTGAAAGGGACTTGGTCACTAGCTTTTACCCCATAAAACTACCAGCCCTCTCAGGTCAGGTTTGAAATGTCCTTTCTAGATTTCCCTCTTGTGAAATAACACATAAAAAAAAAAAAAGAAAAAAAAAAAAAAAAACTTCCTCCAAAGCGACAGGAGAAGAGTCATGTTTGCCTGAGATCAGTCATGTTTAGAGGCTGCAGAGAGAGTGTCTTCAGACACTTTAGCACTTACAAGCATGCAGCTGGTGTCATATTAAAAATATCATCTTTCAGCTCAAATCAGACTAGTACAGAACCAGAACAAACCCATTAAAGAAATAAACAGGAATTGGGTCTGCAGTTTCTATTTCCAGCTAGGTTTTTAAATTCCCGTATCTCCCGTTCTGAAGATCACAGAATCACAATCCTGATGTGACCTGAATACATGGTGCCTGCATAAAAGATGAGAATTTCATGTTTCTAGGTGCTACAGAACAGAAGATCGGGGAGTCTTAAGTGACTCTTCCGCCACAGCCTCTAAATTGACTCCAACAAATGAGCATAGAAAGGTCATATTTTGCTTTGCGTGTGACTTTTGTAAGAGAAATTTTTTTTTTTATAGGTAATAAGTGAGTTTTCACATAAAAGAGGGAATTCTAGAAAGGATATTTCACACCCGCTTCTACTTTACAGACTAAAGTGCAATACCAAGAACATCTATATCTCTGTCCTTATGTAAAGAGTCCACAAATTTCATCAACATCCTCCATCCGTTCAGATTACGTGAAAGCAACGGCGAGAGACATTTCTGCAACAAGTCTGATGTGTGCAAGTTTCCTCTGACCGTCCATTTACATCATAA
Organism: Engystomops pustulosus; assembly: GCF_040894005.1. Lineage (NCBI taxonomy): Eukaryota > Metazoa > Chordata > Amphibia > Anura > Leptodactylidae > Engystomops > Engystomops pustulosus. The sequence goes on along the minus strand of NC_092420.1, from coordinate 88,633,441 downwards.
AAAGTATTTGGCAACTAGAAGATAAAATCTCTCAAATTTGAGGTTTTGTTCCCCTAAATCCTAGAATGACGCGGTCCTTCCTTACCCCTGGTCCATCACAGCTCTGCAGCTACTATACACAAGCAGAGCTGCAGTGTAAAGTATGGAAAGTGACCATAGGTCATCAGTAACATAACAATAGCACACCCAAGACACGGGAACCCGTCAGCTTCTTGTACATTATTGTATAGATGTGCGAGATACAAGGACATCAAGTGACTACAACAGGCCAAGGACTTGGACAACAATCCTAAAATTAGCTCAAACTTAGAGGACAAGACCAGAAACACAAGATAAACCACGTAACAGAGTCTTGCAATAAATGAACAGTTACCAGAGGCTTAACATAACCTCTTAAAGAACAAAGGAGTCATTGTCAGAATTTTGGTAATGATCACATCCCCTCAGGATAGGTCAGCCACACCATGTGACCATGAAGTCCAATACCCAGCATCAAGTACAATACAGAGGGAGTTCCGCTTCCAATCGTATTGTGATAGGTCATCAATATCAAAATCATTGAAAAGCCCTTAAACCCACCTCCTAAAAGGAGGTACAACTATACATTACAAAATGCGTACTCTGAGATTCACAGACATGACATTTAGTCACTTCCCCCTTCCAAATAAAAAGGGTTTGTATAATTGTTTAGTGTGTGATCTTTAGGACCTCCACCGATGAGGAGAACAGGGATGCCCATGGGTGAAGGAGTAGTGCACAGGTGCTACTGATACACCCTAAAAGGGTTCTAGTAAATATTTACATTATATGTAGCAGATCAGTGATAAGATTTTAGGGTTCCATTTCCCACTAATGTGTGGAGTAGCAGAATACAAGCTGCTCCGTTCATGGGGTGACACAATGCATAAACAACCCACTTCACCATCCATTACTGAGAACAGGACCCCCCATTCTCTGCTTACTTGGGGTCCCTGCAGTCTAACACCACCCTGATCAGCTTGATATTCCCAATCCACATGATGGGGTGTAACAAACTTCCACCAGCCTGACAGAGTCCAGTGCTGTGCTAGACCTCTAGAAGTGAATGCAGAGGTATAGCCACACATACACATTATGGACGGGAGGATCCCATTTCACATGACTGGTGGAGGTCCCAGCGGGGTAGGTTTATCCTATATACAGGATAGATGTTGTTCATGGGTCTACATTCATAATAAAATCATACAGGTGACACAACCCTTACCTGTAGCTGCAGGGTGTGACGCAGGATAGTCTCTTCTAACGCGTGAATCCACTTCTCTCTTTCGTCTGCATCTCGGGCTGTGAGAAGGAATGGTGAGAGATGAATGTACAGCTCAGGAGGTTAGAGAGACCTCGCAGGGGGAGGACTTCACCAGAACAGGAACAGGACAATGAAATCAATCAGCACCAGATAAGACAACACATTGTTACAAGGTCTCCATGATGCAACACGCTGGATACTGTTTATGTGATCAAGGTCCCTGCGCGTCTCCTCATCTGATGCAAAACACTTGTACATCACCTTTATATAGCCGAGAAGGAAAAACAAGCCCTAAAAAAAGAAAAAGACTAAAAAGTGCTGCAATATTACACCAGTCAATAAAAGGAGGCGACGGCCTGACCTGAAGGGGCTGTGGGGCAGATCTGCACTGCGCCAAATTTCCACCATGTTTGCAAATCTGCCCAAAAACACAGCGGCCCAGATATAGTATTGTGTCTGCACGGAGAAAAAGTGAGTCCCCAAAGCTACAGGTGCAACTCTGCAGAGCATAGACCTCCTTATCAGGCAGAAGGTCTTTAAGGGAATCCACCACCAGGATGAAGGAGTGTATGCAGATGAGCCTGAGGGGCTCCAGGCTCTATTAACACCTATGGAGCCTGGAGCCCCTCAGGCTCATTTGCATACAGTCCTTTATCCTGGTGGTAGATGCCTCATGTGCCATTAAAGGCCACACATGCAGAAGTGGAGCTCAGTATAGATTTTAACTGGTTTAGGGCCAGGTTAATTTGTCATTCCAAGGCCATTTGTTCAGGTTTTTGCACTTAATGCAAAAAAAGTTTTTTTTGTGTTTTTTTTTTACATTTTTGCAGTATTTTGTTAAGGAGAAATACAGGATTTTTTTAAAAAAAATTAATCTTTGGCTCTGTATTACTTTAATCCAACATTCTAGGTTCAAAGGAGTTATCCTGAGGTTGAAAAACATGGCTCCTTTCTTCCAAAAACAGCCTGACACCTGACCAAGGGCAGTGCTGCCATTGCTGCATAGAGAATAATAATAATACTAAAGCTGTATTCATATAGCGCTGTCATATCCCGCAGCGCTGTACGGGGCAGGGAGCCAAGTTGCAATACCTGCACAAACCATAATTTTATAAATTATGCAAATGAACCAGATGGGCTCCAGGGTCCATAGATGTCAATGGAGCCCCTTCCGGTCATTTGCATAATATTTAAAATCCTTTATTTCTTAAAAACAAGTGCAGAAGAAGATATACAAAGAGTGGATCCGGCCAGAGGGGACACACACCAGTATGTCAGTGCGCTTGGTTTACAATCCTTCATTCTGGTGGTAGATATCCTTTAATAAATCTGGTTTGCTACCTGTGATTAATGGCAATGTTTGCTGGCCCAGAGCGAGGTCATTACACTAACCCAAATACATAAGAATCAGCGACTGACTCCATAGGATAAAGCAACAGATCAATGAATCTCCTGCAGAATGTAGATGAGGGAAGGGGAGATGTAACACCACATGATGGGGCTCATAGAGAATGATGATACAGGGGGAGGCCAGAGCCACAAAAATTATATTCTCCTTTTACTGCAAGTTGACTCACCTGTTGTGTCACCAATCTCGGAACTATGGTATCTTCTTATATTTGTTATCTATGGCCGCCTTTCTTCTAAAATTTAAAATTATGTCAATGAGCAAGAAGGGCTCTAGAGGGCATACTGGAGCCCCTCCGTGCTGTAGCTTCACTGTCCGTTACACTCTAGAGGAGCAATTCCCCCCCCCCTTCTCCTACTGTGTGAGATTACATCCGGCAGAAAAAAGAGGGAGGTGCAAAAATGTGTGAGACAGTATAACAGTCTGTGAAGCTACAGCACAGAGAGGCTCTGGTAACACCCCCAGAGCCCTTCTGGCTCGTTATCATAATTATAAAGTTGATTTTAGATGGAAGGAGGCCATTGATAACAAATATAAGAAGATTACCACAGTGCCTGGATCAATGAGTAAGTGTCCCTGGTTTATTACAAGGATTTTGAGGTCACATTTCTTTTTAAGGGGTTGCTACGTGTATGAGTTTGTGTGGGTGGGGGAGGGTAATCAATATCATCCTGAAGCGCAGTAATGAAGGCTACCACTCATTAGTATGTGTCCTGCAGGTAAAGGGGAGCCGTTTAGTTGGATGGGGTGAAGCTTGAGGCATCTTGAAACTGCTTGGTCTTTGTTTTAACTGATCAGGAATTAGACAAGATCACTAAATGTTAAAAATGGCAATTACTGGATGAGTTACTGGAAGGAGCTTGAGATTTTTCAATGCGGAGTGGATTTTTTTCATTGGTATTGTGTAGATTTAGAGTGTAATTTTGGATGGGGTGGCGCTATGCTGGGCTGATGGGAGGAGGCAGAACATTCCAGCTACACAAGCCAAAATATACAAAGCTATAAAAAGGCTCAAATGATACAGCGTAGTTACATGGATCTACAGTTATATTCATTCAGTCTGACCCTGTCCGGATCCCTCGCAGTACACAGACCAGATAAGCGGGCATTACCTGTATGTCAAAACAGGACAGGGGGCTGCCGCTCCACCATTACTGAGAATGGGGCCCCAGCAATCAGATCCTTACCAATCACCATGTTATTCCCTATCCTGATACCTTCTAAACTTGGGACAACTCCTTTAAAGGTGAACAGAGCCTTATTAATTGTGCCAAATGTAAGTAAAGTGTTAATAGGAAACCAAATCAAACTATTTTTAGGAATAAGCCAAATATGAGTAAGTGTCCCTGGTTGATCATGATGGATTTTGATGGTAGATTTCCTTTAAGACATTTATGGTTGCACTGGAATAACATATGATGCTGCAGAATATTAAAGCTTTCCTATGAGGACTGCTGACATGACATAAATGTCAGAGTGGATCCATTACCTTCTCCACCTCTTTGGTCAATCATTTTTACAGCATTTAATAGCATATTAGGCACAAAAACTGGTAACTCTCATTGTTCTAGAATCATGGAGGCCCTCAAGCAGTGAAGAGATACCTATTAAAGGGGTTGTCCACAGGATAAAAAACATGGCCGCTTTCTTCCGAAAACAGCGCCAACACTGACTATGGTTTGTGCCGGTATTGCAACTCAGATGCATAGAGATGAATAGAGCTGAGTTGCAATACCACACATTACCTAAGGCCAGGGGTGGCGTTGTTTTTGCATGAAAGCAGCCATGTTTTTCAACCTGCGGACAACCCTTTTAATAGGTGTCGCTTTACTGCTTGAGCCCCACTGCATTCTAGAATAATGAGGATTATCAATTTTTGTGCCCAATATCCTATTTAGGATATTGTACTGTCGGGTGTGCGGCACCAAGCTGCCTCCTTCAGTCTAGGACCAACCCCCTAAGGCCCCTTTCACACGGCCGTTGTGGGGACGTATATACAGTCACAAGATTGCAGCCGTATAGTCGTCCCTACAGATGGCAATAGGCTCAGGGCGCCAATCCGGTGCTGCGCCACACATGGGGAGAAGATACAACAGGTTTAATATTTCCCTGTTCATATGGCCGTGCATCCCTATGGAGAGGGGAGGGGTGAGCAGAGCTCAACCCTCCTCCACTCCAGCGCGCATCCTGTATGCTGGCACGGCTATAGCCCGGTGAGAATACGTGAATGTAGCCCAAGTCTAATTATCATACTGGTTCCCAAAAATATCGTCATGGTCTGCTCTGGAATGATGCAAAGAGTTTGTAGTTGTTGAGACTTCCCCTTTAAATCAATGCAGTAATAACAATGGTCATAATGCAAGATTATAATGAAAGGTAAATGGGTCCCAAACCCCCTGCGTACACAGAACCTCATGAGCTGGAGTGTCGTTTAATAACCGGAGGGGAAGACATTGAATTTCCAAGTACAATAAGAGCATTCAGTAATATTTCACATTCCCACAGAGGAGAAGTCACCCGTGTAAGGCGCTGGGGGTACAGCCAGAGTCACATCTTACCCTTTCTACGGTTCAGCCACAGCATGCAGTGCCGAAACATAGCAGTGATAGAAGGCATTGATTTGTGAAGGGATGATCGGGAATGGTTAGTAAAAAGCAGAGGAGAGATGGTGACAAGGAGTGCGGATGAAAAAGGGAAAGAAGAAAAATTTAAAAAAAAAACCTTGAAGTCTCCAAGAAAAACTCCACCTTAAAAAGGCAACACAAGATAAAAAAGCCCAGCTCCTTCGGCTTGTATCCCGTCCAGAGGCTCCGGAGGAACGTTCCCCAGAAAACTCCTCATGGCAGAGCGTCCGGCACCAGGCAGCATCGGCTTCTGTGAGTCCGTCTGTATCCACCGCAGAGCGCGCTATCCCATCCCAGCAGCGCACCAGGGACCGGCCGCACAACACTCACACACACAGGCAGGAAGATTTATGCTCACCCTGAAAATGAAAGGTTTTCTGATCGACTGTTATGGTGAAGGTGCTGTCGTCCTCGTCGTCGATACCAATCACGGCCCCCTGTGGAACAAAGCAGAGCAGAGAGAGCTGAGCGGGGCAGCAGTGACATCAGCAGTACATACGGTATTACTACAGCACTGCAGTACAGCAGCCAGGAGGAGGGGAGGGGGGGGCACGGAGACGGGAAGGAACCTGCAATTATACAGTAAATCTAAGAGCGACGCATGAACGCCGGCCCGGCACAGAGGAGCAAAGGATACTAGATGGGAAATGTCTCAAATTCATTAAAAACCTCAAGTTTATTATTTTTGCAATTTCAGCCCCGGCACCCACCGGCTTTCCCCATCTCTGGAGATCACACGCTGTGGAGTTTCCATACTAAAATCTGCATACCGGACCAAACCTCTACACCAGTGATTTTTAACCTTTTTTGAGCCGCGGCACACTTTTTATACTTAGAAAATCCTGGGGCACACCACCAACCAAAATAGCACAAAATGACACTAAAACAGTCATAAAAGGCCTCCCTTTACTAATAAAAAACCCCTAGCGGCCTCCCTTTACTAATTAAGAGCACCAAGCGGCCTCTCTTTACTAATAAAGAGCCCCTAGCTGCCTCCCTTTACTAATTAAAAGGCCCTAGAGGCCACCTTGATGTCTTCTTCCGCGTACCTTCACTCCTAATGGCGATCCGCTCACCTTCTGTAGCTCCTGCACCGCGCGACTCTGGTCACGTGACTTACGCGACCTGACATCAGGTCGCGTCAGTCACGTGATATGGGCCGCGCGGTGCAGGAGCAACAGAAGATGGGCGGATCGCCGAGGCGGGGCTTGTAGGTAAGTATGGGGGCGAAAACACGGGGGCGCGGCGGCAGCGCTACACAGGGGCACCATAGTTCGGGGAACTTTCCCCGCGGCACACTCAACCATGTGTCGCGGCACACTAGTGTGCCGCGGCACACAGGTTGAAAATCACTGCTCTACACGACCCGCATGGATAATCTGCACTAGGAACCCGGCGCCCCCTATGTTTTTATTTAAATCATTAACGTTCTTAATAAATCTTTGGCTCATAAAATACATCCCTCGATTTAACCCTTTAAGGACCTCGCCCTTTTTTTGTTTTTTCGTTTTTATTTTTCACTCCCCACAAATCAAAAAACTTTTTACAAGACTGCTTTTTTTCCTGCGTAACAAATTGCACTTCATAGTGACGGTATTTAATATTCCGTGCCGTGTACTGGGAAGAGGGGAAAAAAATTCTGGTAAAATGCAATTTAAATTTACAGATTTCACTGAGCGCCCCAAATGCCAGTTCTACTTTATTCTTTGGGTCGGTAAGATCATGAGGATACCAAATTTGTATAGGTTTTATAATGTTTTCATACATTTACAAAAATTTAAGATCTTCTGCCGCTAATAACTTTTTCATACTTTGGTGTACGGAGCTGTGGGTGGTATGTTATTTTGCGACTTTTGATGAAGTTTTCAATGCTATAATTTTTAGGAGGAGCAACAATCTCCAACAAGATGGCGGCACCTATGCGCCGCCATCTTTTTGAAGCCACCAGCAGCAATCTGTTGCCGGTAAGTCTTTGCTGCGATATTCAGCAAAGACTTACAGGTTATGGAGAGGGCTCAGTCGTGAGCCCTCTCCATGCACCCGCAGCCGACCCGTGACGTGCTATTATGTTACGGGTCGTTAAGGGGTTAACTAAATATGTTGTATTATTTACCATCAAAAACCATCAGGATAAACCACGGACACTTACCAGTCAGCGTGATAATCTTCTTCTATTTATTATCCATGGCCTCCTTCCTTCTGAAATCAACTTTTAAAATAATGCTACAGAACCTAAAGGGCACAGGTGGTGCTACCAGACCCTAACTTCACAGGCTGTTACACTGTATCTCCCTTCCCCCTACTCCCTCAGTACTTCACCCCTCCCTCTGCCTGCTGTAATCGCACACCGTGGGAGGAGGAGAAGTGCTTGTGCACAGTTTAATGGCTTGTGAAGCTACAGCACAGAGGGGCTTGGGTAACAATCCCTACTCATTAACATAATTACAAAAGTTGATGTTAGAAGGAAGGAGGCCATGGATAACACAAATAAAAGAAGACGACCACAGTCACAGTGGCTGGATCTATGAGTAATGTCCCTGGTTTATCATGAAGGAGAGAGTGAGAAAAGGATTGTTATACATAGATTATAATAATTGTGTACCATCCATAGTAGAGAGAATTCTCACAAGTACATAAGTCATCTGAAAAACATGCAGAAACCATGGAGATTGCTGAGGTCAGGGCAGAGAGTTTCCCCGTAATCATACAATGATTTACAGCGACTTCCATGTCAGGATGTGATTCAGCAAAAGATCGAACAACAACAACATCTAACTGAAAGGGTAAGAAGACAACCCAGGCTTAAAGGGGCGCTCCAGGTTTATGATAGTGATGAGATATCTATAGAATAGCAAACTGATTGAGGTCTGATACACAGAGACCCGCGATAATCTGATCCCCAAATCCTCACGAACCAGAACAATAACAGACAACGGAGACAGAAGAACAGGATATTATTTGTTTATTTTCCCTTTCCCCCCTAAAATGTATTTTTGTGTTCCCCTTTTCTTTTAACAATCTGACTTCCTTAGGCTGTGGTATATATATATATTGTATATATATATATATATATATTAAAAAAAATTTAAACTCCTCTTAGCATTTCTGCTTGCATTGAACTCAAAAATGCATTACAAACACACCATGTGAACAAAACCTAAGATGTACCGGGAAATACAGTCGATTTTCACAATTCTAAAGGTACATTCCAACGAAGCGGGATCTATGAGTAAGTGCCCCTGGATCTTGATGGTAGGTTCCCTTTAAGGCAGTGCACACTCCAAACTTGTATAAAAACTTCCTGCAGCTTTCTAACATAGACATGAGATTTTCTCTATAGGAAAACCAAGAGGGAAGTGCTGCCACCTAGCTGTCATTAAGGGAAGTGTCTCTGCAGAAGATGCAATTTACTCACTTTTACTTATTCTACAAATTTATTTGATCTCATGCTCCGATTTTATAGGTCAGTGATGGTGAAACCCACTTATTCATTACATGTTGCCGACACAGCTATTTCATCAGCAACTTATTGCTCCTTGCTCTTCCTGAGCTTTCAATAATAATAATTATGACACCAGAAGGAGGGGAAATCTGGATTATCATTGTAGTTTCCCACCAGGAACAGGAGCTCCAATGATAGTCCAGCCCTGTCCACACCAACCTGCTCCTTCTGCAGTCCCAAGAAGCCCTGGTCTTAAAAAAATCCTATCGTTTCACTCCTATAGGAGGGCAGGTTGCCCCATCAGAAGGTTAGGACACAGGTCTCAACAGCAAAAGTATAAGGCAATGGCCCAGATATATTTTATCTGTGGCAGCTTCCGTCTACGTTTGCACTAAAAACAAGGTCTTTGGATCCTAAACGTGTATTTATTACATTTCTGCACTGCAATTGTGTCGCGGTTGCATTGTGTACGACACTTTTGAAAACTGTGCACCTAAAGGAGCGTGGGCAGTGCCTATTGGTTGTTTGAGATACATTTATGTCTAGAATCCGACAAAGTTATGTGGCGCGGTGTAGACTGAAAGTGCACCAAGAAATAAAAGGCGCAATTGTGTCACATCTGGAAAACAGACCAGATTAACTAAGTGTGTGTGACACTATTATACAATGTGGTGCACTTTGCAATATCTGGGCCAATATTTCACTGGCTGCAAATTTTGGGTCCGCTGTCCACTGTTTGTGGTCCGTGTGAGATAAGCTAAAACACCGATGACTACTCACAATTGAACAAGGCCTAAATGCGCTAAATAAGGATGCCAGTCATGCGGACTAGGCCGTCAGCTGCTGCTGCTGACACTATAGTGCGTGCCGGGACCTTCCGCTGCCAACGGAAGAGGAGAAGACCAGTGGGGACGCCGGAAAGGTTTGACTTTATTTTTTCAAGTGCTACCAGGGTCAGATGCTTGCTATATACGGGGGCAGGAGGAAGGCTATATACGGGGGGCTGGATTGTTGGCTTATACTAGGGAGTTGGTTGAGGGCTGGCTGGATATATACTAAGGTCTTTTTGGTTGAGGGAATGGCCGGGCTATATACTTTGGGCACAGGCTGACCCCAATGCATTTCCCACCCTAAGCTTATACTCGAGTCAATAGGTTTTCACAGGTTTTTTTTGTTAAAAATAGGTACCTCGGCTTATGTTCAGCTCAGCTTATACTCGAGTATATATGGTACATCATGTTCACAGTGCCAGAGAAAACAATATACAAAACAACATCCTAAAAGGTGACTGTACTTACTCGGAGACGGACACAGCCACGCCGAGACCCTCTCATCATCTTGTCTTTAGACTGTAAAGGAACGAGAAAATTTCAATTATTTGTACGGATTTAATCACTTCCACCTTATAACCTCAGAATGCATTAGGTCTGTTTTTGCATAGCATAATTTTACTCCCCCCCACCCCCTTCAACGAAGATTACATAAAATATTTAATGCATCCTCCAGCAGAGAAAACTAAAATCCACGTGATCTGACCGACAAGGTTCACAACAACAATAACAAAATGAAGCAGCATGGTGGAGACAGCGACAACCCGTGTGCAAGTCACACGTCATCACCGCGGTTGTCACTACAAGTATCTCCCCACCTCCTCTCCCCTTACAGGAGCTGAGCTGCAGTACCCCATAGTGACCACTGCACAGCGGATGGAGATTCCAGCACTGTCCTCTGTAGAGATGATGATGGGAACAGCTTATCAGATAAAAGACCATCAGATATTGATGACCCATTAACCCCTTGTCGCTCATGTCCAATTCCATTTTTCTTTCCAGTTATTTTTCCCCAATCCTTTCACAAAATTTTTTTTTTTATTATGCTGTGTACAGAGCACTTAGGGGGGTTAAAAATACAGAAAAAAGAGGTACTTGAACCCCAAGAGGGTCTGATCGTTCATAGTATATAGTTCACTATTATTGTACTGCAGGTCTATCGGTCTGCCTCATTACAGATGTAACTGCGGTCAGGAAGTAAGAGCTCTCCTTATGGAGACTGTCAATTAAGCCCTCCTTATAGTCAATGATGGCCCCCCAGGGGATTCTGGGAAATATGCAAATACACTCGACCAGGATGGAACAAGGAAAACAATGCCTCATTTAGCTATCTTGTAAGGCGCCCCCCCCTTACAATCAAGCATGACATTCAAGAAGCCTAATAACATGATGTATATCTATCATATACATATATTTATGGTAATATAATGTAAGAAATAATTATTATAATAATGTATAACCAGTTTATCTATTCCAGAAGGAACATCCCAACTGTAGACAGCGCTGTGTGGACCTGGTTGGGTCCAGTGTTGGGTCTCCCGAGTGCAGTACTGGTTTGGCTGAGTGAGAGGCTTGTGACTTGGGTCTGGAAGTGTTTTTCCGTGTCCCATTCTGTAAAACGTATGTGCATATTTCCTAACTCTAACTGCATGATCGGCCTTGGATCCTGAGACAGACCCGCAGCTGTCATAGGAATAGAATGCCAAACCCCCCCCCCCATACAACCCACCCAATAATGCCAAGATAACCTATAGATCCATCATATGCTGCCAAGGTGGTCATAACCAATCTAACATGATGGTGGTTACTTAAATCAGTGCAGCAGGTCAGTCATCCACTCCATGAACTTTGAATAAGACTGCCAAGATGCTTGGCCAGCGCTGTGAGCAGTGGGTGAAGAGCCTAGAGTCACACGGCCGTGGCCTATGACCAGTTTAGGATGGGGCTCCTTGCATCATATGGACAGGTGTCCCAGATTGCATGCAGAACAGCAGCGCCATCTCTCTCAGTATCTCAGTATCATAGGATAGTAGACAGTAGTGACATGTACTCCGGATCGCATCCATTATTGCATCACACACAATTGGGCCCAGTCTCTTACAAGAGGTTAAAACCCAAGACGCTCGATCACTAGAGCATAATAATAAGAAGTCCAGACTCTGGCTCTAGCATTTACACAATCCGAGAGCGATAGTTCATTCCCATGCATCAGCGCTCTTCTGATTAAACGCCAAGCTTAATCTTGTCCATGTGCTGTTACCCATAATGTCTCATCATCCCCCCAGCCCACAGATTAGTAGAGCCTACTGCGGGGCTACTAAACCATCGTGGCATTAGCTTTCCTGACAGTAGAACGTGCCTTGTGCATGGAAGACATACTTTATTATATAAAGGGATTGTTTGACAAAGGGGGATTTTGGTCTCTGCCATTACTGCACGGGCAAAAATGTGTCACCTAATGTAACATTAGCGCATAGGACCACACTATGACCCCAAGACTCTCACATTCACGACCCGAATACACAGATTTTTTGGTGACTTGGTCAGGACTGCAATTGGACCCCATTCACCAGAGCATAAAAAGTCTTTTGACACCACAGACTTGTACGCTTAGGCTCCTTTGTGGTCTTATAACACCCCCAGCTAATGTGCAACAATTTCTTTTATCAACTACCAACTTTTATCCTACGCTTGTACAGGAGATCACAGGTTGATCGCGTAAGTTATGAGCTGGGACACCAACGATAGCAAGACCAGACCCCCAGCAATCCGATTGGGGGGTCCCGTTCTCACTAATGGGTGGAGTACGTGTCCTGGCACATGGGAGTGTTAGATATCCCTAAGCACAATTGTGGCACTCACATAGACAAATACATGGGAGGGATGGAGATAGCAAAGCGCTGTGCTCAGCAATTTCCTGTGGTATTGAAAGGAGTGGCAAAAAACATGCTCAACCTGTCGCTCCATCCACGAGTGAGAACGTGGCCCCATATTGATCAGCCAATGGATAGGGGACAGCATACAATCTTGTTAAAACGCCTTTAACGGGAAAATAATAATTCACACAGATTACACAGCGCTGCACAGAGCTTGCCAAATCCGTCCCTATGTAGGTTTCTGTACCCAGTTCCATTTTACATAATCCTGATGTTATTGGAAAGGTTCGCTGAAGTCAACCGACCCAATTACTAAAATCCACTCTCATTCTGTAGTGCAAATGATCGAAAAGCAAAAAGACAAAAAAAAATAGAGACAAAATCCGTTTCCTCTTCCAAGAACGGCAGCCAGAAAGCGCCATGTGATGGAGACACACATGACAGGACACACAGGACTTGGCAGAGAGGATTTTTGGAAGGGATTCAGCGGCAGAGACATTATTAATGTATGAGGAGTCACAGTTGTATAGGATCAGCCCCTCACCACAATGATGCAGGCGCAGATCCTATAGGTTACAGCCAGCAGATATCCGAGCCGGCTTTATACAGAATACTGCAGCCACATGGAGATCACACAAGTCAGCAAGAACTATTCTAGGAATGTCCGGCTCTTCAGCGAGCACAGGGTACACCTGCAGCAAAATAAAGGGAAACCGTCAGCAGTTCTGGCTGTGCTAAACTGGTAACAGGGTAAAGGAACAACCCTAGAAGAAAAATCACACTTTCTAAAAGGTCAGAAGCAAAATAAATTAATAGAAGCGAATTATAATCCTGGACTGAAGCTCCTCCAAATTCACAGGGGGTATCCTCACACTGCTGTGTTCTGAGCTGTCTTCCTTTCCTTGTAAAAGAACATGAGGAGAACAAAAACACGCAGTAAAGAAACCTTTGGTGCTAGCCAAAACCATTGATTTATATTTGCATAAATCCAAATACCAATAATAATTTTTCCATGAAAACAGAATCTGATCTAAAACATTAGCGACATAGTGGGGGTCATTTACTAAGGGCCCGATTCGCATTTTCCCGATGTGTTACCTGAATATTTCCATTTTGCGACGATTTTCCCTGAATTGCCCCAGGTTTTTGATGCACGCGATCGGATTGTGGCGCATCGGCGCCGGCATGCACGCGACAGAAATCGGGGGCGTGGCTGAACGAAAACCTGACGGATTCGGAGAAACCGCTGCATTTAAAAAAAGTGTCGCTGGACTCGCGCTTACCTTCACCCGGCAATGGATCGTGAGCTCCAGTGCATTCAGCGCAGCAGCGACACCTGGTGGACGTCGGAAGAACTACCTTAGTGAATCGCCGGAAGACCAGAATCCACCGCAGAGAACGCGCAGCTGGATCGCGAATGGACCGGGTAAGTAAATCTTCCCCATTATATTACTTGTGCTATTGTGTGTGCAATGTCTTCTTATATGTCTACTGTGTGACAAGATCCACTGTGCAACAAACTGTGTAAAGTTGCATGATGGTGCACATACACGTGGCGTTCTGAAATGCATTACGACAGCTGGAGAGGAAGAGATTTGCCCAATTACATTGCTGTTAATATTTGCGCTTACAAAACGCAATGTTAACACATGCATTAAAGTCACGTAAACATTTGCAAGTTGTGAACTCAATGTTAACATGGTGTAAAGAAGTGTTGACATCGTATTAATATTTTGTGTGAACGCAAGTGTTAACAGCAATGTAATTAGGTAGATCTCCCCTCCTCAGCTATTGCACTGTGTTCCAGATGCAATGTAAACCCTGCATGTGAAGGCAGCCTGAATGTAGGTTCTGTCAACCCAAAACCAATCCCATTACACCAAACATTTATTTTTCCACTGCAAAGCGACAGTACATAGAAGTCACTGCATCCACTTCAATCAACATACACGGACCAGGTATGGAAGACAGGAGTGTAAAAATCTATAACAGAAGCTCCAAGAAGGAGCAGGTCCAGTGAATAGGAGAACCATAATGTGAACAAAGCCCCAGCATCACAGCCCTAGAGACCCACGTTCACCCAATTCACTCCACTATTGCCTCTACATCAATATGAAAACTTAAAGGGGTTCTACCACGAAGGAAGTTAGGCCCCATCCCCAGTATAGGCCCGAACTTGCTGATTGGTGGGGGTCTCAATGATGGGACCCCCACAGATCACAAGAACGGGGGCGCGGGGGGGAGATTCCGATGTACACTACCGAGGTGACCTGAGCATCCGGTCATAGAGATTAAAGGGGCAGCCAGGCATCCGCTCATCTCATGGTATTACTGAGACCCCCCACCAATCAGCAAGTTAGGCCCTAACTTGCTTTGTGAGAAAACTCCTTTATTAAATCGTAACTTCTCTCCTTGCATAGTCAATAATCTATGGCAACTACAGGAAATACATCTTATCAGGGGAATCTTCTCCACTTATAAGGACCTTGTCACCCCACAAAACTACTACCCCCCTCAGGCCGGGTATGAAGAGTCTAGAATTCCCTCTTATGTGAAAGCTCACCCTCTAACCTCCAAAGTCATATGCAAATGAGCTGAGAAGAGTAACGTTTGAATCACGTTTAGCGCGATTGTCTCGTCAGCATCACATTAAAGATAAGATTCTCATCTTTCAGATCACATCAGACTTGTGATTCTGTGATCTACAGCAGTGGTCCCCATTTGCCCAGGGTTCAAACATCATTTTTTCCAGGAACCGGTTGGTGGGGGGGGATGCATCTGGGGTCAGTTTCATAGCCAAAAATGTATGTTTGCATGCCCCACCAGAACTCCCTGTGTGCCTAACTTATATTGTCCCATTTCCTGAAAAAGCACCCCCACCCCTTTTATTGTCCCCTTTCCTGCAGCATGCCCCTTCCCATGTCTCCTTTCCTGAATCAAGCCTTCATGAATGCCTTCCGCTCAAAAACAAAAAAATACTCACCTTCCTCATTCTCGTGCAGCAGTCTCCTCTTCCCTCACTTCTCTTCTGCATTAATGCAGGGTTCCATTGCCGGCAGACACGATGTGATGACATGACGCTCACCGTTAATATAGTAATGCATTAAGGTGAAAATTAAGTAAAGGAAGAGAAGACTGCTGCAGGGAATTGGGGAAGGCGAGTATTGTTTTTTTTTTTTTTTTTTTTTTTACAGAGGTCTGCCATGGCCCGGAACCGGGTGTTCCACGGCACGGTCTTGGGCCTGTGATTAGGGAACACTGAGCTACAGAATCGGAGATACAGAAAGATAAATAAATAGTTGGAAACACGAGCTGCAGATAAAGATCCAGTATTTGCCTATTTTTTCCCTGCCTGTAAAACATTGAACCGAAGAAATGACTCTTCCTGCAGCCTCTAAACTTGACTCATCTCCGGCAATAAAATTACTCTTCTCAGCTCATTTTCTTAGGACTTAGGGGAGATTTTTCTTTATAGGTAAACAGATGAATATGTCATATAAAAGAGGGAATTCTAGAAGAACATTTCATTCCCTGCATGAGGGGGACTAATAGTTTAATGGGCTAAAATCTGGTGACAGGTTCCCTTTAAATTCACTCCGGAATCACTCTTGATCTCCCGCCAAGACAGACTTGTTATTGCTGGAAATCCTGTTTATGAAGCGATATTAGTGGGATGAGCCATTTAACCCTTTACTGTGCAGTTGCATTACTGTAAACCACAATATGACGACCATCCCCATGTATTGTATGGCATCTGCACCACAAGTCCAGCCGGTCTGACCCTACCTTTACCATACGTTCACTTCACATACCCCACCCCCAGGCATAGGATATTGGGTGGTGACATTGGCTCCAACCCCATTACTTCAGGAGTTAGAGGGCAACAAGATGATACCAGTTACATCCCCCCCCCCCCCCCCAATGTGAAAAATCACCCTCCCCAAATCATTTTGCTGTCATCTCAACTCATCAATCACATGTAATTCAGTCCTTATAACTCGACAGCCAACGTCACATGTCATGTACCCAGCTTTCCCAGATACTGACAGCCAGCAACATATATTGCATCACTTTGGATGTAGCTGCATGGGTAAGTTGGGTGTTCAAGCCATTATAGGAATCAAAGGTTACTAGATTCCTAAATAACCACTTACCTATGTCCAGCGATAGACATGTTGATTAATCATCAAGTTTTGGGGGTAAAACTGTTCTATTTGCCCATGGAAACCAATCAGAGCTGAGATTTAATTTTATAAACAGCTGTTGGAAAATGAAAGCTGCGCTCTGATTGGTTGTGATTGGTAACTAGAACAGTTCTGCTCTAAGAGACTTATGATAAATCTCCCCCATCATCAATATGTATCTGGTTGCATGGGAAAGCTGGGTGGTAATCAATATGTTGCACACAATCAATATGTTGGTCATCATAAGCCCCACAGGTGAAGTATCCAGCTTTCCCAGACTCCTAACAAACCACCTACGCAGAGATATTATTTCATGGCGGTGTGAGAAAGCTGGGTGGCATCTGTAAGCTGTGACTACGTATCCGAGACCCAGCTTTCCCAGACACAGATGAAACATGTAACAAAGTAGATTTTTTTTAAGCCTTAAAGGAAATCTCCCATCATGATAAACCAGGGACATTATTCATACATCCAGGCAACGGGACTGTGATATCTTCTTATATTTGTTGTATACAGCCTCCTTCCTTCTAAAAATCTACTTTTACAATTATGCTAATGAGCCTAAAGAGCTCCTTGGGTGTTACCAGAGCCCCTGTACAGCGGCAGAAATGTTCATGCACAGTGTAACAGTGTGTGAAGCTGCCGGACGAAGGTGCTCTGGTAACATCCCCAGATAACAGCCACTTCCAGCTCATTAGTATAATTATAAAAGCTGATTTTAGAAGGAAGGAGGCCATGGATAACAAATATAAGAAGATACCACAGTCCTGGTGCCTGGAGCTATGAGTAATGTCCCTGGTTTATGATGGATTTTGATAGATTTTCTTTTATACATAAATTTGAGGTGAATTTAATAACAAAGTAAATCCACACTTTGTCTTGTACTCAGTGCTGACCCCTGCTCAGGTCGGGGCCCCTTCCAGTCTCACATGGGGCCACAGAGCGCCCAGAGACAGCGAGGCGGCGCCTCCACAAACATGGGTGCGGCCGGCGGACACAAGACACGCCACACACTGCCCGCCTTCACACTGATTGGCTGAGCCATGCAGGAGGCGTGCATTCATTGGTGGCAGCCAGACCCTAGAGCCATCCTAATTGGCTGAAGCATTGTCCTCTGTGCGTTTTAATTGGCTGGCCCCGGACAGCCGTGTCTGGAGCCAGAGCTTTCTCCCATACAGACCGGAAATGAGATGGCGGGCGCCCTCTGCAGGCGCGGAGCTCTCACCGTGTAGTAGGAGAGGAGGCCGGCGTTGTAGTCCAGCACGAACCAGCGATACTGCCAGCCCTTCATCACGTTCGTCCATTTACTCAGCGGACCCTCCATGATAGAAGCCATCTTGGGATCGGGGAATAACAACAGACGGCTGGACGTGCGTCCTGCGTCATTGGGAGAATGGGCGGACCGCTTAGGGGAAGGGGATGGGGCGTGGCTAGTCGCGTCACGTGCGGTCCAGCCCGTTGTTATGGAAAGCCTAGATACCGATGCTGAAAAAAAATGGCGGCAAATCCAAATCATTCTACACAAGTTTCATAATAAAATAGTCCATAATAAAACTGAGAGTGCAAACCAATAGTGTGAACTGATCTTTATAACCATCCTGGAAAAAAATATTTCTCTATATCAGTGTATAAAGACAATGGCGCAGAGTTATCATTAGTGAGGCAGGAAGGCGCTATGTGAAGTTTGCCTCACTAATGTGCAGCATGCGCCAAATTATTAAATACTGGAGCACGGAGTTCATGAACCTGGTGCACTCTGTGGGCACCCAAAGCTTATGAACTGAGTGCGCATGCGCCACAATGCCAGGAATTCTGACATAAATGTGGCGGCCGGTGAGATTTGGCACCGGAACGCCCTCTAGGCGCACAGGTTTGTGTGGTGGCGACACAAAACCGGCGCAAACACTCCATAAATACATGGGCAAGGCGTTTGTATTGTTTACATGAAAAACACATGGGCCACATTTTCTAAGGGTGATGCCACACCTGAGTGAAGTTGGCCCCCCCACCTTGTTCAAATCAAACAAAATTGGTGTCAAACGTTTGTGCTATGTTTGTGCTGGTTTGTGCAGCAGAAATTTTCGTTTGTGCCGCTATCGTTTTTAAGATTTTAATGAAAGTTTCCAGAGGTCATCAGAGGTCAACCAGCCCCCCCACGTTGCCCAAATCAAACAAAACTGGGACCGAACAATTCTGCTACGTTTGTGCTGGTTTGTGCTGCTCAAATTTTTGTTTGTGCTGCTTTTGTTTTGAATATATGAACAAAAAATCAAAGTTCAAAAGTTCAGCCAGCCCCCCACATTAACCGAATCAATCAAAACTGGTGTCAAACGTTAGTGCTACGTTTGTGCTGGTTGTGCAGCAAAAATTTTCGTTTGTGCCGCTATCATTTTTAATATATTCATACTTTTTTACAGAGGTCATCAGAGTTCATTTATTCCAAAGTACAATGTGTTTGCTAGCTCCCCCTGGTGATCAAACCAGGGAAGTGTCACTAAGTTTGTTTTTTACCAGTTCATCCTAAACACCTCAAACACCTGAACATACCTTAAAAATTATAGCAGCACAAACAAAAATTTTTGCAGCACAAACCAGCACAAATGTAGCACTAACTTTTGACACCAGTTTCGTTTGATTCCGTTAATGTGGGGGGGCTGCTTGAACTTTTGAACTTTCACTTTTTGTTCATATATTCAAAACAAAGGCAGCACAAACAAAAATTTGCGCAGCACAAACGTAGCAGAATTGTTCGGCACCAGTTTTGTTTGATTTGGGCAATGTGGGGGGGCTGGTTGACCTCTGATGACCTCTGGAAACTTTCATTAAAATCTCGAAAACGATAGCGGCACAAACAAAAATTTCTGCTGCACAAACGTAGCACAAACGTTTGACACCAATTTTGTTTGATTTGAACAAGGTGGGGGGGCCAACTTCACTCAGGTTGATGCCACACATGGTGTTTTTGGTCCGTTTTTAGTCCGTTTTTCCCAATTATCTTAATAGATAAACAGTTTGTAGGCAGCCAAACACATAGTAAACGGCCAAAAACTGACCAAAAACGCCATGTGTGGCATCACCCTAAGGGCTTTGCGCCAGTTTTCTGCACAATCTTTTCAGTGCAAACTGCTCCACTAGACATCATGTGACACAAATTAGGGGTAGTTCTGGAGCACAATCCTAGCCTGGCCAGATTTATTATGCATAAGGCTACATTCAGAAGACCATGTGCCCGCCCTACCATAGCACAGCGTGCACACGTTGGCGCCTAGGAGAGGTTTCTCCACAGAGAAACATGACGCACAGCGCTGTATTACGGGGAGGGATAAAACATGTATTATTTCTTCCATGGCTACGGGACTGGGGGATGTATATATGACGTATGTATGTCGGCAGTAAAAACGTCCCCCATACGGCTGTGTGAATGTAGCCTAAGTCTGTTACATGCCCTATGTTAAAGGTGCACCACAAAAAAAGTGGGTGAACTCTGATGGGCCAGTGCAGGGAAGCGCCAGATTCATGATTTCTGACGCACATTCTTCATGAATCTGGCGCATGCTGCACTATACACAGGCAAACCTACTTTTAGTGCAGTTTGCTCCACTGTTGGTGAATGTGCCCCATGGTGCTCATTCCTGACAGCTTGTATTTCTGGCCAAGCCCCTGCCCCTTTGAGATTGTATTATGTTTCAGAATGCAATTAAAACTCCACTTGTGAACTCGGCCTCAGGGCGCGTTCACACGTTGCGTTTTGACCTGCGTTTTCATTGCGTTTGAAACGCATATACAACAGCTGAGGAGAGGTGATTTGCCTAATTACAGCACTGTAAACGTTTCCGTTTACAAAACGCATCGTAAACGCGATGTTAACGCATGCGTTAACAAAGCATTAACGCATGCGTTTTGTTAACGCATGCGTTAACATTGCGTTTACAAACGTAAACGGTAATGTAATTAGTCAAATTACCTCACATCAGCTGTTGTATATGCGTTTCAAACGCAATGAAAACGCAACCAAAACGCAACGTGTGAACGCGCCCTCAGACTCCCGGCATATGAACGTTGTGGGGGAGATTTACGTGCTCATACGCCAGAGTATGATGGAATTCCTGTCACATTGGCGCAGCCAGATGTAACCCGCAGCCGGCCTGTGCAACGTTTATTTGTACACCAGATCCTACCTGCCTTAGATATATATATATACGCACACACTAATGAAACTTCGCAAACTGCAGCGAGTGTGCAGGCGCAGAGCAGGAACTCCTCTGCCAGATGGCGTGAAGAGGAAAATAATCTCAATTACTAGCGGTTTGCTAGCAAATGCCATTATTGCAGGGCTTCTACGCCACCTTAATGGCAAAGACGCACTAATAAATAACCCCCTGTGTGTTTTTTCCTGTGTTTGCAGCTCAGGCCTTCCCATAGAAGTTTATAGAAATGTGAAAAATATGGATGACACACGGGTGTTCATGTGTTGTGTTTTTGGTTCTTAGTCAGAACGTATTCTGGTAAGAGCACCTTGCGGGCGATTTATTAAAAGTGGCGCTCTTCCCATCAGTCCATTTGCCAACTAGCTGTCAGCAACAATGTGTTGATACAAATTTTTGGCATTCTGCTTATAATATTTCTGGAGCTCATTCCATTTTTCCCAGAGCACCAGACTTTCCGTGTAGCAAAAGGGTAAGGGTATAGACACACGTGGCGTTTTTAGCCCGTCTTTGGGCCGTTTTTAGCTAGTGAGTTTTCAGATCGTTAAAAAACGCATCCGTTTTTTAAAAACGCATGCATTTTTTTGAAAACGCATGCCTTTTTGTCCATTTTTAATTGCGCAAATTCGGAAAACCGGACAAAAACGCCACATGTGTCTTCACCCTAAGCGAGTAGTTCACCTAGACCATTTTTCTTTTAGTCTATCCTCCACCACTTTGGAGCGCCTGAAATTGCTATAGTATCTTTGTCGCTGTTTCCGATAATGGAAAACCACACCCCCTTTTGGATTTGAAGAAGGCGGAAAATCAAAGTTTTTCTAGAACTAGCCACTAATAAATGGGAAGGAGAGGAGAATAGGCATAAGGAGTGTGTAATTCCTTGGGCCACATTCAATGATACTGTGGGCCGTTGTCTATGTCCCAACCATAATCGGAACAATAGAAAGAGACAGTCGGGCGGTCAGCTCATAAAGCTAAATGGGGATGTGTGCTAGCCGCTGAAAAAAATGGCTAGCACGTGCCCCCACTTTACTTCATAAGGTCTATCACTGACTTCTATTCACAATTCATGCGCAGTACGTAATCACAGTTTAAGGTCAATTGTCCACAAGAGAGATTGTTGCGACAAACTGACGAAATGAACATGAAGGATTTACAAGACCAAACCCAGAACTATTGAACTAAATGGATATGTTCACACATGGGCAACGGGCCTAAGAGAGCTTACCATGTGCTAATTACTAATTCTCTCAGCCCACTTCATGGCACTTTAGAAGAAAGCTGCTCAGCAGATGAAGGATTTCTACTCACAGTACAAACCTGGCATCTATGAAAACGCCAAATGGAAGTTCAGGGACCATAACGTGTGTTGGCCAGCGCATCTACAGGGAACCTGACAGTTAAATTAACCCACCCTAACTAAACATATCTTTGAAAACTGCTATTATACAGCAGCACAACTATCCCTATAATGTTCCTCCCCATGCCGGTAAACTTGCTCATACCATTCCTAAAGTTAACTCACCATTTATGCATATTCATGTTATTCCAGCTTCCTGATTGGTAAAGGACCTGCTTTCTCTTCAGCAAAGTCCGCACATTCCCCCCTTCCTCAAGAATGAGAAAGACAATGGATTTTGGCCTTTTTGTAACTCCCTTAAGAGAATTCCTGAAGGAGGAGTAAATGAGGGAGCTAAGAATACTTGGCTGAAGTGAAAGAAAGTCCTCATCAGTCAGAAAGCTATAGTCGCAGCTGAACTGGAAGAACATGAATATGCTGGTACTTAGCTCAAAGGAAAGATGATGATCATACTCACTTGGGGTCATTTGCATAGACAGTGGGGCACATTTACTTAACCGGTCCCTGCGCGACCCCAGATCCAGACTGTTCGACGAGGATGATATGTTTAGTTAGTCTAATAAGGTAATGATTACATCTAATGTATTTCTAAATGTTTGCACATACTTTATAATATCACAATATGAGAGATATCAATGTGATACAATAATGCGATATTTCGGATGCCTCCTGCGTCTTGCATCTTCAGGCATGTGGTCTGCTGTGATTGGCTGGCAGGTGAAGCACCCGGCCAATAGTAGCGAGCCATCTGTTTGAGAATTAGTTTGAGGAGTAGAATCTATTTGCAGGCAGAGTCACCTGGGTCCTGCACATCACCTGCTGCCTCCTCCAAAGCCTCTGATACCTGTCTGCAGGTAAGCCAAGTCCTTATCACTATGTATTATCATTGTATCTGTATATTATGTATATATCCTATACACTATGGAAAAGTACATTGTTTACTCAGTTCAACCTCAGCTTGATACTTATAGATACATGTAGATTCAGTGTTGTGAATTGTATCTTTTTTATTGGTGATCTAAATAATCATCATAGATTTTGCATTTGTCCCAGAAGATGTGGTACCACATGACCCAACAATGCACCATGGTACCAGAACAAGATCTGCACCGAGAATATATCCTAAAACATGAATATATACAGGCAGTCCCCGGGTTACATACAAGATAGGGTCCATAGGTTTGTTCTTAAGTTGAATTTGTATGTAAGTCGAAACTGTATATTTTATAATTGTAGTTCTAGACAATTTTTTTTTACCCAAGTGACAACTGAAGTTTCAAATTTTTTTGCTGTAATGGGACCAAGGATTATCCATAAAGCTTCATTACAGACACCTTACAGCTGATAACTGCAGTCTAGTAAAGCATCCAGAGAGTTTCACCAGATGTCACAGTGGGCAGAGGGGTCCGTCTGTAACCAGGGGTCGTCTGTAAGTTGGGTGTCCTTAAGTAGGGGACCGCCTGTATACATAAGAGGTATGGAGCTGTACCACATGTATGGGATGTATGATGTCTAATACAGGGCTGGATTTACTCATACAGAAACCTATGCAATCACTTAGAGCCCCAGAGATAATGGGGTCCCAGACAGTCAATTCTCCTGCATCAGAAGTAGGACTAAAATCAACATCCTCTCTACTGTCTTTTATAGGATTCAAATACAATTTAGGGTTATGGTAGATTCACTATCCAGGTGGGGCTCAGTCACATATAGACCAGATTTCCAGTTCTACCATATATTACACACACTCTCCAACTTGCATTCACATGTGTTCTGCATAATTTTCCTCCAGATCAAAAAGAAGTTTCCCCCCAGATCACATCTGAAGACTTCACAGATTTGGTGGAATTTTACCCTATAGAACAACCAATGTCACAACAGGAGAGACACATGCAGCTTCTGGTATCTGGTGTCCCCCCCTTTAGCTTAGCTCCATATCGCAAAACCTAAGGGAAGACTATTTTCAATTGAGTTTTGGGTGGTCATCTCAAGGGTCCTCTACATCACACCCCCCAGGAGTCCAGTTTTGTAGTTCCTATTCTCTGATACATGTTAGAATCATAGTATTGTGGCTCCCTAAGGGCCAGAGAATGTATGTATAATATGTGCGACAGCTGACACCTTCTAGTAATTATTACAAGGCTCCCGGGAGAGATAATTAATTTGTGTGTGACTGCAATATCACACTATGTGAATCCATATGTGCAGGGCAGCCATCAAGGGGGGGGGGGGTTAGTGTGACTGTGTTCATGGGGCCCCAAGGAGAAGAAAGGGCCATGAGTCACTGAAAACCTGTCTCCCTTTCCAATTTGCCAGTCAGGGGCCCCGAACCTCTTAGTGGTGGTCCTGCATATGTGGCCAAAGTTCCATATAAATGTCACGTAAGTTGTTTCTGCAACTTTAGAAAAAATTTCTTGTATTTCCACATTTACTGTTGCAACATAGCTCCTTCGATTTGTAGAACATGGAACCTCGGGATAGGGGATGTCCAGGGCAGTGGCGTAACTTGACGCTGATGGGCCCCAGTGCAAAGTCTGTGCCAGCGGCCCCCACCTGACTATAATGTATGGTTCATGGTATTTCTCATATGGGAAAGTAAGACCTTATGGGCTCCCAAAGCCTCTTGGGCCCATTTGCGACTGCATCCTCTGCACCCCCTGGTCCAGAGCGTAACTAGGAGAGGCAGGGTCCCATAGCAGATTTCTGAATGGGACCCCACTTCCCCCTTAAACATATACATATTTGTATACTCACACATGTAAGTTACACACACATTTATAAACTCATATACACACATTTATAAACTCATATATACACACATTTATAAGCATATATACACACACATAGAGCATATAAAGACCATATACACAAAAACAGTATAGACATACATACAGTATATACACACCATATATACATGCATACAGCATATATATATACACATAAATACAGTACCATATACACTTATGCAGCATATAAACAGATATACAGCATATACACAGAACCGCAGTGTTAGAAGGATAGCGTTACCAGAAACCTCCGGTAACGCTATCTAACACAGTGTAATCGTCGGACCGTACGCAAAAGCAATCCGATGAATTCATGAGGGGGAGGTCCGAGGCGGTGTCTCTTCCCAGGACCGCCCTGCTCGCTCCATTGGCCGTCAGTGACTGCCGTGCGTCATGCGGCAGTCACCACCCCTAACCATGCCCCAACCCCGGGGCTTTTCGAACGGTCCGATGATTACAATGTACCCCGCCGCAGTGTTAGATAGCGTTACCGGAGGTGTCCGGTAACGCTATCACTCTAACACTGCAGCGTTTGATCAAGCACTAGGAGCTGCTTACTTTAGTAACATCTCCTAGTGCCGAAATTTTAGGTGACAGGTCCTCTTTACGCTTCCCTATAGTGTTAAAGGGAACATGTTACCAGGTTTTACCCCATAAAACTACTAACCCTCTCAGGCAGGGAATAACATGTCCTTTCTAGAATTCCCTCTTTTTATTGATAAAAAGTTAGGCAACGATGACTCTTCTCACCACATTTTTACATGAGAGGAGTCAAGATTGCAGGGGGTTGCAGGGGTCATTTTAGAAGCCCTTACCTTCTGTTCTATAGCACCTAAAGATCAGATCTAGAGATACAGGTATCTAATGAATGCAAGCTGCAGATAAAAATCAATTTCCCACCTATTTTTGTAGGTCCAGTTCAGTAGCTCACACAACCATAAGCCTGAAAGATGAGATTCTTATCTTTGATATGACACAAGAAGTATGTTTCTAGATGCTATATACCCAAAAATATGGGCTTCTGTCAGACTGTCCCTGCAACCACTAAACTTGATTCATCTCATGTGAAAATGAGGTGAGAAGAGTCATATTTGCCTGACTAGGGATATTGGGTAAATGGGTGAGATTTCGCATAAGAAAGGAAATTTTAGAAAGGACTTTTCTTTATGTACCTAAAAGGAATAGTAAATTAGTGGGGCAAAATCTGGTTCCCTCTGGGACTAGCTCATCCTGTAAGTCTCCCATGAGGTCAAAAGTCTCCCTTTTCTGATATTGTTAAAAAAGTGGCTCAGGATTAGAAAAACATGGCGGCTGTCTCCCAGAAACAGCACCACACTTGTCTAAAGGTTATGCCTGGTACTGCAGGTCAATGCTATTGAAGTGAATGAGACAGAGCTGGACAGGGATGACCCTGAGTATAGGAGAGAGCAGTCATGTATTTATAATCCTTGACAACCCCTTTCATCCAGAGAACCCTGGATGTATTAAACATTCAAAGAAGGTTTATAGCTATGTATTTCATAGAAAGTCAGTGCTCCCAGAGACAGAATAAATTATGATGTGCTTAGTTATGTATTAGCTTCCACAATACCATTAATTTGAAATACTACTCAGTGACCAGTGGGATAAACCAGATTTTAAAGTCCCAGAAATATTTATGCTGCAGTTACAAAAATGGCCACATGGTGGTGCTGTTGTGTTAAGTCTGACATGAAGGTCTCACACTGATAATGGAGCAAGTGTAATATTAATAATAATTTCAATAATGAACTTATGTGTCAGTTTTCTTTGTCTCTCATCATAATTATTTATAGCGACCGGGCCCTTCCTCATCTCTACAGGAATGAAGTGGTGTCTTCTCATATCAGTTTGTGTCCTGGCAGCATCTGCAGAGCCCATTATATATTTCCGGGAACAATTCGAAGATGGGGGTGAGATGTCCAGCTTATGTTTCTATTTCCAGTTTATGTTTTGTACTTGTTTTATGACATTGCAAGGTCCAACTGCAACACAAGATTAAAAAAAAGATTCTGCAGTGGACCCAGGCTGTGGCACAATATTGAGCCCTGAAAGTGCAGAAGTACAATTTTCCTTGTAGGGCATTTTTCATAGGGCATCTCATAGAGGTAGGGAGTATGTTATAGAGCAGAGGAAATAGGCAGGTTTTATATAGTGTCCTATCTGCAGGCAGCATGTTATAGAGCAGAGGAAATAGGCAGGTTTTATATAGTGTCCTATCTGCAGGCAGCATGTTATAGAGCAGGAGGAGCTGAGCAGATTGTACAGTGTCCTATCTGCAGGCAGCATGTTATAGAGCAGGAGGAGCTGAGCAGATTGTACATAGTGTCCGATCTGCAGACAGTATGTTATAGAGCAGGAGGAGCTGAGCAGATTGTACACATTGTCCTATATACATACAGCATGTTATAGAGCAGGAGGAGCTGAGCAGATTGTACAGTGTCCTATCTGCAGGCAGCATGTTATAGAGCAGGAGGAGCTGAGCAGATTGTACATAGTGTCCGATCTGCAGACAGTATGTTATAGAGCAGGAGGAGCTGAGCAGATTGTACACATTGTCCTATATACATACAGAATGTTATAGAGCAGGAGGAGCTGAGCAGATTGTACAGTGTCCTATCTGCAGGCAGCATGTTATAGAGCAGGAGGAGCTGAGCAAATTGTACATGGTGTCCTATCTGCAGGCAGCATGTTATAGAGCAGAAGGGGCTGAGCACATTGTACATGGTGTCCTATCTGCAGGCAGCATGTTATAGAGCAGGAGGAGCTGAGCAGATTGTGCATAGTGTCCTATCTGCAGGCAACATGTTATAGAGCAAGGGGGAGCTGAACAGATTGTACATGGTGTCCTATCTACAGGCAGCATGTTATAGAGCAGGAGGAGCTGAGCACATTGTACATGGTGTCCTATCTGCAGGCAGCATGTTAAAGAGCAGGAGGAGCTGAGCAGATTGTGCATAGTGTCCTATCTGCAGGCAACATGTTATAGAGCAAGGGGGAGCTGAACAGATTGTACATGGTGTCTTATCTGCAGGCAGCATGTTATAGAGCAGGAGGAGCTGAGCAGATTGTACAAAGTGCCCTATCTGCTGGCAGTATTTCATAGAGCACTTCTTAGTGAGCTGGCTCATTAGGCTCAGTTCACTAACAAGAACCGGCTCTTCTGGCTAAATATATAATAGGGAGCGGAAGGCCAGTTATTCACTCCACGCCACTCCACTTTTAACCTGATTGTATTGGGTTAAAGGGGGTGTGGTGAGCCGGTTAGGGGTGGGGTTAAGTGAGCTGGCTCACGTTGTTCACAAACAAGAGCAGGCTCTTAGAGCCGGCTTATATCTGCAAGTGGAATGTTATAAACCAGAGGAAATTAGCAGATTGTACATAGTGTCCTATCTGCAGGCAGCATGTTATAGAGCGGGAGGAGCTGAGCAAACTGTACATAGTGTCCTATCTGCAGGCAGCATGTTATAGAGCAGGAGGGGCTGAGCAGATTGTATATGGTGTCCCATCTGCAGGCAGCATGTTATAGAGCGGGAGGAGCTGAGCAGATTGTACATAGTGTCCTATCTGCAGGCAGCATGTTATAGAGCAGGAGGAGCTGAGCAGATTGTACATAGTGTCCTATCTGCAGGCAGCATGTTATAGAGCAGGAGGAGCTGAGCAGATTGTACATAGTGTCCTATCTGCAGGCAGCATGTTATAGAGCAGGAGGAGCTGCTCAAATTGAAATGTACGTAGCTAACAGGAAAATATTATTATTATTTATTCATAGCTTGGGAGTCTAGTCGTCAGTCCTGCTCAGGTGAAGGTGTATATAACTGTAACTTATGGAATCTCCCTCTGAACTCTGAAGTCCAGAATAACAAGACACACATAAGTTGCTGAATCTTTTGTCACTGTACCTGCAGGTCCTGGTTATCTTTCTATGATTCTGTGTATTGAAAAAAACCTATAACATGTTGATGTGTGTGTTATCCTTAGATGAATGGCAGAAAAGATGGGTTGAATCCAAGAATAAATCCGACTTTGGAAAATGGCAGCTGACAGCAGGAAAATTCTTTGGTGATCCCGAAAAAGATAAAGGTATCACAGTTTGTAAATTTGGAATGACAGAAAATGATACTTGTGATAACTCCCTTTTCTATGTTCTTTAAATGACTAAGGCTGGCGGCACACGTGGCGTTTTTGAACCCGTTTTTCGGCCGTTTAAAAGTAGTCCGTTAAAAAATGCATCCGTTTTTGACCAGTTTTAATTAAGATAATTGGTAAAAC
Organism: Engystomops pustulosus; assembly: GCF_040894005.1. Lineage (NCBI taxonomy): Eukaryota > Metazoa > Chordata > Amphibia > Anura > Leptodactylidae > Engystomops > Engystomops pustulosus. The sequence goes on along the minus strand of NC_092420.1, from coordinate 88,604,154 downwards.
CTGTCAAAAACGGATGCGTTTTCAAATAACGCATGCCTTTTTTTAACGGACTGCTTAAAAACGGCTCAAAAACGGGTTCAAAACGCCATCTGTGCCGCCGGCCTAAAGCTTCATCTTCTTCTTGGATATGACTTTAGCTCACGTTACATCTTCCTTGTACGTCTTTAGGTATCCAGACTACCCAAGACTGGAAGTATTACGCTCTGTCCGCGCGGTTTGAACCAATCAGCAATGAGAATCAGACACTCGTTATACAATTTACCGTTAAACATGAGCAAGCAATAGACTGCGGAGGAGGCTACGTGAAGGTGTATCCTGCAGACATTGACCAGGAGCAGATCAATGGAGATTCTGTGTATTGCATCATGTTCGGTAAGTGACCTGCAGAAGACATGATGGGGCTCATTTACTAAGGGCTCCGCGGGCGCACTTTCGTTGATTTTCCCGAATTTTCAGTTTTGCGCCGAATTTTGCCGGGATTTTGACGCACGCGATCGGATTTTAGTGCAATCGTGCCAGCTTTCACTCGAGGGGGGCTTGGCCGTCGTACAACCTGACGGATTCGGAAAAACCGCAGAATTTAAAAACGGAATTGTGTCGCTAGATCAAGCACTTACAAGCAGCAGGAAGAAGCAGGTGAACTTCGGCAGACCTTGGCGCAGCATCGACACCTGCTGGATATCGGGCGCATGGACCTTAGTGAATCCCGGCAGAACCCGGAGAATGCGCCAGGACCGGGTAAGTAAATGTGCCCCTATGTCTTCCAATGGAAACGCACTTGTCATCACAGATTTAAAGGGGATTTCCCATTTTGGCAAATTATTGTTATTGTTTGTAAAGTGATAAGTTATACAATTTTCTACTATACTTTCTGTATAAATTTTCCACAGTTTTCTAGATCTCTGCTTGCTGTCACTCTGTAGAAAAGTTTCTATGTTACTTCCAGTGGACAGAAATCTGACCATGGTCACACAGGTGTACAGCTCGTTAGTATACAGAGAGTAATCTGAGCCGTGTGTTATATAACGAGCCGTGCACCTGTGTGACCATGGTCAGATTTCTGTCCACTGGAAGTAAACATAGAAGCTTTCTATAGAATGACAGCAAGCAGAGATCTAGAAAACCGTGAGGAATTGATACAAAAAGTATATTGCAAAATTGTATTGTTTTTTAAACTGCTCAGTTTACTGTCAAATCTATGTTCAGTGAGAAGCAGAAAACATGACATGGAAGTGATAAACTAAAAATTGTGGTAATCTTCTTATATTTGTTATCTATGGCCTTCCTTTTAAAATCAACTAGTAATATTATGCTAATGAGTCTGAAGTGCTATGGGGGGGAGGCGGGGGGGGGCGTAACCAGAGTTCCTCCAGGCTGCAGCTTTACAGGTTGAACAGAACATGTCTCTTCCACCCCCCTGCTCTCTCTCCAACCTCTGCCTGTGTAATCTAGCAGCAGTGCATGGGGAGGGAGACCTGCTCTGTTCATTGTAACAGCCTGTGAAGCTGCAGTATAGTGGAGCTCTGAAAACACCCACCCCTCATTAGCATGATTTTAAAAGGAAGGAGGCCATGGATAACAGACATAAGACGATCAGAACAGTCCCGTTGCCTGGGTCTGGTTTATCATGAAGGTTTCTGATGGTAGATTTCCTTTAAACACTTCTCTGAGGCAGCATGTGCCTGTGTATATGTCTCTCCTGCTTCGATTGCCTCCTCTTTCCCCTCCTCCAGTCTATATAGTGCGGTCTGTCATCACTCAGACAGATCTGAGCAGTGGACTAAGCAGTTCTGCAGGCTGGAGAGGACTGTTTACCATGAAATTTTTATCTGTGTGCAAATAATTTACTGCAGCCTGTTATTTTTTATCAATCCTGCTGGATGAAACAATAATAACCATCTACTTCTGTTTTTTTAGGTCCTGATATATGCGGCACAATCCATGAAAAAGTCCATGTTATATTTAGTTATAAGGAGAAATATCATTTAATAACCAAGAATATTACAGCCAAGGTAATGGGGGGGGATGTATCAATGTGTCCCAGGTTGCGTCAGTTTAGCGGAGGAAAACCCTAGTCATTTTCTGCGCCAGGTTTATCACTGTGTTAATAAATCTGGTGCAGGATAAGACTACCAGTTTCCAGTTTAGACCTACTTTAAAGCGGTCTAAACTCTACGCCACAATTTTTGGCGCACAGAGCATACAAGTAGGCCACACCCCTTTAGATCAAACCACACCCCTTTCTCCGAAGACCACGCCCCCTCAGTCGGAAGTCGGAAAATGGCTAAAAACAGGTCTAAAAGCCTTGATAAATGTGGTGCAAGGCAGTGTTTTAGGCACAAAACCACCAGAAAAACCCATTAAAGTGCATTGAACACCAAATCTAGATTGTTTCGGCACATCCTCAAGTCAGAAAATGAAGCAGTTATAGATTTGGCTGCTTCATGTGATAGACACCTAATATGTATGGTCTTGTATGTATGGTCTTATTCTGTACAGGGTCAGTTATTTCAGAATCTTATAAAATCTTCACCTTAAAGGGGCCCTCCACTTTGAGCAAATAAATGATATTGATTGCGAAATGAAAAGTTATAGAACTTTCCATTATACTTTCTGTTCCTAACGGATTCCTAGATCTCTGCTTGCTGTCATTCTTTAGAAAGCTTCTATGTTTACTTCCAGTGGATTGAAATCTGTCCATGGTCATGAAGTTTTCTACAGGACAGCAAGCAGAGATCTAGAAAACAGTGACAAATTGATACAGAGGGGCAGATTTACTTACCCGGCCCATTCGCGATCCAGCGGCGCGTTATCTGCGGTGGATTCGGGTCTTCCGGCGATTCACTAAGGTAGTTCCTCCGCCGTCCGAAGAGCATCGGAGTACACCGAGCCAGGCTGAGTGAAGGTAAGTGCGTGCCGAGCGACAATTTTTTTTTAAAAATGCGGCGTTTTTTCCGAATCCGCCACGCCCCCCGATTTCCATCACGTGCATGCCGGCGCCGATCCGCCACAATCCGATCGCGTGCGCCAAATTCCCGGGGCAATTCAGGGAAAATCGCCGCAAATCGGAAATATTCGGGTAACATGTCGGGAAAACGCGAAGTAAATGACCCCCAGAAAGTATATTGGAAAGTTTTATAACTTTGAATTTCACAAACAATATCAATTATTTGCTAAAAGTGGACAACCCCTTTAATTTGTCCTGATGTCTCCTTATGCAGCACGATGAGCTCACACACTTGTACACCCTGATCATCCGACCCAACAACACGTACGCCGTGAAGATTGATAATGAGGTGGTGGCCAACGGGACCCTGGAGGAGGACTGGGACTTCTTACTACCTCGAGAGATCAAAGATGAAAATGCCACAAAGCCACTAGACTGGGACGACAGAGTTCAGATTGAAGACCCCAATGAACAGAGGCCAGAAGTAAGGAAAGAAAAGTCTATTCTAAGGGTGATGGCACAAGTGGCGTTTTGAACCGTTTTTTGGGCCGTTTTTTTAGCAGTCCGTCAAAAACCGCATGCTTTTTTTTGAAACACTTCCGTTTTTGACAGATTTGACCAATAATCTTAATTCAAACTGGTCAAAAACGCATGCGTTTTTTTGACGGACTGCTTAAAAACGGGCCAAAAACGTGTTCAAAACTCCACGTGTGCCATCACCCTCAAGAATTTACTGCCTTATTACATCATATGCTAAGAATATGCCCAAAATTGTGGATGACGGATTCATTCCTTGGGATCACTTTATTGCTTTTACATTTGCATTCTTTTGGGTGTTTTTTTCATTCTTTTATATAATTATGCAAATGTTCCCCTTCGCATTTTTTTGTAGGACTGGGAAGAAACAGAATTTATTCCAGACCCAGAGTCCAAGCAGCCTCGCGACTGGGACTCCAGTATGGATGGGGAGTGGGAACCTGCAATGATCCCCAATCCAAAGTACAAGGTATGGATTTAATACATTCAACTTCCTAACAAGATTAAAAGGCAGAAAATATCATGTAATTTGAAGGATTTAGTCTGTCAGTCTAACCAATTCTCTGGGAGTAATATAAATCGGCAAACCAATCTCTAAGGGCCATCCGATTTTTGCATCATTAAGGCTACTTTCACGCTACCGTTCCTTCTTTCCGTTACCCCTCTCCATTGAAAAAGTAAAGAATAAAGGTTTAACGTATCACTTAAAAATGCCATTGACATCACTGTAAATTTTATGACATCCGTTATGTTCAGTTTAGGCAGGGATCCGTTATCTATGCGTTTTTTTGGACGGAAAAAATGACGGAGGCTGCAGTGCTTTTCCTTTGTTTGAAAAAAAATGCATGGATAACTGACCCAGGACAAAACTGACCATAACGGATGACATAAAGGGGCACATTTACTTACCTGTCCGACGGAGTTCACCGAAAGTGCGTTGTCCGTGTATAATGCCCTGTGCCGCGATGTCAGACTTTGCACGTTCTTTTGAGTGCAAACTTCTTGCACAGGTATTTAAGAAGTGTCCGCACCACATACATGTCATACATTCTGCACTGAAGGAGGCGTTCCGGTGCTCAGTAAGACCATGCGCCACATTTATCATTCACAGTCTGATAGAATTGTGTTGCACGCCCGGGGTAGTGCAGGGGGCGCCAGATTCATGAAGAACGTGCACCAGAAATCCTGAATCTGGCGCCCCCTGCACACTACACAGGACACTGCACATAGTAGACACTGCACTGTCATAGTTAATGTGGACCAGAACTGTGCTTGGACACAGACAACAAGTCTTCCCCTTATACCTCATCGCTGGGTAGCCTCCAAATCTGGTTGTGGCTCACAATAAGGCAAGAGAGACAATCGTGTGTTGGTACGATTTCACAGACTGACCACAAAGCCGAGGAGGATATTTTTGAGCATCATAGATTTATATGATGCAAGGAATCCCCTTCTTACAAGCAAAAGAGCAGCAAAGAACTATAATCAAGATCCACAGGGAAGAAGGGACTCTTTACATCATAAACATATCTATGATTCTCTGAGTCCCATCTTCAGTACTGTGTTCAGTCCCTGAAATTCATCCAGGATACAGGGTCCTACCACAATTGTGTGTCTCTGTCCTAACTACTGCAAAAAACTGATGACTGATATGAGACATGAACTGGCACTTAGCGGTCTTGATACGATGGGTCAAATTTACTTACCTGGTCCAGTCGCGATCCCCGATTCGGACGGTCAGACGAGGATGAAGTCTGGCGCGATTTATGAAGATTGTGCGCCCGAGTTCCTGCATCCGTCACTTCCCCGCCGAGGTCCGCCGGAGTTCACCTTCTTCTTCCCGGTTGCGACACAATTCGAAATGTTAAATCTTGTGCGTTGTCCGAATCCATCGGGTTGTCCGACGGCCACGCCCCCCTGATTTCTGTTGCTTGCAGGCGGGCCCCGATGCGCCAAAATCCGATCACGTGCGACACAATCCCAGGCGCAAGGTGGCGCAAAACGCGAATCGTCGGGAAACCCGTCGAGAATGCGCTCCCCCGGACCCTTAGAAAATGAGCCCCAATGTATCGGTGCTGGAATCATGTATCACTCTTCAAATGCAGGCTGACTTTCTATTGGAGATGGGAGAAAAATAATTCAATAGAATGTTTTTCACATGTTTTCACATTTGTATAAGCTTTTACTTGATATAAACCTAGGAATAATGTCACCAGTTTTATCATACAGGGAATTTGGAAACCCAAAATAATAGATAATCCAAACTATCAAGGAGAGTGGGTTCAGCCTTATATCGACAATCCTGACTATGTGCCAGATGACACCTTGTATAGATACGATGAGCTCGGGGTTATTGGACTGGACCTATGGCAGGTGGGTGATCTACACTACATACTGTAAACCTTGTGACTGTATACATTGCAAGTTGGGGTCACAACTCCTGCTGCGGTGCAATGTTTCAACTTTACCTCTATGACCCTAGAATAACAGGTCAAGATTTTGGAGCGTCCCTGTTGCTTTCTGATATCATTAGGGTATCAGCCATAAAAAGAGACAACTGGAACCCACATGTGCAGACAAATTTGATAACTCTACCCTTACATAGTCAGTCATGACTCTACATCGGACGCTGACTCTTTATTGGTGCAGTCAATGTTTTTCGGAAGGGTTTAAGGTTATATTGTATTCTGTGGCTACATTGTATGTTATTATCAGATGGCATGTCATCAGGGGCGTAACTACAGTGGCAGCAGCTATAGCAGCTGCTATGGGGCCTGCAGTGTCTGGGGGCTCCGGGATCCAACCTGACACACTAAAGGATGGAAGATGTGCACTATTATGTACTTATTATGTCACACATTGTACAGCATAGTACGTATATAAAAGGGCACATCTACATTTCACAGCACACAGCATGAATCTGCAGCTCAGATAAGAAGTGTGGGGGAAAGGGAGAAGACAGCAAAACAATAGGACTAGGGATCTGTCATCTCTAATTCCTGCTGTCTACTAAGGGGGTGTAAATGTGTGAGTATCTAATTTGTATATTTTCTGAGGGGATAGGGGGGCCCCATTCAGAAGTCAGCTATGGGGCCCTGCTACTCCTGGTTACGCCCCTACATATCATATGAATGGAAGATGCACACCTGGGCTGTATAAGTGGACCTCACATGCTGATGACATATGGGTCCTATCTGTGATATCAATAACCACAATGGTGATGAAATGAATACACAGGATTGTAGACTTATATAGTAAATGATTGTAGCAGTATTGTAGAATAACACATATAGAAAAAGATGAATGTTGTATTTCTCGCTGTGTCTTTTCAGGTCAAATCTGGGACAATTTTTGATAACTTCCTTATTACCAATGATGAAGAGTTAGCTGAGAAGATTGGAAATGAAACATGGGGGGAAACCAGGGTAAGAATCTTATAAACTACAGCTATAGAATACAGGATATAGAATATATTATATATGTAATTACATATAATATATATATATATACATATATTATATGTATGATGCAGCTAGGATATAGAATTGGGGTTTCCCAGCAGACTGAATGATGGTACTGTACATGTGTCATCAAAACAATAGGATTTAAAAAAAAAAATAATATTCTAATGATGACATAAGTAAGTGAAGTAGGTAAAACCCACTTGATTTCCATCTACCTGAGATATTAAAGGGAGTCTGTAACATTTTATCACAAAATATGAAGTCAAATTCAGAGCCAAGATGTGAGATTCCTTTAAGTAAAAAAACTTCTAGCATTCCTTTTAGTACTTTTTACATTTTTTCTAATTCTGTATTGTTTGGATCTCAGTCCCGGGACTCCTCAATGATCAGTAATAACATGTGCAAAAACCTGTAGCACCACCTCAGCAGAAATAAAGTATTATATAGGCAACACAAATGAGAGCAGGAAAGGAAGATAGAGAGAAATATGCAGCTGAAATTTGTATGGCTGCACAGTTCTCTTTAGGATATGTAAAAATTGAAGCCCTCACAGTGATTATAGTCAGTATATATACTGAAGAAATGTTTACATATGGCAAATGAATTAAATGTGAATGACCAGATGGGAATACCCCTTTAATTCTGGAGGATTATGTGTTCTCTAAACCAGACAACGTTTCTAAAAGCTGAATGTCACATTCTCCTGTTGTCTCCTAATGTTGATTGACGTTGCTCCATGTCCATGCCCACTGTGGGACAATAGGGACACTAGGGACAATATGGATAGATGGTATAATCTGTAAGAATGTTACTGTAGTGCATAGAACATAGACACACAAGCAGAACTTGCCTTTCCATTAGATATTTGTGTTCTGATCTCTATTAGGAACCAGAGTTGAAAATTAAGACAATGCAGGACGAGGAGAGGGATGCAAAAGACGAAAAGAAGCAAAGATGGAAAAAATTAGAGGAAGAATTTGCGAGACTCGATGAATTGGAAAAGCAGGAAAAAGAAAGAAAGTCAAAACTACGGAAAAAGTTACAGAAACAATATGGATTGGATCAATCTCCGCAGCAGACACAGCTCCCCGAGCCTCCACATCCCAAAGACGAGCTGTGAACAGAACATTACCCCGGCCATGAGCACCTGTGCTGGACCCTGTGACCCCCACTACACTTCATACTGAGCAAACAGAAAATATATGGGACAGAAGTAGAGATTTACGTAGGTACCGTATTTTTCGGACTTTAAGGCGCACAAAAAAAATCCTTTGATTTTCTCAGAAATCAAAGGTGCGCCTTATAGTCCAATGTGCCTTCATTACTTACAGACGACAGCTGCCTGGAACTGTGCACAGGTCTGCCACCTGCTGGTCATTCATTTTTATAATCAGGTGCGCCTTATAATCTGGTGCACCTTATATATGAATCTAGACATTTTAGCAGGCATTTATTGATGGTGCGCCTTATAATCCGGTGCGCCTTATAGTCCGAAAAATACTGTATATAGCATTTATGTGCTCACATTTTTCCTCCAAGTGCTGTAGGGCTCATGTATATAATAGTGCAACGGTATCCGGAAATCTGGTGCACAAGTCATAGGACATTCGCTGCGTCAATTTTCAACCATAATTTCTGTGAAGGTGATACTAGAAGAATGGCGCTCACATGTGACACTGACTGAATAGATAAAACAATTGGGTCACCTCTTGCTCTGTGATTTCAGGCTCCCGGTGTGAGGACAGGCTGCGGAGCTGGATCCAGAGGCGTAACCTGGAGCTGATAAGCCATAATGCAAAATCTGTACCGGGCCCTATTTATAATGTAATGTTAATAGTATTAGAGTCTTTATATAGTTATTAGACATATTGAGCCCCCTGAGCCCAAGTGCATCCCCTCAGGAAGTTACAATCCTGGCTGACTCCTGGAAGCCACAAAGTGAAACAAAAGTTTCCAAACTTAAATTTAAAATGAAACAACTTAAAATGATAGAAACATTTTGAGCTCTTATGCAGATCTCATACTAGGACAGTGGTGGTGAACCTATGGCACGGGTGCCAGAGGTGACACTCAGAGCCCTCCCTGTGGGCACCCAGTCCATCACCAGAGAGGACTCCAGGTATCTTCCTGCAGTCCTAGACAGACCAAGATTTGCTGTGCACAGAGCTATTTTACAGAGGACCTGTCACCAGATTTTGACCACCCCTGAGTAACCATGCCTGCTGAAAAAGGGCTACAAGTCCTCCCCATATCACATAAAATTAGCTGCCAGTAGTGCTCCGTACCTTAATTCTGATATGCAAATTAGCTTTTATGACTCATCTCTTCTCTCTCAGGCTGCCATTGAACCACGCCCCATTATTCTGACTGACAGCTCTGTGTCTCTTCAAATCACTGCTCTGCCTGCTTGTACTTAGGGACTGTCTAGTAATATTCAACTACAGACATATAAAGCTCTAAGTACAGATGGGAAATATTGTGTCCATTTTTTTACACAGTGCCTTGTGTTACATTCATGACATGTGACCAGTGACATAATTGCAGGTCCTTTAGCCTTCTAAGAATAGCAAACTGTACACCAGGTCTGTGATTACATGAAATCACAGCAGTCTCCATGGAGGATGGAGAGGAGTAGAAGTCCATGGAGGCTGCTGTGACTTCATGTGATCAGATACATGCATGGGGTACACTTTGCTATTATTAAGAGCCTAAAGGACCTGATATGATGTGAGGCATGGGGAGGATTGGATGTGAGGGAACAGCCAAGCAGGACACAGACCCCTATGGTGCCAGGTAATGTAAGATAAAAGGTGATTTCTGTGGATGTGAGCGAAAAAAGTTTTAGCTAAATGAAGGGGCTCAGTCAGTTAATAGGCCTCTGGTGACAGGTTCCCTTTAAAGTGACAGCGCTACCTGGGACTACTGGAGGAGTGGGAATGTGTGGACAGATCTGGATTACCATTGTAGCTCCTGCTCTGGCCCTGACAATTCTTCCTGTTTATGGAAATTTCTTTTATTTTCTGCTTTATTGGTGTGCTCAGGTTGCTGATAGGAATGAATAGGACCAGTGGAGCTCCAGCCATGAGATGAGTTGAGCCTTTTGCCTCAGGCAGCAGCACCTGCAGCGAAGGTGGGGGTTTAGTCACCTTCTACAAAGCAGGACCTTATACTCAAAAATAGTGTATCTTCACATTTAATATCAACATGTACATGAGACAACCTGATATATTACTACTGGATGGGGCAGTAGAAAGTTTAAGTTTAAGAACTCAAAATGCATAACCAGATTTTATGATTTTAACTAGTTTTAGGTGTCTGTTTTCATAGAAGGCTTGGAAAAATGTCACAGTGTGTTTGGAGGTAGCGACATGGACCTGACGGGCCATACTTTCCATTACCAATGATCCTTAAATGTAAATTGAAGTAATTTCGCCAATGAAAAAAATTGTTTCTACAGCTCCGGTGACCACTATGTATTTAAATGGTAACAAATCCTCTGTGATGTAACTTGTAGTCTTGTACGTAAATTCTTGTATAGGTTCCCTATTTTCTGTAGCACCGTTTGTTCATGAGCCCGGTGCTCCAGTGCTTTGCTTGTGGGGGTACACTGGCCGTTTAAGAAACTCAAAAACCTACATTCAGCTACCGTCAGACAACCGTGCAACTGTGGGCGCTGACCGTATGTTGTCCTCTAACCCAGAGGCGCTCTATGGGAAGCTGTGGCTCTGGGGCCACGGGACTTTAAGGGCCCCACTGAGGAGCTTTATCTGTGTTGGCAGGAAACATAGTTGTATGCAGGTGTCAGGCTTCAGGGGTAGTGGATCATCTGGACCACAGTGGATGATGACGTAAGCCGACATCTGGGAACGGACTCTAAGTGGTACCCGGTTTTCACCAGAGCCCACCGCAAAGTAGGTTGGACTTGCTGCTGCGCGGTACCACCAGGTTGTTCCACAGGTGCAACTTTGTCTGCGGTGGCAGCCAAGGTGAAGTACAGAAACGTGAGACAGAATCATTGTAGGGGAAAGGAAAGAGATCAGGACAGGCGGCACAGAATCAGAGTCAGGAGCAAGGCAAAAGGTCAAGGCAACGGAGGAGTGGAGTCAGGAACGGAACCGAGGTCACAACGGGACTTCTGCAAACAATCGCAAGGCACAGGGAACATGCTTTCTCAATGGCAATGAGGCACAAAGATCCGGCGGGGTATGTAGGAAGGGGCCGGCTATTGATTAGATTAAGAAATGATCAGCGCCAATTAGCGGCACGCTGGCCCTTCAAGAGACAGAAAGCCGTAACGCACGGGCCCAAGGCGAAAAGGACGCAAGCATCGGGCGGACATGACAGCAGGGACTAGCACAGCCCTGCTCTACACTCTATGGCAGTGATGGCAAACCTTTTAGACACCGAGTGCCCAAACTACAACCAAAACCCACGTATTTTTCGCAAAGTGCCAATGCGACAATTTAAGCAGTAACTTATTACTCCCTGCTCTGTCACAGGTTTAAATTGTATAGGCATCTGAGGACACCAATACAGTAGAAAGAAGGAGAAGAAGTTTGGTTATCATTGTAGCTTCCTTCTAGGGTCCTGGGCTGCCTGGGACTGCAAGAGGCCTTGAGTCCTGTCTGGCAAACTCTGCCCTGGGGCAATGGCAAGGGTGCCCATATAGAGGGCTCTGAGTGCCACCTCTGGCACCCGTGCCATAGGTTCGCCACCACTGCTCTATGGTAATACATGTGAACCGGCTCATTGTCAGGTCCTAATCGGGCAGCACTGCTGAGGGGAGACTGAGCACATGTGTGAGGTAAGTATGTGTTTCCATGTGTTTTTCTTCTTGTCTGTGTTTGCTGTTCCTATATATATATATATATTTACTACTACTCCTATCTTGTATATATGGGCACACAACAGTACTAGTACTCATATCTTGTATATATGAGCACAGTACTCCTCCTCCTACCCTGTACATCCTTTACATCTGGGCACAGTAGAGTATTACTACTCCTATCCTGTATATATGGGCACAGTAGTACTACTACTCCTATCCTGTATATATGTGCACAGTATAGTACTACTCCTATCCTGTATATATGTGCACAGTATAGTACTACTACTCCTATCCTGTACATATGGGCACAGCACAGTACTACTACTCCTATCCTGTATATATGGGCACAGCACAGTACTACTACTCCTATCCTGTATATATGGGCACGGCACAGTACTACTACTCCTATCCTGTATTATATAGGGACACAGCACAGTACTACTACTCCTATCCTGTATATATGGGCAAAGCTCAGTACCACTACTCCTATCCTGTACATATGGGCACAGCACAGTACTACTACTCCTATCCTGTATATATGGGCACAGTAGAGTACTGCTACTCCTATCCTGTATATATGGGCACAGCACAGTACTACTACTCCTATCCTGTATTATATAGGGACACAGCACAGTACTACTACTCCTATCCTGTATATATGGGCAAAGCTCAGTACCACTACTCCTATCCTGTATATATGGGCACATCTCATTACTACTACTCCTATCCTGTATATATGGGCACAGTAGAGTACTGCTACTCCTATCCTGTATATATGGGCACAGCACAGTACTACTACTCCTATCCTGTATTATATAGGGACACAGCACAGTACTACTACTCCTATCCTGTATATATGGGCAAAGCTCAGTACCACTACTCCTATCCTGTATATATGGGCACATCTCATTACTACTACTCCTATCCTGTATATATGGGCACAGCACAGTACTACTCCTCCTATCCTGTATTATATAGGGACACAGCACAGTACTACTACTCCTATCCTGTATACACTCACCGGCCACTTTATTAGGTACACCTATCCAACTGCTCGTTAACACTTAATTTCTAATCAGCCAATCACATGGCGGCAACTCTGTGCATTTAGGCATGTAGACATGGTCAAGACAATCTCCTGCAGTTCTCCCGAGCACCAGTATGGGGAAGAAAGGTGATTTGAGGCCTTTGAACGTGGCATGGTTGTTGGTGCCAGAAGGGCTGGTCTGAGTATTTCAGAAACTGCTGATCTACTGGGATTTTCACGCACAACCATCTCTAGGGTTTACAGAGAATGGTCCGAAAAAGAAAAAACATCCAGTGAGCGGCAGTTCTGTGGGCGGAAATGCCTTGTTGATGCCAGAGGTCAGAGGAGAATGGGCAGACTGGTTCGAGCTGATAGAAAGGCAACAGTGACTCAAATCCCCAACCGTTACAACCAAGGTAGGCACAAGAGCATCTCTGAACGCACAGTACGTCGAACTTTGAGGCAGATGGGCTACAGCAGCAGAAGACCACAGCGGGTGCCACTCCTTTCAGCTAAGAACAGGAAACTGAGGCTACAATTTGCACAAGCTCATCGAAATTGGACAGTAGAAGATTGGAAAAACGTTGCCTGGTCTGATGAGTCTCGATTTCTGCTGCGACATTCGGATGGTAGGGTCAGAATTTGGCGTCAACAACATGAAAGCATGGATCCATCCTGCCTTGTATCAACGGTTCAGGCTGGTGGTGGTGGTGTCATGGTGTCTTTGGGCCCCTTGGTACAACGCCACAGCCTACCTGAGTATTGTTGCTGACCATGTCCATCCCTTTATGAGCACAATGTACCCTGTAACATCTGATGGCTACTTTCAGCAGGATAATGCGCCATGTCATAAAGCTGAAATCATCTCAGACTGGTTTCTTGAACATGACAATGAGGTCACTGGACACAAATGGCCTCCACAGTCACCAGATCTCAATCCAATAGAGCATCTTTGGGATGTGGTGGAACGGGAGATTCGCATCATGAATGTGCAGCCGACAAATCTGCGGCAACTGTGTGATGCCATCATGTCACTATGGACCAAAATCTCTGAGGAGCTTCCAGCACCTTGTTGTATCTATGCCACGAAGAATTGAGGCAGTTCTGAAGGCAAAAGGGGGTCCAACCCGTTACTAGCATGGTGTACCTAATAAAGTGGCCGGTGAGTGTATATGGGCACATCTCATTACTACTACTCCTATTCTGTATATATGGGCACATCTCATTACTACTACTCCTATCCTGTATATATGGTCACAGCTCAGTACTAGTAATGATAAAGCCAGGCTGATGAATTGAAAATTTAAAATTGTCATCATGAAAGTGATGACTTTTATCAAATGTATCTTGTCATGAACTTAAAAATGTGAGTCCTATGTGCCTCATCGGACTCACTTATAGCCAAGTATATGCTTCACAAGGACCCTTGGGCGGTTCTCCAACTAATACAAGTATCCACCACCATATGGTAGCTGTGTGGTGGGATACAGGTACACCTGGGTTGGGGGCCACTTGGGTGGGTTTTGCCCCCCTATGCTGAACTCCTAACTCCGCCTCTGTGTATTTTTCTTTTGTTCTAGAACTTTCTGTATATCAGTTTTGGGGTTGCAAATGACTCTCAGACACTTGTCCGCCATATTAGATCTCATGGAGTTGCTATTACTGTTACGTTGTCACCAGGGAAAGTTCCCCCTCTTCCTCCTATATGATGTCAGGGCTGTAAGGTGCAGATAGATGCAGAGACCTGTCTAATGGAGGAGATTTACTGAAAAGTGGCCTAGCCCTTAACCCCTTACCGACATGTGATGTAGTATTACGTAACATACCGGGTGTGGGTGCATGGAGAGGGCTCACGGGCTGAGCCCTCTCCATAGCCGGTATGTCTTTGCTGCATATTGCCGCGATTGGTGTCAGCACTGATCGTAGGTGTTTTCCCGCTGATCGCCTCATCGGCGCATGGGCACCGCCATCTTTCCGAGGATCATCGCTCCCCGTGACGTCATGGGGGAGCAACGATCCATCGCCATGGTAGCCTCGGGTCTTCCATTGACCATACTGTAGTATGGCAGTATATGATAGGATCGTACAGACAACCTAGGGTTAAAGTAGCCTAGGGAGTCTGAAAAATAGTAAAAATAAAATTTTTAAAAAAAAATAATAAAAAAACCCTAAAAACTCAAATCACCCCCCTTTCCCTAGAACTGATATAAATAAACAGTAAAAATCATAAACACATTCGGTATCGCCGCGTCCGAAAATGGCCGATCTATCAAAATATGATAACGGTTTTTCACTGCGTTTAACCCTGTAACGGAAAATCGCAACCGAAGTCAAAAATGTTGCCATTTTAAAAAATTTTAAATTCTATAAAAAGTGATCAAAAGGTCGTACAGTCCTAAAAATGATAACATTGTAAACATCATCAAAAAACAACACCACCCGCAGCTCCGTACACCAAAGTATAAAAATTTTTTGTATTACATAACCTATACAAATTTGGTATCCCCGTAAATCATACAGACTCAAAGAATAAAGTAGATGCATCATTTGTGGTGCACAGTGAAATTGTTAAAATCCAAGCCCACAAGAATACGGCACAAATGCGTTTTTTTTACCAATTTCACTGCATTTGGAATTTTTTTCCCGCTTCCCAGTACCCGGCATGGAATATTAAATATCACCATTTTGAAGTGTAATTTGTTACGCAGAAAATAAGCCCCCACACAGCTCTGTACATGGAAAAATAAACAAGTTATAGATTTTTTGAAGGTGGGGAGTGAAAAATGAAAACGCTAAAACGAAAAAGGGCTGCGACGGGAAGGGGTTAACTGGTTCACAACCGCCCTCTGTGTATGGGGCCGAGTCCTTTCCATAGCCAGCAAAGACTTACCGGTAACACCCGGGTGTTATCACAGCATGGGCGCCACCATCTTGCCTAGGATTGTCGCTCCCAGTGACGTCATCGGGGAGCAGCGATCCGTCTCCATGGTAGCCTTGGGTCTTCCGAAGACCCGAGGCTATTTCGTTTTAACTCCTTCATTACAATGTGCTGATAGCACATTGTAATGAATGAGGAGTGAAATCCCCATATACTGCCATACTACAGTATGGCAGTATATGATACGATCGATCAGACAACCTAGGGATAAAGTACCCTAGGGAGTCTGAAAAATAGTAAAAATAAAAATAAAAAAAAAGTTAAAATAAAAATTATAATAAAAAAACCCTAAAAATTCAATTTACCCCTCTTTCCCTAGAACTGATATAAATATAAATTAGCAGTAAAAATAATAAACACTTTAGGTATCAACGCGTCCGAAAATGCCCGATCTATCAAAATGTATTAATGGTTTTCAATGCGTTTAACCCCGTAACGGAAAATATTGCCCAAAGTAAAAAATGGCAATCTATAAAAAGTGATCAAAAGGTCGTACAGTCCTAAAAATGATATCATTGAAAATAATATCAAATGTCACAAAAAATGACACCACCCGCAGCTCCGTACAACAAAGTATAAAAAAGTTATTAGCGCCAGAAGATGGCAAAATCAAAATTGTACAGGAGGTTTTAATTTTTGTAAATGTATAAAACATTATAAAACCTATACAAATTTGGTATCACCGTAATCGTACCGACCCAAAGAATAAAGTAGACATGTCATTTGAGGCGCACAGTGAAAGCCGTAATATCCAAGCCCACAAGAAAATGGCAAAAATGCGTTTTTTTCACCATTTTCACTGCATTTGGAATATTTTTCCCGCTTCCCAGTACATGACATGGAATATTCAATACCATCACTATGAATTGCAATTTGTTACGCAGAAAACAAGCCGTCACACAGCTCTTTACGTGTAAAAATAAAAAAGTTATAGATTTTTGAAGGTGGGGAGTGAAAAATTAAAACGCTAAAACGAAAAAGGGCTGCGGCGGGAAGGGGGTTAAAAAAGGTTAAAAGTGGGGTAGGTTTACGAAAAAAAGAGACCCAGAATTCATCCTGTTAGGCACTGGGGGGCACTGGGGTATAGAATTGCGTTATCCTGGCACAGCCTAAAGTTAGTTTGCCGGTGTGGGGAATATCCATACCCTTCCCCTTGGTGTAGAGGTGGCGTCCATGGGCTGGGGTTGAGGGGGGGGGGGGGGGGGTCGCAGTTTTTATCCTGGCCTTACGTTTTGTACACATCAGGTGGTGTTGCAGGAAACACCCCTTAAAATCGAAAACCTAGTCTAGGATGCGTTCGAAGCCGCAGCAGAAACGCGACAAAAACGTCACGTGTGTCACCAGCCTTAAATATGTTCACCTCTAAAAAACACTTTGAAAAAGAAGCTATTTTGATGCGTTTTAAACTATAAAAACTAAGTGCACCCCTGATACATCTCAGTACTATAGTGTTACATTGTTAGTTATATATATATATTCTGTATCAGGTTGCGTTTACTCGTTCTGTCTGGATTGCGTTTCAAAACCATCGCATCCGTGTTGCCCAACCCCTTTAAAACGCAGACGGATCGTGTGAACACAACCTTACTGCGTTATGACCGGTCAAGTTCACCTCAGGTTTCCCTCTTTATCTCCTCCCACATTCCCCACAGCCGCGCCCACATATGCACCGCCCCTTCCCTCCAGATTACATTTCGCCCCGCCTAGAACCAAACATTGACTTTTGCTGAGGCTCCTCCTTACTCCGCCACTAATCCCCACCCCCGTGTTATGATTGACAGCTCGCCCCGCCCATCGCTTGCTCCGTCTCTGGGTTGATCGCATGATGGGCGGATCGGGCCGGAAGCAGCATGGCGGCCGCACTGCCCCGGACACAGGTAACCCCGGAGCGGGGGATGAGGGGACTGTACCACCTGAGAGGGAGGGGGGGAATGTTTACATCTCATCTATAGGGTGAGGGGGCTGCTGTCCGGGCTGTGCTATTACATTGTTTAGTTTCTTTACATAACTGAACTATAGCTGGAAAACCCAGCATTCAGTAAGTTGTAGGCTTACATCAAGATGAAGAATTTGGACATGCTGGGAGTTGTAGTTTTGCTGTAGTGATAGTTGTGGAACATGCTGAGAGTTGTAGTTCAGCCTTGCTCATAGTTGTGGGACAGGCTGGGAGTTGTAGCTTTCCCTAGGTCGTAGTTGTATGGGAGTTGTAGTTGAAACTGTTGTAATTGTGTTGGTTGCTGGGAGATGTAGTTAAGACTCTTCCATAGTTGTAGTATGGGTGCTGGGTGTTCTGGTGTTACCTCTTCTGTAGTTGTAGGACATGCTGGGAGTTGTATTTTAGCCTCTACAGTGGTAGTAGGACATGCTGGGAGTTGTAGTTTTTTCCCTAGGTCGTGGTTGTATGGGAGTTGTAGTTGGGTGTTCTGGTGTTACCTCTTCTGTAGTTGTAGGACATGCTGGGAGTCGTAGTTTAGGCTCTGCGGTGCTAGTAGGACATGCTGGGAGTCGTAGTTTAGGCTCTGCGGTGCTAGTAGGACATGCTGGGAGTCGTAGTTTAGGCTCTGCGGTGCTAGTAGGACATGCTGGGAGTCGTAGTTTAGGCTCTGCGGTGCTAGTAGGACATGCTGGGAGTCGTGGTTTAGGCTCTGCGGTGCTAGTAGGACATGCTGGGAGTCGTGGTTTAGGCTCTGCGGTGCTAGTAGGACATGCTGGGAGTCGTAGTTTAGGCTCTGCGGTGCTAGTAGGACATGCTGGGAGTCGTAGTTTAGGCTCTGCGGTGCTAGTAGGACATGCTGGGAGTCGTAGTTTAGGCTCTGCGGTGCTAGTAGGACATGCTGGGAGTCGTAGTTTAGCCTCCGCCGTGTTTGAGGTGTCATTCCCTTTCGATCAGTATTTGGGATTATGTTGTGAAGTTTCCATCTATACAGTCACTAGAGGATCCATCAGGCTGGGATTTCCTGTCATCCTGCGCCGCGTTACATCCCATGAAGCCCATCCCCAGTCTTAGGACTGCCAGCTGGGAGTTGTAGTACTCGTCTCTCCATGGATGACACTGAACCTTTCCTGCCCCAGGCACAGTAGTTACCCGGGACCAGAGCAGTCCCTGAATTCAGAGTCTATAAGATTTACATTGTCGCCTCCCTGTTCATGTTGCAGCGGGAGGCCTTGGAGACCACCACTGTCATTATCAGTGAGGATAAAGCCCCCATCATCCCCTTCTCTTGTCACCATCCCTTTAAGTGACTCTTCTCTGTATTTGATATGGGGACAGGTGCTTAGTGATGCGCCTTTAATAACCTGTATACACAACACCCCGGGGCTGTATAATGACCCTTGTCTGTATCACGGAGCATCACGGCTTTGGGTGACGCTGCGTCATTTCCATCCATTATTTGGGTTCTAGTCCCATCCAGGTCAACATCTTCAAAGAGTTTGTATGTTCTCTCCGTGTTTGCGTGGCTTTCCTCCGGGTCCTCCGTTTTCCTCCTACACTCCAAAACATATTGCTAGGTTGATTAGATTGTGAGCCCCATGGGGACAGGGACTGATGTGACAACTCTGTGCAGTGCTGCATAATCTGTGTGCACTATATACATAAAGAATTATTATTATTATGTTATATCCTATAGAGCTAGGAGCCTGTTCACATGATGCTCTATAGTCACAAGGCCAGGCACTGCAGTAATATGTATGGAGCTCTGTATCTGCCACGTGACTCCTATTTACTGGGTAATACGGGTGTGTAATACATGATTGAACGTTGGGTGTGGACATGTGGGCGGCTCGGGATGTGTCAGGCCATTGATAATACATTTAATACACTTATCGTTGTACAGGGAGCAATAGGATATCAATATTAAAGGGATTGTTCACTTTCGGAAATCATTTATATTGTGTGTGTGTGATGAAAAGTTCTACAATTTCCCAATATAGTTTTAATTTCTCACGGGTTTTTAGATCTCTGCTTGCTGTCTTTTTATAGAAAGCTTCATTCTTTACTTTTTGTGGATAAAATCCAGTCCATGGTCATGTGATGTCACACAGGTGCATGGCTCGTTATATCCCTGGTCATGTGATGTCACACAGGTGCACGGCTTGTTATATCCCTGGTCATGTGATGTCGCACAGGTGCATGGCTCGTTATATCCATGGTCATGTGATGTCACACAGGTGCACGGCTCGTTATATCCATGGTCATGTGATGTCACACAGGTGCACTGCTTGTTATATCCCTGGTCATGTGATGTCGCACAGGTGCACGGCTCGTTATATCCTTGGTCATGTGATGTCACACAGGTGCATGGCTCGTTATATCCCTGGTCATGTGGTGTCACACAGGTGCGCGGCTCGTTATATATCCTGGTCATGTGATGTCACACAGGTGCATGGCTCGTTATATCCCTGGTCATGTGGTGTCACACAGGTGCACGGCTCGTTATATCCCTGGTCTTGTGATGTCACACAGGTGCACGGCTCGTTATATCCCTGGTCATGTGGTGTCACACAGGTGCACGGCTCGTTATATCCCTGGTCATGTGGTGTCACACAGGTGTGCATCCCGTTATAACACACAGCTCTGATTTACTCCCTGTGATATAATGAGCCGTGCACCTGTGTGACATTACATGACCAGGGATATAACGAGTCGTGCACCTGTGTGACATCACATGATCAGGGATATAACGTGCCTTGCACCTGTGTGACATCACATTACCAGGGATATAATGAGCCTTGCACCTGTGTGACATTACATGACCAGGGATATAACGAGCCTTGCACCTGTGTGACATCACATGACCAGCGATATAATGAGCCGTGCACCCTTGTGACATCACGTGACCAGATATATATATATATATATATAACGAGTTTGCATCTGTATGACATCACATGACCAGCTATATAACTAGCCGTGCATCTGTGTGACATCACATGACCAGGAATAATTTTTTATCCACTGAAGGTCAACAACGAAGCTTCCTATAGAATGACAGCAAGCAGAGATCTAGAAAACCACCAGGAATTGATAGAACAAGTATTATTTATTTGCTGAAATTGAACAACCCCTTTAGGGCGGATAACAGGGATAAATAGATTGGATTCATCTGCCCGGCTGTTTTTCCTTGAACGATAGTTTCACCATCTGCAGACTATATTGGTAAATGGCGTTCATAGATTGCTCCATCTGTGTCTCGGTGACTTCTGCTTTCCAGTGAGCAGGATGATGTGATGCTCCCATGACTGGTGTCAGTGTGTGGTGCGCCTCTCCAGCTGATGTTATGCTGGGTGCACAATAGATGGGCTTATGTCTCTGCTCTCTGTGCTTCCCGGGGAATTCACTGACAGAACGCTGACTTGGCCGGATTTCTGGCTTTAGTGCTGTAAATCCCCTCTGATCAGGAAATTGCAGTGAGAAAAATCTGGCAACCATGAGTCACCACCAGGGGGAGCTAATGCATTCTATTTTATTAAAGGGTACTGGGGTTGTTTCAAGTTATCTCCTATGCCCAGGATGGTTGCCCCCACTATTGTCACCACTCCATTACCTTATATACTCGAGTATAAGCCTAGTTTTTCAGCACAAAAAATGTGCTGGAAAACCCAAACTCGGCTTATACTCGAGTCAAAAAAATAAATAACTCAAAACTTGCCTTTCTGGCGGCACCCGTAGATCTTCTGTGCGATCCATCCGGTATTGTTGTGCTGCACGACGGGGAAGGGGGGGGGCTATATACACTGGGGCAGGGGCTGGCTGGCTATATACACTGGGGCAGGGGCTGGCTGGCTACATGCTGGAGAGGCTGTGACCAATGCATTTCCCACCCTCTGCTTATACTCGAGTCAATAGGTTTTCCCAGTTTTTTTGTGGTAAAATTAGGGGCCTCGGCTTATACTTGGGTCGGCTTATACTCGAGTTTGTACGGTACTTCCATATAATGGTCATCTATCCTATAATAAGTTTATTGGTAGCTAAGGGTCTGTTCACATGCGGCTGATTGTTGCAGAAATTTCCTGGAAAGTCACTGTATTCAACTGAATCAGTTTGCTATGATTTCTTGCAGATTCAGACCCCCCCCCCCATTGGCTTTGAGGGTCCCATTCTCCCTAATTGATGGAGCGGTAGAGACCAGACATAGATAACGAATGGAGCACATGACCTCTCTGTTCATCAGTTTGGGGGAACAAGACCCCCTGTCCTTGTGATTAGTCAGATCTGAATGTTATATCCTGACCTGGTCATAGGGGATATCCATTAACCCCTTCCCGCACCTTGACGTGATACTACGTCATAGGATGCGGGTAGTTCCCGCACCTTGACGTAGTATCACGTCATGGCGATCACCCGGGCTCAGAAGCTGAGCCCTTGCGATCGCCGCGGGATCCCAGCGGTACGCGGTAGCTGGGATCCCGCAGTAACAGCCGGGATCGCGACTATCGCGATCCCGACTGTTTAACCCTACAGACGCCGCGGTCATAGTGACCGCGGCGTCTATGGTGCATCGGTGCGACGATCGGCACCCTCCGTGCAGGGCACGGAGGTGCTGATCGTTGCCATGGCAACCCTGAGGCCCGATCAGGTCCCCTGGGCTGCCTATGGCAGCTGCCTGCTAGGATCGTGCACTGTGCACGATCTAACAGTGCAGCTGTCAGCCTATGCAGAATGCATAGGCTGACTATGTAATATGCTGCAATACATTAGTATTGCAGCATATTACAATGAACAAGTGATCAAATGATCACTTGTTCATGTCCCACCCTGGGACAAAATAAAACAGTAAAAAAAAAGTTAAAAAAAAAGGTGCAACTAAAAAAAAATTATTTAAAAAGAATAAAAGTCCCCTTAAGTCCCGTCCCATGCAGTAATCAAATAAAACATAAAAAAAAATTAAAATCACCAAAAAAACACAACATATTGGGTATCAAAACGTCCGTAACAACCCGTACAATAAAATAAAATGGTCACTGAACCCGTACGGTGAACGCCGTAAAAAAAAAACACAAAAAAACCTCACAAAAATGATTAAATTTTCACATCTGACCGCATAAAAAGTGCATAAAAAGTGATCAAAAAGTAAAATGTACCCCAACATGATACCAAGAAAAAGTGCAGCTTGTCCCGCAAAAAATAAGCTCTAAACCAGCGCTGTAAACAAAAAAATATAAATGTTCTGCCCATTGTTACATGGCGATACAAAAACAAGCAAATTTCTCACAAAATGAGTTCTATATTCTGCAAAAAAGTTAACCATAAAAAAGCCATATAAATGGGGTATCACCGTAATCGTGATGGCCCGTAGAATAAAGATAACACATTATTTTTATGGTATGGTGAACGTCGGGGGGGGGGGAAAAATGCTAAAAACCATAAACAAGAATGATTTTTTTAACCACCATATAGAAAGAGTTAATAAAATCTGATTATTAGCTATTGAGCCCCCCCGTAAATGATGTACCTGAAAAGTGGATCTCATCCACAAAAAAATGATCCCCCATATGTCCAAATTACAAAAAAAATAAACATTTTATAGCCTGTAAGATGTGACATTGCAGATCTGCTCTGAATGGTGCCTCCTTCCGTTCTATGCCCGGCCGTGCGCCCGTACAGCAGTCACCACCACATATGGGGCATCCTCTGAATCGGGAGACGTTGGGTATCAAACTTTGTGGAGTTTTTTGTCATTTAATACTTTGTGACGGTTTAATTTTTGGCCAAAATTAATATATTGTCTAGAAAAAAATGACAGCTTGTAAATTACACCTCCATTTTGTTTTAACCACTGTGAAGCATCTAAAGGGTTAACATACTTCTTAAAGTTGATTTTTTACACATTGAGGGGTGTAGTTTCTAAAATGGCATAATTTATGGGGGTTTACTGCTGTTTAGGCCTCTCAAAGTCAGTTAAAGCTGAGCAGGTGCCTCTAAATAAGGGTTTTGGCGTTTTTCCTAAAAATGAGAAAAATTGCTCCCAAAATTCTGAACCTCCTAACAACCTAGAAAAGAGAGAGGATGCATAAAACCCTATGCCGATATAAAGCAGACATTCCGGAAATGTTAGTTATAAAGTTACTTGGGTGCTATGACTATCTGCCTGAAAAGCAGAACATTTTGAACTATGAAAATGAAGAATTTTTAGAAATTTTTGCCAAATTTCAATTTTTTTCATAACTAAACACAAAAGATATCATCAAAATTTTAATATTACTTTGAAGTACAATGTGTGACGGTAAAACAATCTCAAAATCCCCTGGTTAAGTTAAAGTGTCAAAAAGTTGTAACCTCCTATAATGACACAGGGCAAATTTTAAAAATCAGGCCTGGTCCTAAAGGTCTAAAATGGCATAGACACGAAGGGGTTAAACATCAGACAACACTAGTGTGTAATGTCCTTGGTTACTTAAAGGGGTTGCCCAGAGGGTGAAAAATATGGCTTTTTTTCTTCCAAAAACAGCTCCAGGCTATGGGTAATGTGTGGTAGTGCATTCATTTCTTTACAGCTGAGCTGCAATACCGACACCAACCATGGTCAGGGGTGGCGCTGTCTTTGGAAGAAATCAGCCGTGTACTTCTGACGTATTGCATGTATGCAAAGAGTTAATGAGCTCAGATCTCTCCATACATGATGGGTGTCTTTGTCTTCCCACCTGGATTATTACCCCCCTACAGATGATACCATCTGCCCCCTGGAGGGTGATGTAACCCCCCCCTGCCCCCCCAGTGTTGCTTTAAATAAATATTTGCCGGAGTGTCTCTGCAGCGTCCTGGGATGTCCTTGTCTTGTAGGGTCCATTGACTCCTTGGAGTATTTTTAGCCATGTGTCGGGAGGATATCCCAGCGGTCCTGTGCGCTGGCATGTGTAGGGTTACACGCTGGCTCGCAGGCTATTGCCGATTCAGCTAATGATGTTTCCAAAGATATCCGACATTCCAGCGAGTGGATGGACAAGAATTTCCAGCTATTATCTAAGGTATGGGACTGCACTTCCCTGAACTCTGAAAACACACGAGCCAAGTATCTGATCCCTACTTACAGCTACAGTCTGGAGCTGCAATACCCAAACCAGCCCCTGAGACAAGAGTGGCGCTGTGCTGTGCAAATCAGTTGTTATCCTAGATACTTGTGGCTCACGATGACTTGCAGTAATGGTGTCCCACACTTCCATCTATGGACAGCCCCTCTAAGTAAATAGACTGCTGCCATATCTTATAGGAAATCTCCCATCAAAATCCATCCTGATAAACCAGGGACATTACTCATAGATCCAGGCACCGGGACTGTGGGAATCTTCTTGTATTTGTTATCCATGGTCTCCTTCCTTCTAAAATCAACTTTTATAAATATGCTAATGAGCCGTAAGTGTTCTTGGGGGTGTAACCAGTGCTGTAGTTTCATAGGCTATTACACTGAGCAGAAGCGCTTCCCTCCTCCCACTATGAGAGCTCACAGCAGGTTGGTAGAGGGTAGACCGTGTAACAGCCTGTGAAGCTGCAGAACGGAGGCACTGTAGTAACCCCTGCACTTCAGGCTCATTTTCTTAATTGTAAAAGTTGATTTTATAATGAGGGAGGCCATGGATAACAAATATAACAGCTGTTCCCTATTAAGGGTCTGATCCTGGAACCCCAATTCTCCAGACCGCCGGGGGGCTTCTTTGTGATTGGTGGAGGGTCCCAATCGGATAAGGGATAACTTGCAAATTTAGTACAACCCCTTTAAGAGTCACGTTGCTGAGTATGTAATGATCCTAAATGTCACCTATTCCGTTTAGTTATCACATACCATGGACTTATCTCCTCTACAAACCTACCTGCTGAATGACTGTGATATATGGGATCAGCCGGAGTCCTGGAGTCTTGTTCCCAGGATGCATGGAATACTTATGCAAATGATCCTGCATTCCATCCATGTATCCGAGCTTATGCAGCGTATCTCAGCGGCCAGTGACGGCATTAGTCAGGCAAGGACATGACTGTGGGATTATTGGACATGACTGTGGGATTATTGGACATGACTGTGGGATTATTGGACATGACTGTGGGATTATTGGACATGACTGTGGGATTATTGGACATGACTGTGGGATTATTGGACATGTCTGTGGGATTATTGGACATGTCTGTGGGATTATTGGACATGTCTGTGGGATTATTGGACATGACTGTGGGATTATTGGACATGACTGTGGGATTATAGGAGCTGGCTGGTCATTCATATGTTTTTTTTTTCACTGGGATATCACCTGTAGGGGGCGACTTATATTGAATTGTTGCTACAATGAATCAGAATATTTTGTAAATCATAGTCATGGATGTGATCTGGCATTGTTATTACTGGTTCTGGTCCACACCTAGGCCTGATAGAGAAGGGGAGCGTCTGTGCAGGACCTGTGCGGGGTGATGGGACAGGACCTGCAGGGTCTACTATAGAACTATCATTCTAAACCTTCATTGAGAGAGGAGAAATCCACTAATGGTCACATGGTCATGTGTTGGATTGCATTGTGAAATGTAATTGAAAGGCTCCACCCACATTGCACATTGAGTTAACGTTTCACGGGCATTTAGTAAACATCCAGTAAACACAATGTTAACTCAATGGGGCACATTGTATTTCTGCCTGCTGGGTGTGGAGTTGGAGTCGATAGATAATGGACCGACTCCACAAGTCTGTAATAAGTTATAGAAATGTAGTTCCTAATCTTAGGATTTAGGCCAGAAGTGAACAACATTGATTGGTCCAAGGGCCTCATTGTTACACTGCTCAATATTAAAGAGGACCTGTCACCCAAATAATTTATGTAGGGGCACTTAGTAAACAGCTCCATGGCCCTACCCCAGTGATAGCAGTGTTATCCGTCCCATAAGCTAGGACACTCTGCACCACGTAGCTCACAGTGGTACGGCGTATTCATGAGGGGGCGGTCCGAGGAGGCGGTGATTGCCGCATGGGAGGGGCATGAATGCACCGGACCGCTGTAAGCCTGGTCAGGTGTACGGAGCGCTATGTAGTGCTAGCTTTTTATCGTTGTGTTCCGATAAAGCTAGCAATTTAACACTGCTACACCGGAGGTAGGGATAGGGAGCTGCTTACCTAGATTATTCAGGTGACAGGTTCCCTCTTTAAAGAGAACCTGTCATCAGCAATTGGCCTAATAATCCACAACCACTATACAGGGAGTCCCCGGGTTACGTACAAGATGGGTTCCACAGGTTTGTTCTTAAGTTGAGTTTGTATGTAAGTCGAAACTGTACATTTTATAATTGTAGTTGTAGACAAATTTTTTTTTTTTTTTGCCCCAGTGACAATTGGAGCTTCACATTTTTTGCTGTAATGGGACCAAGGATTATCAATAAAGCTTCATTACAGACACCTTACAGCTGATCATTGCAGCCTGGGACTATAGTAACATCCAGAGACTTCACCAGAGGGCAGAGGGGTCCGTCTTTAATTAGGGGTCGGGTGTCCTTAAGTAGGGGACCACCTGTATTGTCAAACAGTTTAACACCTTCTAGGTTTTGTTTCTTTTTACGGTTTAGTGTGATGGCATCATCTACAATATCAACTTTGAAGTGAGATGTAAATTGGATGTATAAAGTCAAGAAGGCGGAGAGTTTAACACTGAAGTCAAGGTGGGGAGCAGTGAACCCCTCCTCCTCTGTGATTGACATCATGCATTGGACTTCAGGAGATCAGGTTATTGATGTGTCTGGATGCAGGACCATAAATTACAGAGAAGGGGACTTTCTGAGAAAGAGAAAGCTTGACTTTAAAGTTTAAATCTCCGCCCCCATGACTTTATACAACCGATTGACATCTCACTTCAAGGTTGATGTTCTAGATCAGTGGTCAGGAACCTTTTTGGCTGAGAGAGCCATGAACGCCACATATTTTAAAATGTTATTCCGTAAGAGCCGTACCATATGCACATGTCCCCAAGTAGATAGGTAACCCCAGTGTCACGGGTGCCCCTGTGATCTAGGTCTCGTGCCCCTCCCCTTTCCGAGCTCACTCAACTCACCACTTTCCGGCTCCCGTCCCGGCTGGCCAGCGCGTGCGCACCGGCGCTCGCAGATTTAAAGGGCTAGTGCGCCGCTGTTTGGCGCTGCCCACTTCCCGGGTTACTATAAAGACCGGCGGCTCGCAGTATTGCCCGTCGGATCTTAGTGCTTCATGCCTATGAGGAAGCTTTCCACAGTGTTTCCTTCCCAAGGGTTGACCTCCCATTGCGACCCCAGACCAGTAGATAGGTAGTCCCAGCACATACCGCCAGTAGATAGGTAGCCACAGCAAAAAAAAAAAAAAAAGAATATTCACTTACCAGCGCGCCCTGCAGCCAGCTCCTCATCGCTCCCACACTCTTCTCTTTGACCCAGACTTAGACGATGGCACCTGGGTCGTACAAAGGACGTAGGCAGCGGTAATATTGCTGCCTGTGATCAGTCTAAGACACACAGCAGCCATCACTATTTATTACATGTCTGTCTGAGAGCCACATGCAGCCAACAAAAGAGCCATATCTGGCTCCCGAGCCATAGGTTCCCTACCCCTGTTCTAGATGATGCCTTTGTACTGAGCCATTAAAGAAACATGATCTGGAAGGTTTTAAGCTTCTTAGGAACATACTAGTAGTGGTTTTGTTAGGTCAATTTCTTCTGACGGGTTCTCTTTGAGGGGCCACGTCTGTAACTAGTTCCAATGATGTACCAACAACCACAGTATAGCAATAAATATCACCCCAGGAACCAAATGCTGCAGACAATAATCGTACAGCATCTTCTCTCCACCCTGTGCCACTCTGCTCTGTGTCCTGTCCTGATTGAATGTGGTAGCATCAGGACCCAGGAGCAGTACAGTACAGCAGACAAGTACTTACCAGGAGAGGACCCGGGAGCAGTACAGTACAGCAGACAAGTACTTACCAGGAGAGGACCCGGGAGCAGTACAGTACAGCAGACAAGTACTTACCAGGAGAGGACCCGGGAGCAGTACAGTACAGCAGACAAGTACTTACCAGGAGAGGACCCGGGAGCAGTACAGTACAGCAGACAAGTACTTACCAGGAGAGGACCCGGGAGCAGTACAGTACAGCAGACAAGTACTTACCAGGAGAGGACCCGGGAGCAGTACAGTACAGCAGACAAGTACTTACCAGGAGAGGACCCGGGAGCAGTACAGTACAGCAGACAAGTACTTACCAGGAGAGGACCCGGGAGCAGTACAGTACAGCAGACAAGTACTTACCAGGAGAGGACCCGGGAGCAGTACAGTACAGCAGACAAGTACTTACCAGGAGAGGACCCGGGAGCAGTACAGTACAGCAGACAAGTACTTACCAGGAGAGGACCCGGGAGCAGTACAGTACAGCAGACAAGTACTTACCAGGAGAGGACCCGGGAGCAGTACAGTACAGCAGACAAGTACTTACCAGGAGAGGACCCGGGAGCAGTACAGTACAGCAGACAAGTACTTACCAGGAGAGGACCCGGGAGCAGTACAGTACAGCAGACAAGTACTTACCAGGAGAGGACCCGGGAGCAGTACAGTACAGCAGACAAGTACTTACCAGGAGAGGACCCGGGAGCAGTACAGTACAGCAGACAAGTACTTACCAGGAGAGGACCCGGGAGCAGTACAGTACAGCAGACAAGTACTTACCAGGAGAGGACCCGGGAGCAGTACAGTACAGCAGACAAGTACTTACCAGGAGAGGACCCGGGAGCAGTACAGTACAGCAGACAAGTACTTACCAGGAGAGGACCCGGGAGCAGTTCAGTACAGCAGACAAGTACTTACCAGGAGAGGACCCGGGAGCAGTACAGTACAGCAGACAAGTACTTACCAGGAGAGGACCCGGGAGCAGTACAGTACAGCAGACAAGTACTTACCAGGAGAGGACCCGGGAGCAGTACAGTACAGCAGACAAGTACTTACCAGGAGAGGACCCGGGAGCAGTACAGTACAGCAGACAAGTACTTACCAGGAGAGGACCCGGGAGCAGTACAGTACAGCAGACAAGTACTTACCAGGAGAGGACCCAGGAGCAGTACAGTACAGCAGACAAGTACTTACCAGGAGAGGACCCAGGAGCAGTACAGTACAGCAGACAAGTACTTACCAGGAGAGGACCCGGGAGCAGTTCAGTACAGCAGACAAGTACTTACCAGGAGAGGACCCGGGAGCAGTTCAGTACAGCAGACAAGTACTTACCAGGAGAGGACCTGGGAGCAGTGAGAACTTCTCGGCTGTATTCACTGCTACCCGGCCTCCTGCACCAATGATCTGCCATCAGTTAGGGAAGTGAATTTTGGAGTGCAGCGGAGTGCAGACCACAACTCATGGCTTGACAGACTGCATGTGGCCTCTCTGTGTGTCTTATGCATCTCTGATCCCACTTACAGTTGAGATGGATGTGGCTGCACTTTATGTACATGCTCAGTACTGGCACTGGAAAGGATTGCCCCCATTTATCTCCGCACTGCTAGAGCAACCAAGACAACAGGGCTGTTTCTGGTGACACACTTCTGTGTTCTTATGTATCGGATGTTTTGTTTCTTTTTTGTGGTTGATGTGAGTTTGTAAATTTTTTTTTTCTAACTTTTGCAAATCTAATTGGCTCAAAACGAATGCAAAAGTGAAGATGCATGCGCCCCAATGTGTGAATGGGGTTTAAAACTTTCAAAGCGGTTGCGAAATGCCACATGTGAATACTCCCTGCGTAGTTTTGCACATTCAAGGTGAACATTCGCACGGTCTGCGTAGTGCGCATGCGCCGGCTGCTCCCCCCCTTGGCAAGGTGCTGTGGTAAATGCCGGCATTGGGATTATTTCCGGGCTTCTGCCCCAGTTTTCTGGTTTTGAAGCCCCATTATGCCCTTTTAATTTTTTAGGGAGTCTACCAACTCCTCTAAGCAGTATAATCTGCTGTCAGCATGTTGTGAAGAAATACCGGTCAATGATGTAGTTTCTAAGAAATTCCTATTTTGATCCGTATGCTAATGAGACAGTCGGTGCACCCAGAATACTCCTTATCACCTGGAGCACTTCCCCCTCCATCAGATAAGCTGGAGATTTTTCTCCTGTGAAGTTTTGGGCAACACTGGGAGAAGTGGAAAGCGGATTTGGTTATAATGGCAGCACTGTGGGTGCTGAGGAAACGTCCCGAGTGCACCAACTGCCTCATTAACATACAGATAAAACTGGGAAACGGCATAATGGACAGAAATAATCTATGCGCCCTTATAGTCTAGTTCTCCACAACATGCCACCACTTCGCTAGGACATAGCTGCAGTACTGCACATAACCTGCGGACGTGTGTGGGGCTGTTTTTTCATAGAATTTTTTAAAAACGGGACAATTACCCGTGATGACCTGCTGGATCGATTGCCCTGATCTATGTAACCTCTCATCTCAGAGAAAAATAGAAATGTTTTGCCTTTTTAAAAAAAAAAAAAAAAATTTTTGGCGTTTTTTCGCCTAGACGGCTGCCACTTACTTTGAGCAGCTCTGACACATTGTCTCATGAAGAGCGACCCCCTCGTCGACCCTTCTGTGTATTGTCTTCTCAGACAATGGAAACTGTGTGTCTGCAGGGAGAGCACAATGTAGCCATCTCTGTTCTGTGTTTATGTAACATTGTAACAAAAATGTGCAGTGAATGTTTTATTTTCTCTGTAAACTTTCATGAGACCCTTAACCCACGATGGATCTGTGTGAGGCTTAGGGGCCGGTGTATTCTCTGCTCTCATAGAGGTGAATGGAGAGAGAAGCCTGTGCATTGCATTGTAGCAGCAGCTACTAGAGTACCCCAAATGGTTTGTTTGTATGTTTGCACTGGGGTTACTGGTGCAGTTTCTGCTTTTTTTGGGGGACATCCTTGGGCAAATTTGATTTTCCTTATCATAAGTCACAAATATCTGACCCTCAAGGGGAAGACACTTGACCCCCTGAATCTGCCCCAGTAACAGGGGGATAACTCTGCTGCTGGTCTCTGTCCGTTAGGAAGTGGCTTCCCTTCCGCTTTCACCAGATTTTACCGGATAAGGGCATCTGAAGTGACGCTTTCCCTTCAACTCTAAACATGACTCATCTCAAGCAAATTTGACTCTTCTCAGCTCATTGTCACATGACTTTGGAGGAGATTTTTTTTTCTAGCTAAACAGGTAAGCTTTAACGTAAAAGGGGGAATTCTAGAAGGCACATTTCTTACCCTACATGAGAAGTTGGTCGTTTATTGGGGGTAAAATCTGATGACGGGTTCCCTTGTAAAAACTGTGGAGTAATCCTGCAGCTTAGATTAATATAGTAAAACTTTGTGAATGAATCTGCCAGCAAGCAGATGAGATTTGCTGTACACCACTATATTATATAGCAGGTTAGTTCATTATTGGACCCGTTCACCCCAAAATAGGGGATAATGACATTAAAATATTACACTGATTCCCCCAATGTGAACATAACCCTGATTGTAACTGAGGATAACAAGGTCTCCACGGGCCTCACTTGGCTTTCATATAATTCTTTGTCTCCTTATATTCGCCAAATGTAATTAGTGGAAACTCGTGTTCCCTTTTTTCTTGGCTAGAATCTCGCATTCCTTTATTTTTGGTTTTGGAAGAAAACAATATAAAAGTTGCAATGAATTTACAGCTCCAAGCAAAACCTTCATCCTTGATTAATTAAATGTTTCCTTATTAAGTTTGTAAGCAGGAAAGTATTTAGTGCCTGAATACCCATAATGCACCCCAAGAAATAGCTCATTGAGGGAGGAGATAAGCTGTGACATCATCTATTGTCAGTAGTGATGTAATGATGGGTCAGTGTTATCTATATAGAGGTCATTGTACAGGGAGGGGAGGAGATAAGCTGTGACATCATCTATTGTCAGTAGTGATGTAATGATGGGTCAGTGTTATCTATATAGAGGTCATTGTACAGGGAGGGGGAGGAGATAAGCTGTGACATCATCTATTGTCAGTAGTGATGTAATGATGGGTCACTGTTATCTATATAGAGGTCATTGTACAGGGAGGGGAGGAGATAAGCTGTGACATCATCTATTGTCAGTAGTGATGTAATGATGGGTCAGTGTTATCTATATAGAGGTCATTGTACAGGGAGGGGGAGGAGATAAGCTGTGACATCATCTATTGTTAGTAGTGATGTAATGATGGGTCACTGTTATCTATATAGAGGTCATTGTACAGGGAGGGGGAGGAGATAAGCTGTGACATCATCTATTGTCAGTAGTGATGTATTGATGGGTCAGTGCTATCTATATAAAGGTCATTGTACAGGGAGGGGGAGGAGATAAGCTGTGACATCATCTATTGTCAGTAGTGATGTAATGATGGGTCAGTGTTATCTATATAGAGGTCATTGTACAGGGAGGGGGAGGAGATAAGCTGTGACATCATCTATTGTCAGTAGTGATGTAATGATGGGTCAGTGTTCTCTATATAGAGGTCATTGTACAGGGAGGAGGAGGAGATAAGCTGTGACATCATCTATTGTCAGTAGTGATGTAATGATGGGTCAGTGTTATCTATATAGAGGTCATTGTACAGGGAGGGGGAGGAGATAAGCTGTGACATCATCTATTGTCAGTAGTGATGTAATGATGGGGCAGTGTTATCTATATAGAGGTCATTGTACAGGGAGGGGGAGGAGATAAGCTGTGACATCATCTATTGTCAGTAGTGATGTAATGATGGGGCAGTGTTATCTATATAGAGGTCATTGTACAGGGAGGGGGAGGAGATAAGCTGTGACATCATCTATTGTCAGTAGTGATGTAATGATGGGTCAGTGTTATCTATATAGAGGTCATTGTACAGGGAGGGGGAGGAGATAAGCTGTGACATCATCTATTGTCAGTAGTGATGTAATGATGGGTCAGTGTTATCTATATAGAGGTCATTGTACAGGGAGGGGGAGGAGATAAGCTGTGACATCATCTATTGTCAAAACCAAAGTAATAAAACGGGTGGTATGGGCATAGATTGTACTGGATCCCCCCGTTGTATAAATTAATCTCACCAAAAAATTGAAAAACACAACATCTAAAGTATATTACGTATAATACAAAACAATCTTTATTGAGAAAAAAATAGTGCATCACAATGCACCAGCAGCAATACAATATAAAATCAACAGAGAGTGCCACATAATATAAAGTTGATAAAACCAATGGAACAAATAGAAACTGGTAAGTGTAGCCTATTAACAGTCACAACCTAAGTAGGAATTGTAAACAGAGGAAGAACGTCCCTCACATAAGAGCAGTAATGTTACCTATACCAGTAGGAAGGCACACGCTGTACACCCCGACACGTGTTTCGCACTTAGCTTTTTCAAAAAAAAGCTAAGTGCGAAACACGTGTCGGGGTGTACAGCGTGTGCCTTCCTACTGGTATAGGTAACATTACTGCTCTTATGTGAGGGACGTTCTTCCTCTGTTTACAATTCCTACTTAGGTTGTGACTGTTAATAGGCTACACTTACCAGTTTCTATTTGTTCCATTGGTTTTATCAACTTTATATTATGTGGCACTCTCTGTTGATTTTATATTGTATTGCTGCTGGTGCATTGTGATGCACTATTTTTTTCTCAATAAAGATTGTTTTGTATTATACGTAATATACTTTAGATGTTGTGTTTTTCAATTTTTTGGTGAGATCATCTATTGTCAGTAGTGATGTAATGATGGGTCCGGATCAGAGATAAATCATTTATTTAAGGAAAATTCTTTAGATAAAAAATAAACTTTCTGTTCTGGTGTCTCTTCCTTTTGTACAGACATTACAGAACGGCTCTTAGGATTCTGGGTGTTATATGTCCCCTTGTTACTTTCCTAGCTGTGTACCTGTAAATCATCTTCTTCTTCCTCATGTGGTGGATTATTATATTAGTGCTTAGAACACGATCACAAGAGTGAAACATTGTATTGTTCTGCTTTTACAGTAACCCTTGTGTGGAATAACTCGACCATGTGACTTAAAGGGGATGTCCAGGATTTTGTTATTTTTATCAGAAAGCTACAGCTATGATATTAGCAGCATAGTTTTCCTAGTGCAGTGATGGCTAACCTATGGCACTGGTGCCAGAGGCGGCACTCGGAGTCCTTTCTGTGGGCACTCAGGACATCACCAGACAGGACTCCAGGTATCTTCCTGCAGCCCCAGACAGCCCAGGACTTGCTGTGCACAGAGCTATATTAAAGTGACAGTTCTACCTGGGACTATTTTCTGCTGTATTGGTGTCCTCAGGTGCTGGTATCAATGAAATCTGTGACAGAGAAGGGAGTATAAATCACAAATTAAATTTGTGTTGGCACTCTGCGATAAATAAGCGGGTCTTTGTTGTAGTTTGGGCACTCGGCCTCTAAAAGGTTTGCCATCACTGTCCTAAGGGATCGTCCACTTTCAGCAAATAATTTTATCTTGTTTGTATAATTAAAAGTTGTACAATTTTCCAATATACTTTCTGTATCAATTCCTCATTGTTTTTTAGATCTCTGCTTGCTGTCATTTAATAGGAAACTTCCTGTGGATAGAAATCTGTCATGTGATGTCACAAAGATGCACGGCTCGTTATAGCACGGAGATGTGGTATATAACGAGCCGTGCACCTGTGTGACATCACATGGCCAGGGATATAATGAGCCATGCGCCTGTGTGATATCACATGATCAGGAATATAACCAGCCGTGCACCTGTGTGACATCACATGACCAGGGATATAATGAGCCGTGCACCTGTGTGACATCACATGACCAGGGATATAATGAGCCGTGCACCTGTGTGACATCACATGACCAGGGATCTAATGAGCCGTGCACCTGTGTGACATAACATGACCAGGGATATATAACGAGCCATGGACCTGTGTGACATCACATGACCCAGGATATAACGAACCATGCACCTGTGTGACATCACATGACCAGGGATATAACGAGACATGCACCT
This sequence comes from Engystomops pustulosus, assembly GCF_040894005.1. NCBI lineage: Eukaryota > Metazoa > Chordata > Amphibia > Anura > Leptodactylidae > Engystomops > Engystomops pustulosus. The sequence continues at coordinate 88,568,446 of NC_092420.1, read as the reverse complement.
GTGTGACATCACATGACCAGGGAGATAACGAGGTGTGTGACATCACATGACCAGGGATATAACGAACCATGCACCTGTGTGACATCACCTGACCAGGGATATAACGAGTCGTACACCTGTGTGACATCACATGACCAGGGATATAACGAGGTGTGTGACATCACATGACCAGGGATATAACGAGCCGTGCACCTGTGTGTCATCACATGACCTGAGACAGATTTAGAACCACAGGAAGTAAACAATGAAGCTTCCTATAGAATGACAGCAAGCAGAGATCCAGAAAGGAATTGATGCAGAACTTACATTGGAATATTGTATAACTTCTCATCATGCAAACAATAACATTTAATTGCTGAAAGTGAACAATCCCTTTAATGTTGGGAACAGGAAGAGTTTGGGTTCTAGGGCCCAAGAGGTTAACCTGGATTTGGTATTGAGGGTCTATTGTTTTGGCTGATCACAGGCGGCATGTGTATAGGGGAGCCTGAGGGGAAAGCGGCAGTCTGAACAGTCCCCTAGTATACAGTAGTCAGTAAGAGCGAGATAAGCGTCTGCTTCTTATCTGCTGACATCACGTCCCTCTGTCCGTCCCCATACATAATGGAAGTTGATGGAACGTCAGGATCTGATGGGCCGGAGGTTGTGTAACTCTGCAGCTTCTGCTTGTTGTCTGTGTCCCATTTTTCTCGTATGACGCCCACTTTTTGGGGTGTGTTACTTCCCAGAACTGGCAGCTACAAAAACTGAAAGTCGTCTCTTCTCACATCTGTGTGTGATGTCAGAAAGTTACACAGCAAACAAGTGGGAGCTGCCTAATGCAATGCAATCTGCAGGCAGCATGTTATAGAGCAGGAGGAGCTGAACCGATTGTACATAGTGTCCGATCTGCAGACAGTATGTTATAGAGCAGGAGGAGCTGAGCAGATTGTACATAGTGTCCTATCTGCAGGCAGCATGTTATAGAGCAGGAGGAGCTGAACCGATTGTACATAGTGTCCGATCTGCAGACAGTATGTTATAGAGCAGGAGGAGCTGAACCGATTGTACATAGTGTCCGATCTGCAGACAGTATGTTATAGAGCAGGAGGAGCTGAGCAGATTGTACATAGTGTCCTATCTGCAGGCAGCATGTTATAGAGCAGGAGGAGCTGAGCAGATTGTACATAGTGTCCTATCTGCAGACAGCACGTTATAGAGCAGGAGGAGCTGAGCAGATTGTACATAGTGTCCTATCTGCAGGCTGCATGTTATAGAGCAGGAGGAGCGAAGCAGATTGTACATAGTGCCCTATCTGCAGACAGCACGTTATAGAGCAGGAGGAGCTGAGCAGATTGTACATAGTGTCCTAGCTGCAGGCAGCATGTTATAGAGCAGGAGGAGCTGAACCGATTGTACATAGTGTCCTATCTGCAGGCAGCATTTTATAGAGCAGGAGGAGCTGAGCAGATTGTACATAGTGTCCTATCTGCAGGCAGCATGTTATAGAGCAGGAGGAGATATAGTTTTGTGTATCCATTACTTCTTTCCCCTCTTTGGTTGTGTAGTCTGTTGTGTAGTCTAGTGTATACTGCAGTGGATCCACATCTGTATCACTGTTTCCGCTTATAATGGAAGATATAGAGCAGATGTGAGCAGCGCCGTGCTGTATAACACGTCCTGAGTCAGCAGAACACTCGGCTTTGTATCCCCTCCATCTTTCCTGCCCGGGTTTCCTGGTGGCACGGCTTTTCCTATGGCTGTTACAGGAAATCTGGGGACAGATGATTCCACTGGGCCCCTGGTTCCTGTAGTAAGAACTTTCTGGATGTAACGGATACGAACTGCCCTCTGGATCCCTGCTACCGGTCCGGCTTCTAGACCAGGTCCTATAAATTTTAATGTTTAAATTCTAAAAAATTTTAGTGGTTATAAAGTTTCATCTCAAACCCGGGCGGGATTAGGACTTGTTTGTCAAAATTTTTTGGAAAAACCCAAAAGCATTGGAAAAGAAGAAATTTTCTTGTGGTTTTTGCATAGAAATATTTTGTCTGAAACTGTTCCTTTCTTAAAGGGGTTTTCCATCAGATGTCTGATCCTTATCCACAGGACAGAGAATAAATGTCCCATTGCTGGAGGTCCGACTACCGGGACCCCCGGCCATTAGGAGAACATGACACTGTTAAACAATATATTTAATTTTTGACATTTTTTATTAATTTGTATTTATGTTTTTTGGGTTTTTTTGTGTTTAATTTGCTCATCACTTTTTCATTCGGATTCTCTTCCAGGTCCCGAGTAACAATGCAGTGTACGAGAAATACTTCATCCAGGTAACTTTCCATGTGGAGGTGTCCTCTCCGGATATTCGGGTGCCTAAATCCCCAGCATGGCCTTATCCTCCGGGGTTTTAGGTTCCCAAATCTGGTAATATCTGTCCTTTTCTCAGCCATTTTTGCTGTATAAAGCTGCAGCCGTTGTTAGATATTGTCCCTGGAGAGATGTGTCATCAGACCTTTGAGTATGTTATTAGTAGAAGCAGGACTGTAAAATATAGATTCCAGGATTGTAGCTTCTCCAAGTTGTCTACGGGCATGTCCTGACACTGCTGTGCTCCCTGCAGAAAGTGTTAGGTATTGTCCTTGGAGACCTTTGTGTATGTTATTAGTAGCAGCAGAACTGTGCAATATAGATTTATATTTCAGGGTTTCAGCCTCTCCCTGCTGTGCTTTGTGTTTGCAGCAGACCGTGTTAGATATTTGCCCTGCAGAGATGTGTAATCAGACCTTTGTGTATGTTATTAGTAGAAGCAGGACTGTGAAATATAGATTTATATTCCAAGGTTGTAGCTTCTCCAAGTTGTCTGTGGGCATGTCCTGACACTGCTGTGCTCTTTGCAGACAGTGTTAGCTATTGTCCCTGCAGATCTTTGTGTATGTTATTAGTAGAAGCAGGGCTGTAAAATATAGATTTAAATTCCAGGATTGTAGCTTCTCCAAGTTGTCTATGAGCATGTCCTGACACTGCTGTGCTCTCTGCAGACAGTGTTAGCTATTGTCCCTGCAGGCCTTTGTGTATTTTATTAGTAGCAGCAGAACTGTGCAATATAGATTTATATTTCAGGGTTGCAGCATCTCACACTGTAGTGGAAGAGTGTCCTCACACTGCTGTGCTCTGCGTTTTCAGCAGACACTGTTGGGTATTGATGCTGAAGGTTTGTGCAATCATACCTATGTGTGTTAGTGACAGCAGGACTGTGAAATATGGATTTATATTCCAGGATTGTAGCTTCTCCAAGTGCACTGCTGTGAGAGTAATGCTGTGCTTTTTTTCTCTCTGCATTGAACTGCTCTGCAGCCCCTACACTCTGAGTAAAAGCTGAAGTAGACATCTGGTTGTATACTACAGCAGTCCCTCAGAGTAGAGTACTTGCACTCAGGTATTGATGAAGTCAGACCTTACAGTCAGAGCCGTGTGACTCTTGAGGCTATTTGTATTCACGAGCCGTGAATTGCATTAGTTATTTTTGCAGGAATTGCACGGCTATTTCTTGTAGATGATGATATCAGAGCATCCAACTTGCTACACAGTTGGATTGTTCTGCACAGCCCATATGATGGAAGGTTCTGGAAGGCTGAGTGTATTTAACCTCTTCCTCCCTGTGTCTTTTGCAGGTGTCCCAAAACTCTGGAAAAGTCCTGGCTGGAGATGCTGCTCTTTTTCTGAAGAAGTCGGGATTACCGGATGTGGTGCTGGGGAAGGTAAGTGATAGCTGTGTCAGTGTACTCTGAGCTGTACCCATAGGGGGGGGGGGGTCTCCTCTTGTAACTGGGCTCCAGCTACAGAGGGAAACTCTAAAATTAAAGTGTAAAAAATTGGGTTTTTATACTTCTCTTCGAAGGGAAAAATTATATGAAATAAAAATATATGGAGATTAATAAAATAAAAGATTTTCCAATATCTAAAATAAAAAATTTGTAAACGTATAATAAAAAAAAAATAAAAAAAAAAAATATATATATATATATATAATTAAAAATATAGAATAAAGAGAGAAATATAAACCACCATGACCACAAAAATGAGAAGTTAAAGGAGCCTAGTAATGGAGAAATTGCAGCAGTCAGGTGAGCTTAAAGGGGTTGTCCGAGTTTAAAAAAAAAAATATATGTGGCCGGGAGCGGGGTTACTAAAACAATAAAGATGTACTTACCTCCCGGTGCCCTCCCGTATCCAGCGCTGCTGTCGCTCCGGTCCGGGGGCCATGTAAACAAACATGGCCGCCGGAGCAGCGCTGGACTCAGCTTCCGGCCGGCCGTGGCCGGGTACGCCTATCCGTCCCTATACACTGCATTGTGTATGGGGACCGGAAGGTTGTCGCATCCGGCCGGAAGCTGAATCCAGCGCTGCTCCGGCGGCCATGTTTGTTTACATGGCCCCCGGACCGGAGCGACAGCAGCGCTGGATACGGGAGGGCACCGGGAGGTAAGTACATCTTTATTGTTTTAGTAACCCCGCTCCCGGCCACATATATTTTTTTTTTTAAACTCGGACAACCCCTTTAATTTTGGGACCAGCACAGCGCCATATGTAGTCTACTGGCTGTGCTTGGTATTGCAGTTTCCATCCTATTACGTGATTGGGGCTGAGTGGCACAAGGGTCACATGGTGCATGGATGTGGAAGTGTGGTCACAGAAAGCTATAGTCGATCAGTGGGATTGGGCCAAGGGGGCCGTAAAACAAACCCTTATTTGCCTCTCTCTGCCACCCCGATCCAGTGTACTGTCACTCTGTTGACATTTTGAGGTTACAGACGTGTCAAAACGAGGTTAAAATTGACTTCACTTTGGGGTGGCACAGCGGCTTAGTGGTTAGAATTACAGCCTTGCAGCACTGGGGTCAACATCTGCAAAGAGTTTGTTTGTTCTCTCTGTGTTTGCGTGGGTTTCCTCCGGGTCCTCGGGGTTCCTCCCACACTCCAAAACATACTGGTAGGTGATTAGATTGGGAGCCCCATTGGGGACAGGGATTGATTTGGCAAACTGTGTGCAGCGCTGCGTAATCTGTGTGCGCTATATAGATAAAGGAATTAATAATAATAATATTTCACTTCTGTGACCATTAGAGGGGATTTCAAGGAATCTTGATAACCACTAGGGGGCCAGAGTGCCGTGGGGAGGGGGGAAGCAAACTTGCCGGGTCCCAATTCTTGTTTCGCTTAGTTACATCCAGTTTTCAGTCCCATTCAGCCAATATGTGGCCTCGTCAAACTTCACCACCAGGGAGGTGAAGTTTTTCGGTCGACTTCACTTCCTTTGTTTTTTCCTGGTCGGAGGAGGCCGGGTCCTGTGGTCTCTGGGAACTTCTTAAAGGGTGCAGGCCCAACAATAAAGTATATTTTACTCACCCTCCCCCCTCCTTTAGGAATTTCCCAGATTCTTGAAAACCCCCTTTAAGGTCATTGTTGGGATTAGCAGTCACATGACCTCTACTACTTCCTGCCTAGCCAGGATGTCACAGGACCCGCTTCATCCATTGAGTGACCTCCTCGGACCAACAACACAGGAATTGAAATTCCCTGGAAAACGGAAGTGATGTCCACTCATTGGATGTAACGGGTCCAGTGACCCCCTAGAAGTTCTCCAGTTGTTGCGGAGCAGTGCCGTCTCCCTGTGTGCCGGCGGCTTGGGCTCGGGTCGCTTCTACATCTCCGGTGTTTACTATCGTGACGTTAGCGCTGATGAAGCCGATTTCATGTGAACTAGAAGGAAATTCGTGTGATTTTGTATCCGTCTTCCTGTGAGTCATTGTTCTGGTGCTGACCTCCGCGCCTTTTCTCTCTGCACAGATTTGGGATTTGGCGGATACAGAAAGCAAAGGATATCTAAACAAGCAGGTAATGTCCGCTCCATACTGATGTCTTAGGGGCTCCTAGAGCCTTTGTCACCACTCCCCTTCTCTAAGCCTTCTTTCTACCTGTAGGGGTAAAGTCACATTTGACAGATTTGTTGCAGTAAAGTCACAACCGGCAACACATTTCCAACTCGTCCTTGAGGTTCATCTGTTGTGACACATGAAATTAATGTAGTAAGGAAGGAAATATAAATGTATGTGATGTAGGGACTTCCATATGTAATCTAGTTATGATCTTACGCTTGTTTAAACATCATATAAACTGGATAGTTTTTAAACAAATTAAGAAGGTTATAAGTTAAAGGGAATCTGTGTTTTTTGCTGTAAACTGCAATAAAGCGTTGAGTATTGTCCCTGGAGAGCTGTGTTATTGTGCCTTTTTGATATTGGTTGTGGTGTTAGTAGCAGCAGGACTGTGAAATATGTATTAATATTCCATGATTTGTAACTTCTCCAAGAGCACTGGGGGCATGTCCTCACACTGTTGTGCTCTTATCTCTCTGTAGACAGTGTTGGGTATTGTCCCTTGAGAGATGTGTAATTGTGCATGTGTGTCTTGCTTGTAGTTGCAGGACTGTAATATATGGATTTATATTCCAGGATTGTAGCTTCTGCAAGTGCACTCTCACTGCTGTGCTCTTAGCCCTCTGCAGACAGTGTTAACTATTGTTCCTAGATACATGTTTAATTGTACCTTTGTGTGTTTTGGTAATAGTTGAAATATTGATTTATATTTCAGGATTGTAGCTGGACCTGGAGCACTGGGGAAGAGGAGAGCCCTCACCCTTTGTTCTCTGATCTTTGCTTTCAATCCAATCGATATTCCCAATCCATTTCCTTCTGCCGTAACTTATACCAGAAAATTTATTCTCCAGCCCCTTCCTTTTTCTCTGAGAGAGAGGTTTCACACCCCAGTACTACAAGTCCAGCTACAATCCTGGTATATGAATATATATCTCACAGTCCTGCTGCTACACACAGAAAGATATGTTTACACAATACCCAACACTGTCAGCAGCTCTGTGCGGTCAAACCTGCAGACAGACCCCCTTTAAAAGTAATTCACAGGAGTTGCACAATTCACACCAACATTATCAACTTCTATGAGAAGTTACTTATTCTGATTCCTAGCATAGTGGTTATTTTAGATAAAAACTTTTATCTAAATTAATTTTAACTTCTTGCAAATAAGCTGTGTGGTGTTGCAGGGGTGGAGGAAACCAGTGCACATGGAGGTACAGCTGCAATCCCGGAGCACTTAAAAAAATCATGTGCATAAAGTTCAGAATTGTTAAGTTGCTGTGATTAATACAATGCTATAACTAGGTCCCAATACCGTGCGCTGGTGATTATTGGGTCATCCATCTGATCTACACTGACCATGTCTGGAATGACCAGCAGAATCTCATCCTGGGAGACAGGGATCCGTGTATTTCCCCCCCTGTGTGCGCTCGCGCCTCGTGATTCATTCCTCCTTGCAATGTATTGTTTGCATATCTCCCTCTAGAACATTGGGTACATGTGACTGCACTTACACCCCACACCTATATACATACACACCGCCGTCTCCACGTGATAAATATTTGCTCGCCGCCTTGTCCTGCCGTCATATAGTTTACTTTTCATCTCCAGGAATTTTTTGCAGCCTTGCAGCTTGTTGCTTGCGCCCAGAATGGGATGGAGGTGTCGCCCAGCAGCCTGAAGAAGGTGGTGCCCCCGCCGAGATTTGTAAGAATCTGATACTTATTCTGATTTTATATTGCAGATATCCATTGAATAGCACCTTTAATAATTAAAGGGATGTTCCAGGTCACTGCAGCCCGGTTTCCATTCACTAGAATGACAACTGAGCTGCAGTGACCCGGCTCAGCCACAACAAAGAAGACAGAGCTGTTTCCGCTACCTGGTTCTCTTTTTCAGAATGGGTGCTGGGTGTTCTGATACTGATGACCTACACGGTGTCTAGGTCATCAGTATAAAGCGGGACATGGAGATCTCTGAGAATTGGTGAAAGGTTTGTAGGAAGTTTTATTGCTATCCCCTATGTACTGGATAGGGCACAAGTCTGCCTGCGGGGGTCCAACTGAGCCTGATCCAAAAGAACTGCTAGAACAGGACCTACTTTGAGTCTTATACAGCGTCCAAATAGATGTATGAAAAGCACATTCATGGATAGGGGTCCATGCACATGAACATCTCCCATAGTATTGAATGGAGCTGTAGAATCAATGAGAATGGTAAAACAATATGGCGGGTGGAGGTCTGACTACCGCGTCCTGCCGACGATCGCACCACAGTAGTAACAAGCTAACCACTTGTTGTGTCCTGTATTAGTTACATCTCTCTTTTGTCTTCTTTTATACAGCATGAGATGGCCAGTCCTCCCTTGGTCCCTGTGGACTCGCCGTGGGCTGTAAAGGTTGGTTCTGTTACACAGTATCACATGATATATTCCGTACTGTGTCACATTGTATATAAACACATCACAGGTGAAATGTTTCTTTACTACACCATGTTACTAGATGACCCGCTGAGAGTCTTGTAAACCATTCAGGTGGTTTTGGGACCCCAACTTATAATTGTTGGGGGTCCCAACATTCACTATGCAGTCTCTGGATAGGCTTGTCCATGACTGCATAGTCTCTTAGAGTGCTAGGACCTGCCCCTGACAGCACTAGATGGTCAACTTATCTCTTTTTATAACCAAGGGAACCTTTCAGGGTGATTTGGGGCACTAAACCTCCCACTAGTCCGTGCAATTTAGTGTCCTTTATGGTTGCATTAAGAAAACCAAACCTTTATACTTGCCTGTGGCTATTGAAGCCGACGTAGTACATCCCGGCTTCACTGAGCAAGCACTGTAGGTGCACAATAAAGATATTGTCCTGGCTTCACTTCTCGCAGTGTGAAAGCCGTTGCCGACACAGGATCTGCTGATGTGAATTCAATGTACCTCATCGGACTCACATGTAATGGGTTTTTTTTTTTGATAGCCAAATCCACATTATATAGAGGTCAAATTTGGACCTTAAATCTGGACCTGTAAGTGGTTAAGGGTATTAAATCTACATGACGGGTCTTGTTTACAGCAGTGTATAGGGTGCCGGTCTATATGGTACGAACTCCAGGGAAAGCTACTGATTGCTGTGAAACTGTGTGCAGATGGAGTAGAGTAGTATTCAGTCCACCATAGGTGAGATCCCAGAGTGCTGCGCATGCGCATTAGCTCCGGCTACGCTGGCTGCACGGCTTCATCTAAAAAACCTGGAGCTACTGGCTATGCACAGTACTCCGGGATCCCAGACAAGGGTGTGACAGGAGGGTGTGACTGATCGAAAGGGGCAACTGGGGCATGGAGAAGACATAGCTCCGGATCCACCAAGCAGCTACTCCATGCCCCAGTAGGCTCTTAAGAAAATTTGCATATATCTTAGATTTTCTGATTATCTGGGGCACAACAAGTTTTAACCAAAAAAGGGATTAGACTAGAATACATTAAAGGAATCTGTCACCGGATCTACCTTAGTAGGTAGGAAATCTGCCATCAATGTCCAGCATGATACACAAGGCAGCGTGATTGTGGTATCTTCTTATATTTGTTATCCATGGCCTCTCTTCCTCTAAAATCAACTTTTAGAATTGCACTAATGAGTGGTGTTACCAGAGCCCCTCCATACTGCAGTTTCACAGTGTGTTATACTGCTTCTCCTCTTGCTTTAAACATTGGGAGGAGGGAGTTCTCCTGCTCAGTGTAACAGCCTGTGAAGCTGCATCAAGGGGAATGCTCTTGTAACACCCGCAGAGCCCTTCAGTCTCATTAGCATGATTTATACATAAATATACAAATATAAGAAGATTACCACAGTCCCGGTGCCTGGATCTATGACTAATGTCCCTGGTTTATCATGATGGATTCTGATGGTAGATTTTCTTAAAATAAGATTCAGTTCAGCAGGGAATTTGTAATATTTGAGATCCCTTTTCATGGTGCAGAGTCATACCTGCCCTCATGCCAATGGCGACATAGGGCACGGAGACGTTCATCAATAACCTTGTGCTTTACCTGGCAGCCGGAGGAGAAGGCCAAGTATGACGCCATTTTCGACAGTCTGAGCCCGGTGAATGGATTCCTGTCCGGGGACAAGGTGAAGCCGGTGCTGCTCAACTCGCGGCTGCCCGTGGAGGTCCTGGGGCGGGTCAGTGCGGTTTTAATCTTAATTAAAAGCTTTTGCAATTTTTCTGCATTTAGTTTTTATGGTTATTTTTTTATGTAACTTTTTTTTTTTCTTCTTTCTTGTTCCTCTCAAGGTCTGGGAATTAAGTGACATTGATCACGATGGATTGCTGGATCGGGACGAGTTTGCTGTTGTGAGTAATCTGATGTCTTCTTATTATAACTGTAATAGATGTATGTGCCCCTCCTGTGGAGAACCCGTGTGGTAGCGTCCATCAGACAAGGAGATCTCCTGTATGATGGGTGATCCATAGATCTCCATAGATTCCTTTATAGTATTTGTGTCCCCAGAGACAGATTCGCCAAATTGATTAGTTAATTAAATAGATTAGGTTAATTAGGTTAACAATTGTCATTGGGGAGAAGTCGACCATTTTCTTCTTGGATCCGACTCCCCATTCCAGTGGCTGGGCCTCTTCCGGTTCCTAATTGGCATCTGTTCCATAGTCGGTAGTGACTGTATTAAGCCTTCTTCACCTGGGTAACGTGTCTTGACTTAACAGGGTTAAAAAAAATGGCTGCTTTCTTCCAAAAATGGCGCCCCATCTGACCATGGTTTGTGCCGGTATTGCAACTCTGCTCCATTCATTTCTATGCATCTGAGTTGCAATACCGGCATAAACCATGGTCAGGTGGGGCGCTGTTGGAAGAAAGCAACTGCGTTATTCAACCTCCGTACAAGCCATATAACGTGTATTTTACCTTCCAGGCAATGTACCTGGTGTACTCCGCATTGGAGAAAGAACCCGTTCCTATGGGATTACCTCCTGCCCTGGTGCCACCATCCAAAAGGAAAACATCCGGAGCTCCATCATCATTGCCAATTATCCCTCCTCTGCCAATGCCACCATCTAAAGAGCCACGACACTCATTGCCACCTGTGGGAATTCTGCCCACGAAAGCTCCTGTGACACAGGTAAGAATGTGAGGGCACATAAATCACCCTAAGGCTAGCTTCACATGGGTGCTTTCAGTCCAGAGAACCTGGTCCATATGTGGAACTGTGATCCAGATGACACAGCTAAATATCTCCAGATGGAACGCGGTTTCTATCGAGTTGAATGACTTATTAACTCGAACTATTAATATTAAAGGGAAACCTGTCAGCAGTTTTTGATATTGCAAAGTTGCAGACAGTGTGTCTGGAGAGATGTGTAATCATAGCTGTGTGTGAGATTTGACAAGGTTTAATCCAGGTCTGCAGCTCTGCAAGTGTTTGAGAAGTCCCCCAGCCTGAAGAGCTTTCTGTTCTATCCTGCCCTCTGATCAAAGTAAAAGCTGTAGCAGACTGCAAAATGAATACCGCAGCAGTCACTCATTTTAAAAGGAACCTGTCACCAGGGACCTCATTTTCACTAAAGACAGGTTGCAGAACCCCATCACACCTGTATTGCACATATGTCTTTCTGCCTTTTCTAAGCATTTGCATTACAATATAATTGTGTGTTATAACTTACCTTGCACCCTGACAGAATCCTCTGTGTAGTACCAGGGGTTGGGTTTTGGTTTGGATGCATTTAAAAAAAAACATGCGACTTGTCTGTGCTGCAGACTCCTCAGCTCTTGGCCACCTTTGTGCTCCTGTACAGCTCCTCTCTCCTGCTCCTTCACAGACATCAATTGGGGAGAGAGCAACTGTACAGGAGTACAAAGGTGGTGGCTGAGAGCTGAGGAGTCTGCAGCACAGATAAGTCACATGTTGTTTTTTTTTTTAAATACATCCAGCCAAAACCCAACCCCTAGGACTACACAGAGGACTCTGTCAGGGTGCAAGGTAAGTTATAACATACTATTATATTGTAATGCAAATGCTTAGAGAAAGCAGAAGGACAGATGTGCAAGCCAGCTGTAATGGGCTTTTGCAACCTGTCTTAAGTGAAAATGAGGGCCCTGGTGACAGGTTCCCTCTAATGCACAGAGCAGAAAGCTCTTCAGGCTGAAAGACCTGCCCATGGCCCTTGCTAAGCTGTGGAGTCCACTTTTCACAGTCCTGCTGCTACTAAAATACACAAGAATAGGATTACACAGCTCTCCAAGGACATTACCTTTAGCATAACCTTAACTTTTGGGTCTTTCAATTTGGTTATGTGAAATTGTGACTGAAGATTTGTATGTCTTGGGATAAAATGACTATACTGAGTCTTTCCCACTCCTCCCAATTTCTCTTCCAGTGGGTTGTATCACATGCAGAGAAAACAAAATACGATGAGATTTTTGTAAAACTTGATAGCGACCAAGATGGCCTGGTGTCAGGACTGGAAGTTAAAGAGATCTTCCTGAAAACGGGATTACCTCCAGCCCTGCTGGCCCATATCTGGTGAGTGCCCAGTGCAGTATCATGTCCAACAGATGCAGGTATATAGGTCTGTACTTAGTGGTTTCCTTTCAGTGACAGCAAGCAGAATAAAGTCCCTAAATGTATCATCTGTATCATGAGATTTGTAGTAACAATAACATAAAGGTATAGCGGGGGGGCATCCATAAATTCTGCTGTCTATTTAACACCTCTGATGCCACAGTCAATGTGGACCATAACATCCAAGGAGATTAAAGCTGTTGTCCAGTCAGATCAACTTAGCCCTAGGATAGGGTCTAATTTACTGAATGGTGGTGGTCTCAGTGCATGGATCATGAGGACCCCCATTGTAACAGTCAATGAAGCGGCCGGTCACATGTGCGGCCACTCCATTCACTGTCTATTTCCGTCACCACCATAGCAACTGTTTGCTGTATTTGGGGTACAGCGGACCCCCGTTCTTATAGGGGGGCCCTATAACTGTGACCTCCACTGACCAGCAAGTTATCACCTATTCTGTGGATATAGGATAACTTGTTACTGGACAACCCCTCTAACAATGTTTTGTGGCTCTTTTTGTTACCCCCCATCATCCCATATGTTGCCTTATGATGTCCTACATATTTTTTTCTCTTAAGAAGAGTTAAATAGGTGACATGTTAGTAAAGTGCTGACAGCTAATAATACAGACCGGAATAATGCAGTGTATTGTATGTGTATAAAAAAAAATCTATGAAAATGTGACTTTTTTAAAGTTTTAATAGAATGCAAAATACCAAAAGGTATCAAACCGTGAAAAGGTCAAACTTCTAACTACTTTGCCGGTTCATGGTTGTGTAAGATCCAAAAGTCTGATTTTAATCTTTTGGGCAAAATCGGGTGTCTTTGTAAAATTTTCATGCAAGACTTGTATATTTTTGGGCGTGTGCAGGTCATTGTGTGACACCAAGGATTGCGGGAAACTTTCTAAAGAGCAGTTTGCGCTGTCGTTTCATCTCATCAATCAGAAGCTTGTCAAAGGCATTGACCCCCCTCAATCCCTCACCCCAGAAATGATGCCTCCATCCGAAAGGTCCTCCACTCCTAAGGTAGGTTCCCTCACTACCAGCCGCTCCTGCGTAACGTCACCACTCGTAGCCGTGCTGTTATATTGCTGACCCTGTCATAAAGGGAAACTTTTATACCGTATTTTTCGGACTATAAGGCGCACAAAAAATCCTTTGATTTTCTCAGAAATCAATGGTGCGCCTTATAGTCCAGTGCGCCTTATATATGAACCGTACTTACTGACAACAGCTGCCTTGAACTGTGCACAGGTCTGCCACCTGCTGGTCATTCATCCTTATAATCAGGTGGGCCTTATATATGAACGTAGACATTTTAGCATGTATTTATTGATGGGGCGCCTTATAATCCGGTGCGCCTTGTAGTCCGAAAGATACGGTAAGTATTTAGGCCCACAGGCTGTCACCAACCTGCAGGACAGTGACCGGATCACAACGATGCCCTTGTGTATTATGGCAAAATTACATGGAAAAAGAACTAAGAGCTAAGGAGTCAAGGGGGCGGAGAGCAGACACACTGGCTTCATCTCTCTTGTCTTATAGGTCATGTACATCATCCTAACTACCTTCAGCAACTACATGGGGGACATGTAATGATGTATGTGGACTATGGGACTAAATTAAGCCAAGAAGAGACATCCCTGCCTGACTCTTTCCCCACCCACTTGACTCCTTACTGATCATTTATTTATTAAAACTATCTTCCTATGTAATCCAGAACCTTCCAGAATGTAGAAGGTCATCATTGTAACCCTGACATTGCCCTGGATAATAGACTGGTGGTGATTAGTGGGACTATATCCTAATCACAGGGGGTCCCTTTAAGACTTCACTTCAAGTTATTACAACCCAATATCCCATGAATAAATTGGGTGTATTATCAGTTCCAGGGTGGGGGAAAAAATTTCAAAATTCTTCCTTTTTTATGCTTTGACTTGTATTAGAGGCCGGGTCCTTACCCGATGGGGAATGTACCGTGTTCCTATGTCTCGGGACCAGTCTGTGTAAGTGTATGAGATGCGTGGGATAACTGGCCGCACTTGTGTGCATTAACAGGAGTCTGATACTGTGTAACACACAACTAGTAGATACTTGTGTATAAAATGTATAAATATTTATATTATGTTACAAAAATGTAAATGCTACATTGCATTTTTGGACAGCTCCTAGTACAGGCGACCAGACGGCACGTGCTGAATTGTGTCTCAGAGCGCTGTGTGGGGTTTATTTGGGGTGTCATTTAAAAAAAAATTGCAGCCCCCTAAGGTCGGGTATGGAAAGTACTGTGTAGAATCACTCTCTTGTGCAAAATCTTTCCTGTTTACCTATAGGATACCTTCTCCAAAGTCATGTGCAGAGAGAAGTCAAGTTTAGAGGCTACAGGGGGAGGTCACTTAATAAGCCCCTGTGTTCAGTTCTATTGCACCTACAAATTATTGGTGTCATGTTAAAGATAAGAATCTCATCTGTCAGATCGCATGGGGCTTGTTGTATGGTGATCTACAGAACAGGAGATACAGGCAGCTACAGACATAGTTGGAAATGTGAGCTGCAGAGAATATTTAATTCCCTGTTTTCTGGGGGGTTTTTTCCTGCCAGGTCCGTAGAACACAGAACCACGAGCCTTATGTCCTCTGAAAGAAGAGATTATTATTTTGTAATAGGCCTCCATGTTTCTAGGTGCTGTAGAACTAAACATAGTGGCATCTGTAGTGACACTGCAGCTTCTAAACTTGACTCAACTCGGGCAAATATAATATAGCTTTGGAGGAGATAAATGGGTGAGATCTCACATACAAGAGGGAATTCTAGAAAGGTCGTTTCACCCCCGACCTGGGGTGGGGGGTAGTATAATGGGGTTAAATCTGGTGACAGGATCCCTTTAATTGCTTACCCATAAGGCACGTCATTCCTCGGTCTTCTTTGGGGATCCTGTCCCTTAGGATAGACCATTGATTGTCACTGCAGGACAACCCATTCACCCCTAAGCACTTGAGTTCCTAACCTAATGGCACGGCATGGGCTGAGGATGCCAGTTCTCCGCCTGCTCTAATGGACTCTCCTGGTTTTGCTTTCTTTTGCTCTGTTCTAGTTTGCTGGACTCTTTTATTTCCGTCTGCTTTCCGCCTTCCTCTAATCTTCCTAACTCTCGTCTGTCCTGTTCTGGCTCTGCAAGGTTAGACTTTTTTACTACACTCTTCTTTGATTTTTGTTATTGCCCAAAAGAACCTGAATTGCAACAACTGGTTAATTTAAAGTGACCTTGCCCCCCCCCCCCCCACTTACACAATAGCAGCGGCCATGTTATTGGTTATATTACCATTAATAATGGGGGTGGTTGTCATTTATGAGCTGGTGACATTGTTTCATGGCCGCTATTGCTGTGTTATGGCTGGGACTTTTTTGGCATGATGGTTTTTACTGCTGCATGTGACAATTCGCTTCCAAGAATTTCTGCTGTTTCTGTTCCTGTTATTTCTTCTCTTATTTTTACTTTTATTTTGGAAATTTCTTTTTACAATCGATTTACCCACACATAAAAAAGTCTGCACGTCCTATTTCCTGGCCCATTTGTGGGGAAAACCTGCGAGTCCTATTTGCCTGTCCCACATAGAGAGAACCTGAGAGTCCTGTTTCCCTGTCCTGCATAGAGGGAGCCTGTGAGTCCCATTTCCCTGCCCCACATAGAGGGAGCCTGTGAGTCCCATTTCCCTGTCCCACATAGAGGGAGCCTGTGAATCCCATTTCCCTGTCCCACATAGAGGGAGCCTGTGAGTCCCATTTCCCTGTCCCACTTAGAGGGAGCCTGTGAGTCCCATTTCCATGTCCCACATGGAGGGAGCCTGTGAGTCCCATTTCCCTGTCCCACATAGAGGGAGCCTGTGAGTCCCATTTCCCTGTCCCACATAGAGGGAGCCTGTGAGTCCCATTTCCCTGTCCCACATGGAGGGAGCCTGTGAGTCCCATTTCCCTGTCCCACATAGAGGGAGCCTGTGAGTCCCATTTCCCTGTCCCACATAGAGGGAGCCTGTGAGTCCCATTTCCCTGTCCCACATAGAGGGAGCCTGTGAGTCCCATTTCCCTGTCCCACATAGAGGGAGCCTGTGAGTCCCATTTCCCTGTCCCACATAGAGGGAGCCTGTGAGTCCCATTTCCCTGTCCCACATAGAGGGAGCCTGTGAGTCCCATTTCCCTGTCCCACATAGAGGGAGCCTGTGAGTCCCATTTCCCTGTCCCACATAGAGGGAGCCTGTGAGTCCCATTTCCCTGTCCCACATAGAGGGAGCCTGTGAGTCCCATTTCCCTGTCCCACATAGAGGGAGCCTGTGAGTCCCATTTCCCTGTCCCACATAGAGGGAGCCTGTGAGTGCCATTTCCCTGTCCCACATAGAGGGAGCCTGTGAGTCCCATTTCCCTGTCCCACATAGAGGGAGCCTGTGAGTCCCATTTCCCTGTCCCACATAGAGGGAGCCTGTGAGTCCCATTTCCCTGTCCCACATAGAGGGAGCCTGTGAGTCCCATGTTCACAACCAACAGTTGGAGTCATTCCTCTCTTGTCAACACGTAGAGGGAGCCTGTGAGTCCTGCTGCCCCCTCCTCCTGTTTTAGTTAATCTTATCTGAGGGGTGGCAGTTAAGCCCCACCCAAAAATGGTCATTGCCAGGGGGTGGAGCCTCAGAGCTGCACTTTATTATTGTAATTCTTTGTAAATCGTGTAAAACTTTTTTTTTTTTTTGGTAACAATTCAGAAATGTAATTTTTTTTTTTTTTTTTTTTTTTAATGATGAAACTTTTCTAGGCTGACCCATTATTTTTCATGTCTTTGACCTTTCTATTACTTCACAGATCCCATCAGCCCCCAGTCCAGTGTCCGATTTCTCTGCCATTAAAGAGCTGGACACACTAAATAATGAGATTGTGGATTTACAGAGGTGAGTGCCGAGGATTTCAAATATTTTATTTTGTGTAAGGACAACTTTTTCGTTTATAAAGATTTTGGAAATTGGTCCGGGTTGAGGATCCAGAAGCTATAAATGTAATTTGTTGGATCTGAAAAGGGAACAGTTCTTTCCCAAAACTCATCGTCCATCCGTCCAATAAAATAGCGCTTTTTTTTTTTTTTGCAAACTTGGATTTCTACTTCATCTGACAGCACCTCAGAAATTAAAGCTTTTCCCTCTCTCCATACAACCTTTTATATAGCGGACTTAGGATATATAGGATTTGTTCTACTGTCATCTACTTCATCTTAAATCCCCATAAATAATTACCAATTTTTTTGTCTGTCATGAGTTAGGCTGGGAAGAGATGCTGTTGCTCCATCTAGTTGTCTTGCAGCTTGTTGTCTCAATGGCTTCTGCTCCAGCCAGTTATTTTGCAGCTTGTTGTCTTACAGGTTGCTGCTCCAGCCAGTTATTTTGCAGCTTGTTGTCTCAATGGCTTCTGCTCCAGCCAGTTATTTTACAGCTTGTTGTCTTACAGGTTGCTGCTCCAGCCAGTTGTTGTACACAGGGCTGGAGCCAGCACTGGGCAACTGCTGGGGGTACATAAGGAATCTTTGGGGGTGAGGGGGGCTGTATCTAATAAGTCCATAGGGGCCGAGGGGGGCTTATATAGAAATAACAATGAGGGGGCTGTTTGGGATGATAAACTAGGGAATATTTTGGGGAACAGGAGACTTTAGGAACAGAAAATTTTTAATGCTGCCACATGAGTTAACTGCAAAGGGGCCCACTGAGGCTCTGTCACCCAGGGGCCTACTGAAACCCTGGGCCTGGTCTTACATGATGTTGTATAGAAGAAATGACATATGACTTGGCTCCTGACACACACACCAAGAAATTCTTTGTATATTTCTTAATCTTTCTTAATCTTAATTGTAATGTTGAGATAAAAAGGGGATACAAGGAAATGAGGATGAAAGTACTGGAATATTTAGTACAGTACTTGTTTTTGGTGTATATAGTGTTACTTTAAAGAGGTTTTGCTTGGCATTGAATGGGTATGAGCTCCTGGCAGGGCCTGGTGATGCCTGTGTGTCACGTCGCTGGCTTTTCATGCAGAATCCGCACTGTTGTACCTGTGTATCTGATATTAAGTAATAGTCTGGTGATGAACATATATTCACTGTGCACATCTATGTATATAGAAAATGCTAAAGAAAATTGCAGAAAATTGGATCTGAAAGCAGTTGTCATCTGTATGCAAAATGCAAAGTTTTTTGCAGTCCCTGTCACCCCCTGACCATGGGTAGCAGAGATGTACATGTGCCGGTTCCCTTAGTTTAGTGCATTTCTTATTCTGGTTTTTGCTGCAGGTCTATGACTTGTGTTCTTCTATTGTACTGGTTCCCATAGAACGCACAATGTTACTTTAAACTGTTCCTTTTTGTCGTATGATCGCCCTCTGGCAGGGGAGTTGTTGAGGAATTGTTTTGCGCCTCGGTGACGGTCTGAACGCTTTGGCTTCCTGGTTACAGAGTCTCAGAGGGACTTGTCATTCTCTCTCTAACAAACATGTAGCGAAACCTCTAGAATCAGTGCAGGGGTGAGGGAGGGGGTGAGACTAAAGAGTGGGCAGCATGGTGGCTTAGTGGTTAGCATTACAAACTTGCAGTGCCGGGGGACTGGTTTCATCTGCAAAGAGTTTATGTTCTCTCCATGTTTGCGTGGGTGTCCTCCGGGTCTTCTGGTTTCCTCCCACACTCCAAAACATACTGGTAGGTTGATTAGATTGTGAGCCCAATTGGGGACAGGAACCCATTTGGCAAGCTCTGTGTAGAGCTGCGTAATCTGTGTGCGCTATATAAATAAAGAATTATAATTATTATTATTAAGATTGCAACTAGAGACAGAGAGTGACTGCTGGATCTAGAGAGGAAGTTTCTATCTCACCCCATGTGCTTAATTCACATCTATATGATCCAGCTGATGCTTCTAAGTGCGTTTTGGACCAGAATCTCCTCTTTCTGTGAGTAGTATATGGGAGACATCATCCTCCCGCTAGATCATATAATGTATATGAGTATTATATAGATCTATTAAGCGGCCATATGCATTAAATCCAAAAAAATATGTTTCTCTTCATGATTGAAAGTTGTTTTGTGGCTGCAGATAACCCGGATGATGATTCCTCGTTACATGTAGGTGACAATAGGCGCACAGCAGCTGTCACCCATTGATGTGTCACAATAACAATCTGTCCGCGTATATTGTGTTGGAAAAAAACCGCATGAGGCATCCAGCGATGGTCGCTAAAAATAAAAGTGGAGCTATCTGCTGCTCTCCGCGCTGTCACTAAGGCTTTCTGCGTCCTGTCATTTTCCCGTAGAATTTGCTGCTGTCACTTTTTAGCTTTTGTCACATCCATTTGTACAGGAGGGTTTGTAGTTTTTTTTTTTTTGACATTTATCTTTGATGGATGCCGCTCTATTGTTATAGGAGAACATGCGTCGTTCCGGTGAGAGAAGATTAAACGTCAGGTTTTTTTTATTGGATGTCTTTTTATGGCACCATCTGTTGTTCTGATGTATAGTGGCCCGGCAGGGGACAAATGGACCCCATCCTGGATAGTGTCAGGCCTATTGACACGTTTCATGTATAGGCCATGATCATTTCCGGCATATACAGCGACAAATACAGTGTTGGGCTATCTGCGCACCCAACGTGAGCAAAATTGGCCTAATGTTCTTTTTTAATAAACTATTTACTTCAGTCTGACATCTGTTTTCACGGACATTTAATGAAGAATAAAACTGTACTAGTTTGTCATGGCAACCAATCAGAGCTCAGCTTTCATTTTGTAAACAGCTGGGATAATGTAAGCTGAGCTCTGATTGGTTGCTATGGGCAACTAGAATGGTTCTGCTCTCAGACTCTTCTCATAAATCTTCCCCATAGTCTATGAGCGTTCCGTGAAAAATGGTTCTGACTAGGACCTGCTCTACTCGCTCAAGCGGATTTATAACAGTTGGGTCAAGCGCCTTCAGCTCTGTGCTCAGCACCAGGGACAACATGTCACATAGCTGTGCATCACAGGGAACGTTCCCAGTTGTTACGTTCTTAAAATTTATGAACCGTAAGATCTTTTATGGATCTGATTGCGGCAATTGATAATTTAATATGTGACATGACCGCCTTTCCAATGAAAAAAAAACTTGCCCTTGATCCAAGATGGCGGCCATGCCCTGGACACGGCCTAAAGGGTGCCCCTTACTTTCTGGGGGGGATCCGATATGACATTTTCACTTTAGTTTCTGAAATAAAAGATAGTCCTGGGACTTGTGACTCTCGCTGTATATAATAGATGGGTTTGGGTGTCACATAATAAATGGCGCGTATGTAGTGAACGCTGTGCGTACGCTCTGTACCTGTCCCTACTACTACAGGGTTAACACTCGGCTGCTATTTATGTCGGGGTCCCTCGGGTGTAACGTAACAATTAACCTGTGTCGCTCCGCATTGTTATATTCACTTCCACCTCGCCCTTGATAAACCCACTGAGGAAAGCGGAGGACGGACTTACAACCCCCAATATGGCTGCTTCCCCAGGACTCATTAACCCTTCCATCTTTTGATTTTTCCTGCTGATTATTCCATCCGCACGTTGTAACAAAATCTCCGAAGGATTATGAGTCTTCGGAGGAGCGGGGGAGGCGGCCTCCGGTGTACTCCAGCGCTGCACACGTCTAATCGCTTTCTCGTTTAATTATGTTTTGGTCCCAAATGAGGCGAGAATATGAGCGCTGACCTCTATTACCATGCTGCGTGCGCTAACAGATTGCCTGAAGTCGCCGTGCCGGTGTGCAGCCGACCACCAGGGGTGAGTGTGGACTGTGTAGGGTTGGTTTTATGTCTGTAAAGTGTTTTGCTCAAAGGCGCAGGTAAGACATTATAGGGGCAATATAATGGGGTTCAGTGGAGAGGAGAACATACATGTTTAGGCTGAAGGAAATCTTCCATCAAAATCCATCCTGATAAACCAGGGACATTACTCATAGATCCAGGCACGGGACTGTGGTATCTTCTTATATGTGTTACCCATGGCCTCTTTCTTTCTAAAATCTGCTTTTAAAATTATTCTAATTAGTTAGGTGCTGTGGGGGGAGTTACCGGAGCCCATGTGTGCTCTGGCTTCACGGGCTGTTACACTGTCTCCCACTCTGTGAGATTACATCGGGCAGAGTAAGTGGGGGAAGTGCGGAGAGTGGTGGCACACGTGCCATTTTGAACCCGTTTTTAAGCAGTCCGTTAAACGCATCAGTTAAACAGTTTTTCCCAATTATCTTAATTAAGAAACGGACTAAAAAGGGTTCAAAACGCCACATGTGCCACACCCTGAGCGAGGTGGGGGAGGGCGAGACATTGTAACAGCCTGTTAAGTTACAGCATGGAGGGGCTTTGGTGACACCACCCAGAGGCTTTCAGGCACATTAGCATAATTTTAGAAGTTGCTTTTAGGAGGAAGGAGACCATGGATAACAAATATAAGATAATTTGTACGGTGGTAGAGTTCCTTTAAAGCAATTTAAACCTATTTAAAACAATAACCATTTCTTATTAAAGGGGTGTTCCCATTTCAGCAAATTATTTTTATTGCTTTTATGATAAAAAGTTATACAATTTTTCCAATAACCTTTCTGTATCAATTCCTCACAGCTTTCTAGATCTCTGCTTGCTGTCATTCTACTAACGGTGCATGGCTCGTTAGTATCACATAAAGTAATCAGAGCTGTGCGATATAACGAGCCGTCTGTCCATGTTTAGATTTCTGTCCACTCATAGTAAACATAGAAGCTTTCCATAGAATGACAGCAAGCAGAGATCTAGAAAACTGTAAGGAATTGATACAGAAAGTATATTGGAAAATTGTATCATTTTTTTATCATAAAAAGAATGACATTAATTTGCTGTAATGGAAATGCCCCTTTAAGTATTATCTGGGCCATTGGGACCCCGAGTATTGGCCTGAGTGTCGCTATCCTCTGTACACGCCTCCGTCTATAGAATTCGGCTGCTGGAGTCTGTTTTGCTTTGAGAATGAATGGGACGGCAGCGCATGTGCAGCTAGTTGGTACAATCATTTTGAGGTTTGTCACTCCATCGAGACTCGGACCCCCATCGATCAGTGAGGCTGCGGTCACACGTGGCAATTTGAACCCGTTTTGGTCCGTTTCTAAGGAGTCAACTCATGCGTTGACCCGTTTTAATTAAGAAAATGGTAAAACCGGTCAAAAAATGCATGCTTTTGTAAAACCTCAAAGGCACAGCGACCCTGACCCCGACTACAATGGTAATTGGGGGATGTGGCTGTGACCATTGAGACGTCTCTGTGTAAGAAGCTGTTTAACCACAATGTTCAGCTCTCCTTGTAATTGTCTTCTCATGTCAGTGATTGGACAGATCATGCATTGTGATTGCTAGGGTCCGACTCATTGGACCCCACCATAATAATAATAATTCTTTATTTATATAGCGCCTACAGATTACGCAGCGCTGCTCGAAGCCATACTGAGAACAAGGGGGATATGTAGGACCCCCTATTGTTGTTTATCTCTTTTGGCCTCCACTATGCTGGACACAGCAGCATGGCTTCATTCACTTTCAGGGATTGTCCACTTTCAGCAAATAATTGGTATTCTTTGTGTAATGAAAAGTTGGCTTGGTGCAAGGCTTAATATATCCCCGGTCATGTGATGTCACACAGGTGCACAGCTCATTATATTCCTGGTCATGTGATGTCACACAGGTGCACAGGTCCTTATATCCCTGGTCATGTGATGTCATACAAGTGCACGGCTCATTATATCCCTGGTCATGTGAAGTCAAGCTGGTGCACAGGTCCTTATATCCCCAGTCATGTGATGTCACACAGGTGCACAGGTCCTTATATCCCTGGTCATGTGATGTCACACAGGTGCACAGGTCCTTATATCCCTAGTCATGTGATGTCACACTGGTGCACAGGTCCTTATATCCCTGGTCATGTGATGTCATACAAGTGCACGGCTCATTATATCCCTGGTCATGTGAAGTCAAGCTGGTGCACAGCTTGATAGTATCTGAGTGTAATCAGAGCTGTGCACCTGTGTGATATCACATGACCAGTTATATAACGAGTCGTTCACCTGTGTGACGTCACATGACCTGGCTCTGCGATTTATCCACAGGAAGGTTAACAATGAGACTTCCTGTGGAATGACAGCAAGCAGAGATCTATTCACTACACAATATCAGTTGCTGGAAGTGTGCGATCCCTTTTATAGGGTGATTCAGGATTATGTTTTATTGATCACCCATCCTTGGACCCCCGTCAATCAAAACATTGATCTCTCGATCTATTACCTGGTGCCCCTGCCAATCAGATATCAGAAGGATGGGGCTATTAGATGTCAGCATGTCCGATCCCCTCTCAGGGCTGTACGGTTATACGTTGGACTCTTCCTCGGCATTACAATGTGACCAGCGAGTAACCTGCCCCCATGAGGGGATCTCATCTATTAATAGACCTGTGATTGAGAATCTCCTCCCCCGTCTGCAGCGTTGCTGCCTTGTTAGATGGGACCTGAATTGCATAGACATGTAATTGCTCTGGTGGCCACAGCCGGCGGTGTAAATGGGGTCCCGGCGGGTAAATTAAGCAGAATAAATCTTATCCGTGACTCAATCTGCTGTCAGCAGGTGTCATCCTTCTATAATGTACAATTCCCAATCGATGGCCTCCCCCCTGCCGGTCCTTGCTGTGTTCCTCCGGCATCCGTGGGTTTGTTAGTCACCCGACTACAGAGAGTTAAAGGCCAGGCTTGCCGTCTGTTGCTTCCCCTCCCACCCGGACCCTCGGCATTGAGCATTTGCTGCTTTCTCCTTAGCAACAGTGAGCTCATCGCGGACTATTTCATTGATTTCTCCGGCTTCTCCCTCCTCCTATTGCTTTTCCCATTCTCCCGAGCGTTCCTCCACAATGAGGCGTTGGTTTTAACGCTCCCTTAGGCCCTAGACGTTCCAGCACCATGTACCTGAAGTGGGACTCCGGTTTGGGGGGCTGGATCAGCATGCCCGCTGTCTCCGATGTCTTCAGATATTCCTGTATGGTTTGCTGGTCTTCTAGGGAGAAGACCAACGTGGAGCAAGAACTGAAGGAGAAGGAAGAGACGGTGACGAAGAGAACAAGTGAGATCCAGGTGGGTGAAAGCCATAACTGATGCCGTTATAGGTCATGGGAATGGGATAACATGCAAAATTCTAGAATGTTACAACCTAAGAACTGCAAGTCCCAGCATAACCATGGAGCGAGGAGATCCAGTAACTTACAAAGTATCCATTAACTTTTTCCTGCCCTTCATTCTTCCTCGCCCAGACTTCTCCATATTAATAATGAATACTTTTATTACTTACTTCTTCCCCCAGGAGTCTGCCTGAACACATGACACCAGTCTGATGTAGCAGAGTTAAGTTTGCGAAACGCCGTTTAATCAGCAGTCCTATGTAAAGTCGCAGAATATTTGCATTTTACAAACTCGGCTCTGCTACATCGAATGATTCATTCATCATCATCGTCATCATAGTCTGATGGGATGGTGCATCCATTCTTGGCCGTGTATATTGCTATGGAATTATGAGAGATGTGTAGATTCCAATAATTACACCCCAGATACGGCTATGTCAGCCTCCACTAAGACCATTGATGTATACGTGGGGCCCGGCACAGCCATCGGCCTCCTTCACCTTCATCTGACCTATATATGTAATGTAATACACGGAGTCCATCACTATGTATCTGCAATCTTACAGCACAGACCTTCCCCTACAGCCGATCTATGCCCCTGATTGTCCACTGACACTCCCTTTAATAAGATTTGATCACCCATTGTGCACTCATCCGTACATTTCCTGGAAGAATAACAGAGGGTCTGGCTATATATATATTTGTATCCACATGAGAATGGTCCCCAAATCCCTCAATGTCTGAAGCTGCTTGCAATTTTCTGCTCCAGTTACGATACAAAGACAAAGTTCAGCTACTACATGTACACACAGGGCATAGCCCCGGGCATGGAAGGGGGTGAGGTGCCCGAGTATTGGTAATCTACAGGGCTATTGCAAACTCTGTTGATAGAATATTTCCCCCTTAGACATTCATGACATTTTGCTGATTGGTGGGTGTTGGACCCCCCACCCTTATGATATTGATGACCTATCCTAAAGTGAAGGCATTGGATAATAGTCAACATTTTGAACCTCCACTAAAGAACAAGAGACACAGATGTAAGATTCCCGAGGGATTCGCCATCTATCATCTCCTGGCTCTGGGGACAGTCTAGAATTAGTAAAATTCGGGGTAATTCCTGGAAGCCAGGATGGGGGAATAATAAAACCTGTATCTGACTGTATCTGTGTTCACTTTCAGCAAATATGGTATGCAATTTTCCTATATACTTTGTGTCAGTTCTTCAGGCTTCTCTAGATCTCTGCTTGCTGTCATTCTATATGAAGCTTCATTGATTACTTCCTGTGGATAAATAATGGTCCCTGGTCATCATGTGATGTCACACAGGTATATGGCTCGTTATATCCCAGGTCATGTGATGTCACACAGGTATATGGCTCGTTATATCCCAGGTCATGTGATGTCACACAGGTATATGGCTCGTTATATCCCAGGTCATGTGATGTCACACAGATATATGGCTCGTTATATCCCTGGTCATGTGATGTCATGCAGGTGCAACGGCTCGTTATATCCCTGTCCATGTGATGTCACACAGGTGCATGGCTCGTTATATGACTGGTAATGTGACATCAGATAGGTGCATAGCTTGTTGTATCCCTGGTCATATGATGTCACATAGGTGCACTGCTCCTTATATCCCTGGTCATGTGATGTCACACAGGTGCACGGCTCATTATAAGACACAGATCCGATTTAACGAGTCGTGCATCTGTGTGACATCACATGACCAAGGACCGGAGTTCATCCATGGGCATTCACACGTTGGTGCATCAAAACACATGTGTTTTCATGTTACCGTGCGTTGGAGGCTTCGATAGTGTTTTTCTTTATAGCTGGAAGTGTAAGCAGCTTTAGAAACATCACATCACAGCTGCTTACACTTACAGCAATGAATAAAATGCTCTCAAAGCATCCAAACACATAGTACAGGCGGTCCCCTACTTAAGGAGACCCGGCTAACAGACGACCCCTAGTTACAGACGGACCTCTCTGCCCCCTGTGCCCTCTGGTGAAGCCTCTGGATGTTACTATAGTCCCAGGCTGCAATGATCAGCTGTAAGGTGTCTGTAATGAAGCTTTATTGATAATCCTTGGTCCCATTACAGCAAAAAATTTTGAAATTCCAATTGTCACTGGGGGAACAAAAAATTCTCTGGATCTACAATTATAAAATATACAGTTTCGACTTGCATACAAATTCAACTTAAGAACAAACCTATGGAACCTATCTAGTATGTAACCCGGGGACTGCCTGTAATATGAAAATGCATGTGTCAAAATGCCAAATGTGAAGGCATTCCTAGAATGACAGCAAGCAGAGATCTAGAATACCGTGAGGAACTGATACAGAAAGTATATTGGATAATTGTTTAACTTTTCATTACACAGAAATATCAATAATTTTCGGAAAGTGGACGACCTCTAATTAAATGGTTAATAACAAACTGCATCAGTAATACAGAGGGAAATGCTTCCTTCTCCTCTTACATTGGCAGTTACTGGCCTCCCTCCTAATACACCCGGAAGTCTCAGCTGAATTCCAGCTTGCTAGCCAGAAGACAAAAGCTCCCCGAAGTGTCTGATTACATAGAAGTCTATGGGAGGGAAGGGGGAGGCGAGTCAGAGCAGCTAGGTCACCTACCT
Organism: Engystomops pustulosus; assembly: GCF_040894005.1. NCBI lineage: Eukaryota > Metazoa > Chordata > Amphibia > Anura > Leptodactylidae > Engystomops > Engystomops pustulosus. The sequence continues at coordinate 88,541,087 of NC_092420.1, read as the reverse complement.
ACCAGTTCACAGAGGACTGCAAATTCACAGACCGAGACTGCAGAGAGGAAAGCTGTACAGACACGAGTATATATATGAAGGGATAGAGGCAATGCTCTCTAATGGCAGTTTATGAAAATATATTTAGTTTAGGGGGTTATTTTGCATGACGGGTTCTCTTTAATATGTTACCAGAAGCCCACTACAGCTACTACTCAGAGCAGAGATCTGTGCTGTGTTCATAGAATACTCCTCTCCTCTGCTGTAATATGTAACCAGAAGCTCGTAACAGCTACTACTCAGAGCAGAGAGAGAGAGAGCTCTGCTGTCTTTATGGATATCAGTCCAACCTGTTAATTTATACCATGTTGATCCAGAAGGCGGCAAAAAAACAGGGACAATTCCGTCCAGACCCCTACCATGGTGGACAGAATAACTCCAGATCAAGAGATCTCAAACACCAGTGCACTCCAATGCTTCATGTCCAGCTACAATCCTGGACTGAAGATCATTGGCCTGGTTACAAGACGTCACAGTGACTGTGGGTAGACTTCCATTAAACTAGTTGATGCTTCCAGCGGGGGATCACATTTGGGGGCTCCAGGTTACTTGTAGTTTGGTGTATGCACTACTTTGCGCTCTCAGGATATTTGAGGCAGCGATTGTTGTGTTTTCCAGGATCTGCAGGATGAGGTGGAGCGCGAGAGCGTCAACCTGCAGAAGCTCCAGGCTCAGAAGCAGGAGATGGAGGAAGTCCTGGCCGGGCTGGATGAGGAGAAGGCCAAACTGGAGAGCCAGTTACAGGAACTGCGGCTGAAGTGCGCGGAGGAGACCAAGCTGGTACGTGCCAGGGTGACGCCGCTGCCAACTACTACTTTCATTTCTCAAAAATTTGCAATGCTGGTTGCTAGTGGCTTGATCCTGGCATTCTGTATTGTAGTAGCGCCCCCTATAGACCGGTTTCTATTGTTTTATATATTGGAGGCACATCTCTGCTCTGTCTTGCCCAGTCATAAGTGACAGTCCCTAAAATAGACTGTGTCTAGACGTATAGGCTGTTCTGCTCTAGGGGCGGTCCTGGGCTGCTCTAGGGGCGGTCCTGGGCTGCTTTAGGGGCGGTCCTGGGCTGCTCTAGGGGCGGTCCTGGGCTGCTCTAGGGGCGGTCCTCTAGGCATATAGGCTCTTCTTCGTATAGATCAGCATGCAGCCAGATATCTAGGTTGTCTTCAAAGCCACAAGCCCCAGCGAGCAGGAGCCACCACCTACCATTATCAAACTGCATTGGCGCGGCTACACGCAGAGGTGAAATCTGCCAGACAATCTTAGAAAAATTTGACGTTTGATTACCAAAAATGCAGATTGTGCTCTAAACTCACACCCCCTCTCGTATCCCCCCTCCCGTCTATCTAGATCACGTGTTTGCAGACGGAGGCGTCCAGCCAGGAGACGCAGATTTCCAATTACGAAGAGGAAGTGAGCAAAGCCAAGGAGGAGCTGAGCCGGTTACAGGACGAGACGGCGCAGCTGGAGGAGAAGCTGCAGCAGGGGAAGGAGCGGCTCACACCGCTGGAGCAGCAGCTGCTGGACTGCAAGGAGGAGTTACGCTTAGTAAGAGGTTTCTCTTCTATTTGGAGGAAACGCGTTTCAGTTTGCAGAAATTTGGGTTATGCTATTTTAAGCGGCGACTGTGAGACATGAATAATTCAGTGATCTTTGGAGCAGGTGATAGTAAATCTCTAAGGGTTGTCTAGTAAGGGGCAAGCTCTGTGCTCCTCTGCATGGCTGGTTGTAGGTAGGTAGGTAGGTAGGTCAGTGTCTAGGGGGTCTTACTATGAATCCCAAGTCGCTGCTGGCTCTGTACACCAACACAGTGCAGGGGTTACTAGAGGAGCCTTGCTGGACCCGGACGACCCCTTTAAACATAAGCTGTTGTTGATTAATAATAATCTTTATATCTATAGCGCCATCATATTCCATCGCAGTTTACAAATCATAGGGACATACAAATACAGGCGCTCCCCTACTTGAATACGACCCCTAGTTACAAACGGACCACTGGATATGTGTAATTTATTGTACTTTAGTCCTAGGCTACAATAAACAGCTGTAACAGTTATCACAGGTGTCTGTAATGAAGCTTTATTGTTATTCCTGGTTCTTATGACAACCCAACATTTTTAAAATCCAATTGTCACAGAGACCAAAAAAGTTCTGGCTGGGGTTACAATGATAAAATATACAGTTCCGACTTACATACAAATTCAACTTAAGAACAAACCTTCAGACCCTATCTTGTATGTAACCCGGGGACTGCCTGTATATTAGATTACAGAGTACAAACAGTCATATGGCACAATAGGAGTGAGGGCCCTGATCACAAGAGCTTACAGTCTATGAGGATGAGGGGTGACACAAGAGCTTACAGTGTATGAGGATGAGGGGGTGACACAAGAGCTTACAGTCTATGAGGATGAGGGGGTGACACAAGAGCTTACAGTCTGAGGATGAGGGAGTGACACAAGAGCTTACAGTCTATGAGGATGAGGGGGTGACACAAGAGCTTACAGTCTATGAGGATGAGGGAGTGACACAAGAGCTTACAGTCTATGAGGATGAGGGGGTGACACAAGAGCTTACAGTCTATGAGGATGAGGGGGTGACACAAGAGCTTACAGTCTATGAGGATGAGGTGGTGACACAAGAGCTTACAGTCTATGAGGATGAGGGGGTGACACAAGAGCTTACAGTCTATGAGGATGAGGGGGTGACACAAGAGCTTACAGTCTATGAGGAGGAGGGGGTGACACAAGAGCTTACAGTCTATGAGGATGAGGGGGTGACACGAGCTTACAGTCCATGAGGATGAGGGTGACACAAGAGCTTACAGTCCATGAGGATGAGGAAGTGACACAAGAGCTTACAGTCTATGAGGATGAGGGGGTGACACAAGAGCTTACAGTCTATGAGGATGAGGGGGTGACACAAGAGCTTACAGTCTATGAGGATGAGGAAGTGACACAAGAGCTTACAGTCTATGAGGATGAGGAAGTGACACAAGAGCTTACAGTCTAGATTCACATTATGATCCACTTTATTCTCTAGAACCAAGGATCTGTGTATAAATACATTTCCTTAATGACACATGATGTAGGTTACAGGTATGGAGAGGGCTCATGGGCAATATGCAGCCAACACCTGCGATCAGTTCTGATGCTGAATGCAAGTATTGACCCATTAAATGCTAGGGGGTTTGCTAATTCTGCAGACCTGCTCCAGAGCCATTTCTGCAAAATAGCAATATTACAGCGTATTATAGATACGATCAGACCCCCTAGGGGAAAAGTACCTTAGGGCAGTGGTTTATAAAATGTTTTTTCAGAAAATTTTTGTAACAGAAAAATAGCTTCCAAATGTGGGAATCGCCAACATAAAAAGGTTAATAGAAAGTTATCAATACAGGTTATACAACCCCCAAAATGGTAGTAACGAAAAAATTAGCCTGCCCTACAAAACATGACCCCTTACACAGCTCTGTACACCAAAGCAGGAAGAAGTTATTGGCGTCGGAATATGGCGAAACGTAAAGTGTTGTTTGTTGTTTTTGTTTTTTGTTTTTTTGCACAAAGGGTTTACATTTTTTAATGTATATAGGTTTTAATACATTTAATCTGTGATTGTACCGACCCAAAGAATCCTGGGGAAATCGGAGCAGACCGCTAGTTTCATGTAGGTGGTTCTATAGAATTGTCTTCTTTCTAGGCCAAACTACAAGAGATAAAGCCGACAGAGAACCACATAGATGATCAGTTCCATATCAGCTGGCGCCATCACGTGGACCTGCCCATGGTCAATGGCACAGGGGACCACTCCAGCCTCAGTAACTGCAGCAGCGAGCCGGCAAACCTCCATGAAACTGCCGAGGATGAACACTCAGCCCAGCCAGAAAACCAGAGCCAAAGCTCTCCGGTGCGTGAGGCAGAGTGTTGTGTGTATGGGGCTATGTGATTGCTGTCTTGAATATTCACTATCTGCATTAATATCACAGGCGAGGAGCAGCCCAGAAATCACCCATACCTCAGGGAGTGACGGGGAAGATAAGGAGGACACCCCCAGTGCACCAGCACCTGAAGAAGACAAGGTGAGGAGGGGGGATGACCGGAGCCTTCACTTATCCGGACCCTATCTTGTACGTAACCCAGGGACTGCCTGTATCTGCAGAACTCACATGGAAGGTGATTAGAAGTCCCGGAGATAGCGGAATGTTGTGTCCGTATTTCCGTAGAATATAGTGCAGCAGCAGGACACAGGCTTAACCAGCTGCTGCACCTATACAACTCTGAAAAGCTCGGCGGGAAGGGCCCATCACGTTTGCATTTTTTTCCGGAGACTTCATTCCTTTAATGTTTGTAGCGAGATGATACAAATGGATTATAATACTGTTGTTGCGAATACTACTTTTTTTTGGCTGGGTTTGTTTTGGCTACGGTTTGGCCAAACGGGATGGTGGTTAGATTGAATAGAGTTCTAAAAATAGGCCGGAAGAACTTTGGGGGCAAATTTGGATAATTATCTTGTAGTCGTTTTTGAGAAAAGAATTTTAGCCAGATTTAAGGGTATTTTGGAGAATAATAGTCATCCGTTAAATCCGAAGATTGCAGATTTACTTACCCGGTCCATTCGCGATCCAGCGGAGCGGTCTCTGCGCTGGATTCGGGTCCGGCCGGGATTCATTAAGGTAGTTCCTCCGCCGTCCACCAGGTGGCGCTGCTGCGCTGAAAAGCATCGGAACGCACTGGAGTTCACCGAGCCGGGCTGAGTGAAGGTAAGTGCAAGCTCCGCGACAGATTTTTTGTTTTAAATGCAGTTTTTCCGAATCCGTCGCGTTTTAGTTCGGCCACGCCCCCCGATTTCCGTCACGTGCATGCCAATGCGCCACAATCCGATCGTGTGCGCCAAAATCCCGGGGCCATTCAGGGGAAATCGGCGCAAAATCGGAAATATTCGGGTAACACGTCGGGAAAACGCGAATCGTCCCTTAGTAAATGACCCCCAATGTAGATAGAAGGTAACTTGCTAACTTGGTTCCTTTAAGGCGCTTTTCCAGTCCACGGAGCGGAATTGCTTTGGGTTCTCCTGCCCTGGTTTCTTTCAGTAGCTCCAAACTAGGTACCAAGTTATCCATAGCGCAACTTTAGTGTCACATGTGGAAGCTCCTCCGCTCTGGTGATTAGAGGGGAAGGCGGTGCTATATACATAGAAAAAGCTAAAAAAAAATTGTCCCTCATCCAAGACAAACCGTTCCAAAGTGAGCCGACCCAATAGATCCAGTGGAAAAGGGGCTTTTGGGTAACTGCACACCCGGCGCCCGATCCACTGTAAAATGCAGATCACATTGATTGCCAGTATCCTGCTGCGGATTTCCCACATTCAGTTCTGTGAAAATGTCTCCCTATAAGCGGGGGCTTTATAAAATTATTTTTAAAAAACCAGCAAAATGAATAAATAAAAATGGCTAATTCTAGCAGCAGGAAGCTCATCATAAGGCGGTGTGGGATTCTGGCTCAAAATCTGGTTTTATTCCGTTCAGCAGTCATTTTACTTCTCAGATCTGTCAGAATTTTTAATAACATTCAGAATCCAAACAACACGTGATGCCCCCAGGACAGAATGAAGCGGATTATGCAAATGTTTGTCTTTGTTTCAGGAAATAACGTTCCACGTAGATCCCTTTGATGCTCAGCAGAATTCATCCACCACACAGGCCGTCCCGGAAACAGGGCTGGACTTCTTCCAGAGCGACCCCTTTGTTGGAAGTAAGTTGTGTTTTTATTTTTTTAACTGATTTATGATGGCTCAACTCCCTCTCCCCCCCCCCCCCAAAAAAAAAATTGTAACTAATAGCGTTATTAGCTAGTGATAGTAATGATTGAAACTTCTTGGGTCTGAAATTCCCTCTTTTATGTGAAATCTCACCTGTTTCCCTCATCCAAAGTCTTGTAACAATGAGCAGAGAAGAGTCCTATTTTATCGGAGACAAGTCAATTTTAGAGGCTGCTGGGGGAGTGTCACTTCAGATTCTATAGCACCTAGAAGCATGCTAATGGTGTCATATTAAAGAATCTCATTTTTCAGGCTTGTTGTTATGTAAAATACAGAATACCCTACCTGGGGATGGTGGTAGTTTAGTGGGGTTAAATCTGGTGACAGGTTCCCTTTAACCTCAGAGTGATCTCCTTATCTTTTTCCCTGCAGATGATCCCTTCAAAGATGATCCGTTTGGTAAAACAGGTGAGTAGTGAAGTAGAAAAAATGTTGCAGGAGCTACGGCAATTCCATTAAAACATCATAATCGTTTAAAAAACTGTTCAGACATTTGACCTGGCGTAGTATTGCATAAAAACCAGTAAACAAAAGTACGGAACGCCCCATGCCTGCTGCCTCCATCGGGCGTATTTGCAATTGTAACCTGGCGTATTAGCAATACTAATTATTTCACTTCTTCTACGCCAGAAAGCAGTGACAAATCTCCCCCATAGTGTGAATACCTCCCAACACGGCGTGCTGGCGAATCCCAAACTAAACACATTATTAAATGCATAATGTGAATACTTTCCAGCACAGTATGTTAATGAATCATAGGCGAAATACATTGCTAAATGCATAGTGTGAATACTGCCCCGTGTAAAATGATAGTAAATGACAGGTACCACTCTTTACTAAATGTATACAGGCGGTCCCCTACTTAAGGACACCAGACTTACAGACAACCCATAGTTACAGACAGACCCCTCTGACCTCTGGTGACCTCTCTGGATGTTACTATAGTCCCAGGATGCAATGATCAGCTGTAAGGTGTCTGTAACGAAGCTTTATTGATAATCCTTGGTCCCATTACAGCAAAAAATGTTTAAACTCTAATTGTCACTGGGGCCAAAATTTTTTTTTTGTCTGGATCTACAATTGTAAAATATATAATTGTAAAATATATCTTGTACGTAACCCGGGGACTGCCTGTAATATGAACAGAATGCACCAATGGACCAACAAATGAAATGCATTGTTGGGCGCATGTGTGGATACATCCCAACACAATGTGCTAGTAAATAAGTAGTAGTGAATGTGTAAATGTCGTCACTGTGTTTATCTCTATCACACTAAGCTGAATACTTGCATGGGGGGTCCAGCTACTTGAACCCAAACAGTGATGAGAATGGGGCGCCCCTGTGTGGTGATGTGCGTGTATACCAGGCTGGTGCCCTGTTTGCTCCTCACCACCCCAGAAGTGAGTGGAGCAGCGGGCACACATGGCGCCCTGTTCTCGTGATTGCATGAGGTCCCCGCAGTATTACATGTCGCTCCTTTACCTGCAGATCCATTTGGAGGCGATCCTTTCAAAGACTCGGATCCTTTCGCGTCTGATGCGTTCTTCAAACAACCTTCAGCGGATCCTTTCCCATCCACAAAAGCCGATCCATTTTCTTCATCAAGCGTAGAACCTTTCCCATCTGCAAAAGCTGAAACATCGGATCCTTTCTCCTCTTCAAAAGTAGAAAAGGCCGACCCTTTCTCCTCCTCCAAAGCGGATCCCTTTTCTTCTTCAACCGAGGATCCGTTTGCTTCTTTCAAAGCGGATCCTTTTTCAGCGCCGTTGGCTGACAGCACCTTGGCCTCGGTACGTCTCTATGGGAGTGCTAGAAGTTTCTGAGCACAGCACTTGGGTGTCTCCAGCAGCCTAATAGACAGTGAATGTGAGTGCTGGAGATAGTGGAGCGCTATGCTCAGCAATATCCAATGTACCTATGGTAGTGAATGGAGCAACATGATGCATGTCTGACCTACCTTCTACATTAATGAGAAATCAGTCAGATCCTGCGGATAGGGGGTAACGACAAATCCTGGTACCACCCCTAATAATGTGATGCAGAATGACTTATTCATCAGTATAGGAAAGGCTTCTTTACAGTCAGAGTATTTTGCCTCATTCATGTTCTTGTTATAATTGCAAATGTACTTTGTTATAGAACGAAACTGCAAAGACCAATGACCCCTTCGCTCCTGGTGGTACCTTTGTCCCAGCGAGCACTGAGGCAGGTAAGTTATTAGCTATTACTATTTCCTTGTCTACACCAGAGCCAGGTATCCAATGCACATAGAAATATTCTACTCGCCCCTTACTTTTTGGTTTGTAAATGTGGGTCTTGGAGTGATTCAGCTGGTTGCTAAGATGCTCAGATCCACACAGTGAACGCATTACATAATGCACTATGATTATACCGCTCTTCAACACTGTCTGCACAGAGCACAGCAGTGTGAGGACATCCCTGCAGCTACAGTCCTGGATTATAAATCCTTATCTTACCGTCCTGCAGCTACTAACAATAATCTTAACAAACGTTTTCATAACCAATAATATTTTATCCAATTTTTGTGCCAAAAATAAGCATTTTACTTCATGCGACTTTACAATCTATTCTTTGAATTTTATATTAAAACAGGGAACGACGACCCTTTTGCTTCGGTCTTCGGGAATGAGATGATCAGCAGCGGATTTGCGGACTTCAGTGCACTTTGCAAGGTAATTTCTGTTCCGCGTTGTGTCTTTTAATGTCCACACTACTACTCACATCAGAAGTGATAAGTGGGTCTAATAGTTTGATAAGTTTGCAGTAAAATGCTGAGATTTTCTAAGGTGGAATATATTTAATCAAAAATACAACCAGCCAAGAAGTAAAATTCAACAATAACTGGAATCTTTACCCCTCTCTTGTTGCTTTGAAGCAACCGTGCAGCTCTCTGCCACAAGAGTCAGTGAGTACAAAGGGGTTTATCTATTAAAGATATAGGGGATAAGTGTCTGACTGCTGGGGGTCCTACTGCTGGACCATAGAAGTGTAGCATTGTGTTTCCTTTGTCCATTCTCTAATATTATGTGAATCCCCATTATTGTGTGATGGTCACACAAGTGCACCGCTGCTCCAATCCCATAGCACGTAGTGTCCCTGCAGTCGGACCCCCAGTAATTCAGGGGATGGGGTTAGTGTCTTTAGTGGAAGAACCTCTTTAAGACTTATAGTGTATGTTCTCGTAGAAAGGTCTTCCCTGCTTAGTAGCTTCTTTCTATGAACCATTATGGAGATTTGTTGCTCCTGACGAGGGGGCACTGTCTCCGTCTGGAGAAATCAAGGGCTTCTTTACTATGAGAACTGTCACTCTGTGGAATAGCCGAGCTCAGGCGCTGGTCACAGCAGGGACAGCAGAGAGCTTCAAGAAGGGTCTAGATGCCTTTTTACACCTAAATAACATTGATGGTTATGTTATATAGAATTATTTCCCCTAAATCCCTTCCTCATCCAATCCCTTCCTTCCTTGGTTGAGCTTGATGGACATGTGTCTTTTTTCAACCGTATAAACTATGATACTATGAAGGGATTTTTTTACTTTCTCATTCACTCATAAGGTCGGCTATGACCTTCCTTGGGTCTCATGGCTGCAGGTACATCCATAGATGTAGTGCACCTGCATGTGCTCCCCTCATGTAGTAACCCTGGTACTAGGGGACATTAACCCTTTCATGCTCTGTGCCTCCTCAGACCAGCAGCACAGACTCCTTTGATGGCACGCTGCCCCCGAAAGAGACACTAAAAAAGAACAACTTGGAAGCCGAGTCATTACAGACAGACACTCCACCCGCATTACCTCCGAAAACTGGAACTCCCACTCGACCGTGTCCACCCCCACCAGGTAAGTATGGAGAGGGGGCATGCAGAGTGCCAGCCCTGGGATTGTTATGGTGATTCATCACCTATCCTTAGAAATGTCCATTGTAGGACGAGGCTTTCCAGCAGCTTTTATAAAAGTTTCCTAATTATGTATCATCCATGGGATTGATCCATTAATATCAGGTCATTAGGGATCCAAATACTAGGGGTTAGGGTTAAGGGGATATGGAAATCTCTGTCCAATCCGATGGAGGTTGAAGAGTTTTTATCGCCAAATACATCCAGATCCATAAACGATGGTTCGGGGTCTAACCTTGAGTTATCAGGGGACCACAACAGTCTTCTATGAACTGGGACTTTTAGGATCCGCCATTCCGTAAAATGTCACAGCAGTCCTGGAAAAGTCAATAGACCACAAGGAAGAGCAATAAAATCCCTTTAAAGGGAACCTGTCACCAGGTTTTACCCCTCTAAGCCTGCTGCCCCCAGGTAGGGTGTGACATTTCCTTTCTCTTTATGTGAATTTTCATCCATTTACCTAAAAAAATTTAAATAATATTCTCGCCCAAAGGCAAATCTGACTCTTCTCACCTCGTCTGCACATTAGATGGGTCCAGTCTAGTGGCTGCAGGGTTAGTGTCACCCTCCATTGTTCCCTAGGACCTACACACAAGCCCTCAGATCACTTGTAGCTTGTGGTCCCGTGAGCTGAAGAACTGGACCTACAGGCAGGTAAAAAATAGTCGGGAACTGGATCTGTATCTGCAGCTTGTATTGCGTACTATGTCTTTAGCTGCCGGTATCACTGGTTCTGTAGCTGTCAGCCTGGTGTGATTTGAAAGATGAGATTAAAGGGCCGTCTGGAGTGCAAATGGGTTGAGAAGAGTCATATTTGCCTAACAGGTGAGATATCACATAACAGAGGGAATTCTAGAAAGGACTTTTCATCCCCTAGTATAGTAGTTTAGTGGGGTAAAATCTGATGACAGGTTCTCTTTAAATATCTCCTTCCTTCCAAGACATCATCAGTCTAGATAACTTGCTCATCCCAAGTATTTGCGGTCAGTCTGTGTATTTGCCTTGTTCCTACATGTGTAGACGCCATGGGGTAGATGTTGGATAGGACTGATAGGAATGTGCTGTCCTGCTTTCTCCCCTTAGGCCAGAGGCCTCCCTCCAAGCCAGAGGACTTGTTCAAGCAAGGAGACCCATTCCAGGCATTCAATCTCAGCTTCCCCAGCGAGGTGGAGTCTGACCCGTTCACAGCCCACAAAGGGTCCGGCGAGGCCACGAGTCTTAGTAGCTTTAACACTGTAAGTACGATGTGAGCCCCGGAGCTGTCAGGACTGTAACCCTCCACCGGGAGGCGCTGTGTGTGTATGATGGGTGCCCTTCTGTATTTTATTGTCACTTACCTCGTGTACTGTTCTTTTATTGATTTGAAGTAAAATACAAAATACCAATGATGTCTTTTTGTTGATTTTTTTTCCTGCTGATTGTATTATCCTGCACAGCTTTGTCTAGTGATAACTCTAGGACGCAGGGGGGTTACGGCTGCTGGGTGGGCGATAAACTGAATCTTGGTCCCTATTAGTCCTACGGCTCAGATTAAAGGGATATTCCCATTACATCAAATTAATGTTATTGTTTGTATGATAAAAAGCTATACAATTTTCCAATATACTTTGTATCAATTCCTTGTGGTTGTCAAAATCTCTGCTTGCTGCCATTCCATAGAAAGCTTCTATGTTTATTTCTAGCGGACAGAAATCTGACCCTGGTCACACAGGTGCACGGCTCTAATTACTGTCTGCGATACTAACGAGCCGTGCACCTGTGTGACCATAGTCAGATTTCTGTCCACTGGAAATAAACATAGAAGATTTCTGTAGAATGACAGCAAGCAGAGATCCAGAAAACCACAAGGAATTGATGCAGAAAGTGATTTGGAAAATTGTAGAACTTTTTATCATACAAACAATAACATTAATTTGCTGTAATGGGAATATCCCTTTAATTCATCTTGCTCATTAGATGATCTCCCTCAATCACTGGTACAGCAGGACCATAGTGATGATTATTTATCTTAAAGGGATTGGTTTGGAATAACCTGTCCTGAGTAGAGATGAGTGGACCAGGCATTCAGGTTTAGCGTTCGGCCACCTGACCCGGACTTATTGGTTGCCAAACAGCCAATCCAGCAAATTTACACCCCTAACTACTAGCCATAGCTATGACTGACCAGAGGTGTCCTCCGGCCAATGATAGCCATGGCGGTGAGCCCCAATTTAAACATAGGGTCTGCTCATCTCTAGTCCTGAAGGTTAGCCCATCAATAATTGATCTTTGGGGGGGGTTACATCCAGACCCAAAACAATCTGTGCCATGTAAACTTAGGCACACTGAGCTAGAAGCTATTGGCTCTGTGTACCTGCTGCAGCTGTTGGCTCTGTGTTACTGCTGCAGCCGGGTTTCGGGCAGAACACCTGGACAACACCTTTAATTTTTCATTACTGAAAATATTAGAGCGGGCATGTGTTCTCTAATACTATCCTGTTGACCAGTCGATAATCTGATGGTGATCTGTACATGTTTTGGATACAAGTATGGCTGTCTACACCGGTGTCTCTCAGTCACCAGATTTTACCCCTGTTAAACTAGCACCCCCTTCTGGTAAGGTATGAAATGTCCATTTTCCATGTGAAATCTCGACTGTTTAATTATATTAAAAAAAAGAGTCCCATGTATATGAGCAGAGAAGAGTCAGATTTTGTCTGAGATGAGTCAAGTTTAGAGGCTGCAGGGGGGAGAGTCCATATCATCAGTTCTATGGTTCATAGATAAGAATCTCATCTTTCAGATCATATCAGGCTTGTGGTTTTGTGATTTACAGCATCAGAGATACAGACGGGTAAAAAGATGTCTCTGAGCTGCAGATAAAGATCTAGTTACTGCCTTTATCTCTCAATTCTGTAGCTCATGGAACCTCAATCTGAAAAGATGAGATTCTTATCTTTAATATTGTACCAAAACTTTTGTTTCACTTGAAGTTAACTGGTGCGCTGGAGGGGATTCTGGAGAGGACATTTCATCCCCTACCTGAGGGGGCTACTGGTTTACTGGGGTATAAGTTTGGCACATTGTCCCTTTAAGGGGTCTCTCTTAGATTCTGTGAATTTCTTCCGTACATTTTAATGCACACTGGTTACAGATGACATCATAACAAAGCACTAAATATATAAGAATCGGATATAGATGATACACACGGCCGCACGGCGGCCACATGGCGTCACATTGTGCGCCACTGACCAGGTAGTGATGACCAATCCTATGGGTAGACTGTTGATATCTTGAGATGGACAATCCCTTTAAGTGATGATCTTTCTGATTCTTTTATGTGAATCCATTGTTCTCCTCCATCTCTTCATTGATGTGTCTGTCCTGTGACTGCCACCCTCTTTACACCAGCACCCACCTGATCGCCCATCCGTGCACCCATCTCTGTACCCGCTCTTGTCTTGCTTAAAGGAGAAATTCTCCCTCCTTCACTGATAAATTTTTTTTTGCTCAGCCAGTGAATGTCTCTCTTGAAATCTGCAGTACCAGTCTGAGGACGATATGATCGAATGGGCCAAAAGGGAGAGCGAGCGGGAAGAGAAGGAGAGGCTACAGAGGCTAAAGGAGCAGGAGCAGGAGGACCTGGAGCTTGCCATAGCGCTCAGCAAGTCCGAGATCTCCGAAGCATGAGACCTCCTCGCCATCGGGTGTCATAGTAACTGTGTAGTACATAGACATATTTAAATAGTTTGCACCCTCTACCTATGAAGTATTTAAACATCTCTCCGATCCTCGCTTGCCTAGAGGTGTCTCTGGCGTTAGACAGGTAACGTTGTCCGTGTGTGATTAGAACATGGCTGAGGAGTGACACTTTGTATTTCTATATGCTGTGCCTCAACCCTTAAAGTGGTGACCTCCAACCTGCAGCTCTTCTAAAACTACAACTCCCATCATGCCCTGATAGCTGTGGTTTGCAAGAGCTGGAGAGCCACAAGTTGGAGAACACTGCGCAAAAGAAACATTCTAGCAAAAATGAAGCTTTGTTACCATCCACGCACTCTACTTGGCATAACACAAAGTGCTTTGAAGTGGACCTTTCATCTTCTCCCACCCATGAAGATTAACCAACCATCATGTAGGGGCTCTTTCACAGATTCAGGAGCACTGTGAATTTTATTTCTAGCCCCCACGGCTGTTGAGATATCAGTCCCAGTATCTGACCATTATGATCCTCTCCACTGTCAGAGAGAAGATTCTGGTAGGGAGCTGCCTTCCTCCTCTGCTCCAGCTCCTCCTCTCTGACAGTGGAAAGGATTATAATGGTCAGAAACTGGGACTGATATCTCCGCAACCAGAACCTGATTCTGTGTAGCATCCCCTACAGAATGGCAATCCCCTTCTGTGATGAAAGGTCCGCTTGAAAGGGGTTTTCAGGTTTTACAGCCCTCTGCTGGATACCCCCTTTTAAGGAATGGCCCATCACAACTTACAGTATCTTACCTACAGTGCTCTGTTCAATGTTCTCTGTTGCTCTGTGCTACACATAGCGCATCCTACAGGATGTACAGTATCCCAGAAATGCATAATTTATAGCCGTTCACCCAAAAACAGAACCTATCAGCAGTAAACCGAAGCCCTTGACTTATTCTCATTCCCACTTACATTTATCATGTTATTATAAATCTACTAAATACATATTTTTTTCTGTATTTGGGAAAGCTGGGTGACCAACAATATATTTGCAGTTACAGAATAAGACACCCAGCTTTCCCAGATTGGTGACTCAAGTCAGGACCATAATGGATCTTACTTAATTGGGTTTATGACAACATGATGGAAGTTTTTTTTGTGGTTTTTTTTTGTTAATTTTAGTAGGAAATTGACATTTTCTACTTGCTATGGCACTGGTTTTATTTGATTTGTATGCAGTAGTAGGATACGCTAGGGTTATTCATGTATAGGCATTTGACGTATCTTAAAGGGGTGTTGCAGTTTTTATTTATTGATCACCTATTTTTAGAATAGCTGATCAATATCGGATCAGCCCCGACATCTGTTGATCAGCTGATCGAGGAAGTTGAGGACTTCTAATAAGGTTTGTAATATCACATCCATTGGTCATATGATCATTCGCAGCTCAATGAAGCTGAGCTGCAATACCACGCCCAGCCATTATATAATGCATGGCGCTATGCTAAAAACGAAAAGTGCCACAGCACTGCAAACCGATGACAGAAGTGACGGGTCTCAGACTACCATGAATCAAATTCTCCTAAGGAATGGCAATAAGTACATTGTGTAATACCCCTTTAAGGGTACGTACAATTATACTTGCCCCCTAGCTTCTTCCTCGTCTGAGGGGGGTGCAGCCATAAAGCCTGGCATAAATAATCTATAGCTTTTTCTTCTCTACTTGATAAGGCTATGATGCTACTTGTCTCAATCGCCGCTATCTGCTGCCACTAGAGGGAGCTATTCTGTATACGTCTCTTGTTGATGACCTGAATTGTAACTTTACACAGATCCCCCTCCCTAGTGGCAGCAGCTGGTAGCCTTGATATGAGCGAAATAGTCTGTGCCCCATTGTCTCACCAGGATCACATTTAAGGGACCTCACAGCTATCACAAAAAGATGGAATGGATTAAAGATTAATTTGCACCTATAGATTTTAGAATGCCTGATGGTGCCCCCCGAAGGTCCCCCTCCCCGTCTCCTGCTATGTGTAACATACCCGTTTTGCAGTAGGTTGATGGATGTTTTTTTACCCTCATTCTGCACTGTGTGATATATAATGTGCCCTTAAATTGTGTTTTGTGACTTCCCCAATTAGCAAGCAGGGGTCTTTAGGTGCGAAATATCTCTATAATGCGAGGCCCAAGTGTCCGGGAGCAGAGCTGCCCTTAGGGGTCCAGTGCCATATACCGGCCCTCCGAGTACTGGGGGCATTGAATATTTCATGTGTACAGACCTCGTAGCATCCAGCTGTCGTTGCTTACCGATCCTTCACCATGGACAAAAGTCTGCTCCGTATTTCTATCCGCATCTAGTCGGCCTAGGTGACTTGCTGGTAGCCCCTTCCCCTATGGCCTCCTATAACAAAGGCCACAGATGCCCCCTGTGTGTAGATAAAGTAAAGAATTGGGTTATGTCTACATCCACTCCTCCCTGCCACCAGACCATGGGCTGGGCTGCGGCGTACCGACCACCATGAATTGGGCTGCGGCGTACCGACCACCATGAATTGGGCTGCGGCGTACCGACCACCATGAATTGGGCTGCGGCGTACCGACCACCATGAATTGGGCTGCATCGTACCGACCACCATGAATTGGGCTGGGGCGTACCGACCACCATGAATTGGGCTGGGGCGTACCGACCACCATGAATTGGGCTGCATCGTACCGACCACCATGAATTGGGCTGGGGCGTACCGACCACCATGAATTGGGCTGGGGCGTACCGACCTCCATGAATTGGGCTGCGGCGTACCGACCACCATGAATTGGGCTGCGGCGTACCGACCACCATGAATTGGGCTGCATCGTACCGACCACCATGAATTGGGCTGGGGCGTACCGACCACCATGAATTGGGCTGGGGCGTACCGACCACCATGAATTGGGCTGCATCGTACCGACCACCATGAATTGGGCTGGGGCGTACCGACCACCATGAATTGGGCTGCGGCGTACCGACCACCATGAATTGGGCTGCGGCGTACCGACCACCATGAATTGGGCTGCATCGTACCGACCACCATGAATTGGGCTGGGGCGTACCGACCACCATGAATTGGGCTGGGGCGTACCGACCACCATGAATTGGGCTGGGGCGTACCGACCACCATGAATTGGGCTGGGGCGTACCGACCACCATGAATTGGGCTGGGGCGTACCGACCACCATGAATTGGGCTGGGGCGTACCGACCACCATGAATTGGGCTGGGGCGTACCGACCACCAGAAACTGGGCTGGGGCGTACCGACCACCAGAAACTGGGCTGGGGCGTACCGACCACCATGAATTGGGCTGCGGCGTACCGACCACCATGAATTGGGCTGCGGCGTACCGACCACCATGAATTGGGCTGCGGCGTACCGACCACTAAGAATTGGATTGCCTCATGCAGACCAACACAAACTGGGCTGCGGCATACAGACCACCAAGAATTGGTCTGCGGCGTACCGACCACCACAAACTATACTGCAGCATACAAACCGACATAAACTGGGCTGCAGCGTATTTACAGTTTCCAGTCCATCCAGACCAAACACCACTGGCGGCTGAGCTACATCCATCCTCAGATATTCCCTTTCGCGCAGCTATTGCAGAATACAAATATAATAAAATATAATAAACCTCGATTTCTGGCGGCGCCAATGAAAAACCATAAAGTGACCTCCCCCAAAACCCCCTGAGCCAGTGCCATCCGATACTAAACCTGAGGTGCCACACACTTCCATGTCTTACTCTACACCCAGCTGCTATCTGTGTGTGAACTGAGCCATAAAAAGCAAAAACCCAAAAAATGTAGTAATTTTTTTGGTCATCTGGTGCTGTTTGTTCTGCACTTTGGCGCATTTGTACCTGAACACCATGAAGAATTCATATATTTCCGTCTCCACTGTAACCTTCCAATACTCCCATAATCCCCAATTGCTATGTTTTTTCACAATCTGCAGAGGGACCCGGCCCCGCATGTATTTGGCTTGTTTTCGGTACTTGCAGTGACTTAAAAGGGATTGAGTCACATTTGCTTTTTAAAGCTGCAGTACCACTTCCAGCCTTCAGACTACAGTGGCGCTGTTCATGCTTTTCTAATATTATACAGCAATTGTTTCAAACATTTCCAGTGAATATGAGCAGCTGGGATTAACATGATGGAATATAATCTCTCTTAATTGGGATCTTTCCATCTCTTAAAGGGGTTTTCTATTGAAATGACAGCTTTCCATAAGATTGCTCATCAATATCAGATCAGCGATAGGGGGAGGGGCCGGGAGTCTGGTTGTGAGACCCCCTGCTGATCAGCTGGCTCCTGCCGTAGTGCCTGGAAGTCAATCAATGTTTCCTGCCTAGTGGTCGACCCTAAGAACTGCAACTTTGTTCTAGTTAACCGTAATGGATTGGATCCTATGACTAGATCATTGGTAGTTTTAGTGGAAAACAGCTAATAAAGTGATGGCCAATTGCCAGGATAGATTCTCCCCTTTTGATTGGTAGGGGTCTGATTTCTAGGACCCGCCACAGATCTGACCATTGAAAGGGCTACATTCACACAACCGTAGCGGGACGAATGTACGCCCGTACATGTGTCCCCCATAGGCCGACAATGGGCGGACGGAGAAATACTATGACCTATCTGATCTCCGGACACCCACTTCTATGACCTATCCGAGCTCCGGACACCCCTACTATGACCTATCTGATCTCCGGACACCCCTACTATGACCTATCTGATCTCCGGACACCCCTACTATGACCTATCTGATCTCCGGACACCCCTACTATGACCTATCTGATCTCCGGACACCCCTACTATGACCTATCTGATCTCCGGACACCCCTACTATGACCTATCTGATCTCCGGACACCCCTACTATGACCTATCTGATCTCCGGACACCCCTACTATGACCTATCTGATCTCCGGACACCCCTACTATGACCTATCTGATCTCCGGACACCCCTACTATGACCTATCTGATCTCCGGACACCCCTACTATGACCTATCTGATCTCCGGACACCCCTACTATGACCTATCTGATCTCCGGACACCCCTACTATGACCTATCTGATCTCCGGACACCCCTACTATGACCTATCTGATCCCCGGACACCCCTACTATGACCTATCTGATCTCCGGACACCCCTACTATGACCTATCTGATCTCCGGACACCCCTACTATGACCTATCTGATCTCCGGACACCCCTACTATGACCTATCTGATCTCCGGACACCCCTACTATGACCTATTTGAGCTCAGACTCCCCTCCCCAAACTATGTCCTATCTGAGCCCAGGCCCTTCTACTACGGTCTATCCGGGAAAAAAAACCTATCCTAACTCAATTTCCCTGACTACGGCCTATCTTGCAATTTGTCATCACTTTCTAAGGTCTTAATAACCCCTGAAAATTTAACCCCTGTAAGGGTATTATTCTTAGTGAATGATCCCCAAATTCAAGGTACATATCCTGGATCATGTTAACCCCTGCATCGCACAGAACCTACGGGAGATCTACGTGTCTTTATACAATGAAGCATGTTCATACTTGAGTGTGAACTATTTTACGTGTACACTAATGTTTTACAGACTTGTAGAATCTATTTGTTATGATGAATAGGACGTGGACCAATGTTATTATTATTGTTATTCAGAACTATGTATATATTATATATAATTCCCATATATGTTCATCCTACTGACGTACAGCTCTTCCCTGCTGGAATTTTAACTATAACCACTATGGAAAACAATAGCAAAAGTTGTCTCCTGCCTTGAGAGGGTTAATATTAACTCCGTCTGGATACAAGCTTCTTTTATTGGACTCTTTTTGTGTGTTTTTTTTTTTTTTTTTTTGCCCTCTATATTTTATTGCAGCTCAATGTTGTAATTATGGACATAAAATGTAAGTACTTAATAAAGTGTAAATTGCTAGAGACTTTGTGTTACCGATTGTTTGGTTAAAAAAAAGGAGCAGGAATAAGATGTCGAAACACGTTTATTATATTGACTTCAGATATAGGCATACAGGAAGCTCAGGCGCTGTTCACACAGTAGTATCATAGCATTCCTTACAGCAATGCCCGATGCTGGCTGCATGTAATACCATCATTCACCTTTAGTGGCCACTGCAAGTTATACAAGAAGGAAACTGAAATGTCGCCTTTTGCCGGGTCACTGGAGTAGTTTTTTTCCTGTTATCCATAGGGTAGGGATAACTTACTGACCAGTGGGGGTCCCAGTGGTGAGACTCTCACAGATCACTAGAAAGATGGGATATTGTACCCCAAATAAATGGTCTATTTCTACCATAGAGATGAATAGATAGAGCATCAGGTTTATGTATGACCAGTTGCTCGGTTTATTTGGAGGTTCCCCCTTCTGTGATACGTCAGGGCTCCAACACTGGGAACCCCACCTATTATCAAGCTAATGGTTGAGCTTATTCAAAGAATAGGGGTCAACTTGTAGTGACCCTAACCCTTTCAGTGAATGGTCTAAAATATAGACAGATTAATATCAGAACTATATATAACACAATTCATGTCTACACCACATTTCAACAACTTGGCCCAATCTGCTTTGCTTACTCTGCAGTGTCGGACTGGCCCACCAGAGAATCAAAGGATCCTCCGGTGGGCCCGGAGCTATAAGCAAATAATGGATCCCGAATTAAAAGCAGCAGAAGATGAGGGTAGTTTGTAGGATCTGTTGCCCTACTGGATGGGTGGGCTACCAGAATAATTGTATTTGTTTGGGCTAAAGAGTCCCAGTTCAGTCTGTCCCATTTTAGTTGCTGGGTGGAGACCAACTCCTGTAAGTCACTGCTCCCTCTCCATAGACTACTATTAAATACAGCATTAAATAATGAAATCTACCACATAGATGCAGTATTGGACACCAAGAAAACTTAGTCTGGTTTGAGTCCCGTGAAACGGGATCCATTATTCCTTTATCTTCTAATGGCCTCGTTTTGGAGAAAACAGTCTTTTAAAATTATGCAAATGAGCAGCGGGGGCTCCTGGCTATGTAACCGTCTCTACACACCTCTGTCGTGGTGTCACTCTCCACCTCCAGAGAGGCAGAGAGTTGGTAATGTCATAATTAGAAGACAACGGGGGCCAGACAGAGCCTCTGAGGCTCATTTGCATCATTTTAAAAGGAGATTTTCTCTAAAACGGGGCAATTTAGATGATAAAGGAAGAATGGATCCAGTTTCCGGATACACACACCAGTGCTTGAAATCTACCACATGGATGCAGCATTGTTCACCAAAGTGGGAAGCAGATTAGGAAGGAGGGTGGATGATAAAAGCCAAAGTAAGAGGAGAAGGAAGCACTTTCCTCTGATGATATCTCTATAAGTTTTATATAGTGACTTGTATCACTGATTTATGTAGGGTTTGCTACCAAATTTAATAAGCATTTTTCTCCCACATCCTTCCCCATAGTCAGTTGTATAATCATAAGATATGAAGAGGTTAAGTGACCAGAGGTCGTGTAAAACGCACAATAGGTTTTACCAAAAGCCAAAGAACGGTTAATCTCTCAAGGAGATCTACTACGCATTTCCTTTATTCCGACCTTGTGCTAAAATGTTCAAGGGCTTCTAGCGCTGGGCGCTGGAGCATCGGGCTGTCATCATTGTGTAATCTGCTGCTAGATGGGGATGGACGAAGCCCCCGATACTCGAGACCGACGCCATGAGATCTCTGCATCATCGGATGGAATAACAACTCCTTCTGGAGTCGAGGAACCTCAGAAAATATCTCATTGTGACTCATTTTTGATAGATTTGTTGCAGAAATTCCCACACATAAATGTCCCGTGCCTAACTCCATGCACCCGCTGCCCCTCAATCCCCTGCAACTACTGCAACCGAATAAGTGAACCTGCAGGAAATCTACTATCAGAATCCATCATGATAAACCAGGGGTACTGGTATTGCTGTTTTTACCTCCTATCACTCAGTGATGGTCAGTGTAAGATTCCAGAGTGTGAGCACTTCATGATTCCTGATGTGCTATGAGATGCTGTGTG
This sequence comes from Engystomops pustulosus, assembly GCF_040894005.1. Taxonomy (NCBI): domain Eukaryota; kingdom Metazoa; phylum Chordata; class Amphibia; order Anura; family Leptodactylidae; genus Engystomops; species Engystomops pustulosus. Next base: position 88,519,560 of record NC_092420.1, on the reverse strand, counting down.
CTGACAATGTACTTAGATTATCAGGGTACAGGGTTTATCTACACTTTTATTTCGCTTCTGAACATTTCCTAGTATGTGACACAGAAAGAGAGATGAGACAGATCAGAGTCATGAGATGGATATAAGACACAATAACACAATCATCTCTGCTTCCTCATCTAATGAATTAAAACACGCAGTCAGCACTGCGATGTCAGCCCCTCCCATCGGATCCAGGGCTCATCTTGTTGGTAGAGCTCCTGCTGAACCAGGAAGTGCCTCTGTCCAACCCCTCCCGCCTTCTCCTGCAGTACAAGAGAAGCTAGTGGAATCTGCCCGACCATAGTCAGATGATTTACGGTCGGATCCAGGGGCAACCAAATTATAAACACCGGGACAGATCGAGATAGATTGGACTTATATCTGTGCTGTATATATGCTGTATTTTTTGTTAATAACAGTGAATTAGAGAATGTGTTATTTTGTTATGAATGTTTATTTTCACAGCAGTTTATTAAATATGACCCACGTCTCCTGCTGTAGCTTAAGCTCTGGATACATCATCATATACTTTACCACTTATGGATGTATCAGTCTTTCTTTCTCATCGGCGTCCTGAGAAACGCACAAAGACCAAGGTCCTGGGTGTCTTTACATTGCGCTATTTGCCCTGGAAATTCCAATATTTGATTTCAATTTACAAAAGTTTCTATCCTTTTCCATTCATAGTTGTCTTCACGCCATGCGTTGTTACTTATGCAAACTCAGTCTTGTGTTGCGTGTCGCATTGTGATGGTGTTATGTTCTACGCTGGATGTTCCAGGATGTCATTCGCTCTGTCGTAACCTCCCTGAGGCCACTAATTCCAGCAGTTGAGGCTAAAAGCTAGAAAAGACCAAAGATATCCCCTATATAATATAGCATATTTTTTTCGGACCATAAGGCACACCAGATTATAAGTCGCACCATCATTAAATGCCTGCTAAAACGTCTAGGTTCATATATAAGGCACACCAGATTATAAGGCGCACCTGATTACAAGGATGAATGACCAGCAGGAGGCAGACCTGTGCACAGCTCAAGGCAGCTGTTGTCTAAGTATGGTTCATATATAAGGAGCACTGGACTATAAGGCGCACCTTTGGTATGTCTGTGTTGTGTCCAATATGGGTTCTCTTTGCTCTGGTGATCCTATACCCATGGACATGAGGTACTGCTCATGCCGCAATAAGAATTTTTTACCCAACAATGAATGTTCTCCGCAAGATCTCCAAAGATGGTGAGGTAAACTGCAGTTTTTAGGTTTTATAAAATATCAGAAGTGGCCTCCACGAATAACATATTGCAGGCGATTGCTGCTTAAGACTCCGATGACAAGTAGTTAACGTCTGGGTCAATTTGTGACCACCTAAAAGGTGATGAGTAGCTCCCTGGCAACCGGATGAAACTCCAGCAACTGTTTGGTTGCCATGTAGTCCAGTCTGTTGTATGAGCGATTAAAGAATCACATCTTACAGTCCCTTGAGATGAGGGGGAAAAAAAAGTAAGAAATCTAAAAAAATCTCTATTTTTCAAACAATTAAATATTAAAAGCTCTTAACTTAGTTCCCAAAACCTCATTTGGAATGATCTGTGATTACGTCAGATAATAGAACGTGCCCCACAAAAATCAAGCCCTCGTACGGTTATGTGTAAAGGAGGATGAAAAGGTTATGGTCTTTGCAAGTTAGGATTTTTAAAAATGACGGCTCCAGGAAGGGGTTAACCACCTCAATGTTTGCCAGAGGTCGGTAAATTTTGCAGATGAGATAATCAATGGTCATCACGTCACCTGTCAGCAGAGTCCATGTTAATCGGTAAATAACCATCGTCAACGTATGCTACAAGGATTGTTGGGGCCTTAGGGGCCCCAGAACGTGACCATTACCTATACACAGAATAATGTAAAAAATGCTTTAGAGCTAGGGGGCGGGGCTGGTACGGATTTTGCACCAGGGCCAAGCAGTTAGAAGTTATACCCTGACTAAGGTGACCAAGAGTATATTCAAACCTGATTTTGTTTTGTTTTTTACAGATTTTTCAACTTCAAACTTTTTAGTTCCTGATTGAAACGGTGTTGCTGAATTGTCCTCTAAAATTTACATCATCTATTTTTTCCCATCTGTTTCTGCCCCTGCAGCTGTGTTTTGGGGCTTGTGTTGTGCAGGATAAGCTGTAGTTTTTTTTCCCAAACATACTAAAGATAAAATCCTCAGCAGGGTTTCCTGCAGAGACCAAAGGGAGACTTCTTTCGAGTTGTTGGATAGGGGATAACAATCTGCCCCCTGAGGACTGGGATCCCCACAGAGCGTCGGAACAGGACCCCAGCAGTCCGGTGAATGGGGGGTCGTTCCAATGCGCTTGGCAATTTCCGACACTCCCATTAATGTGAATCTAGCGGCAGGATACATCCTCGACTGAGCACTCCATCAATCCGTGACAACAAGATCCCTGTTCTCCGGGTGGTTTGGGTTCCCATTCTTGTGATTGGTATTTGTCCCGGAAGTCTAACCCCCACCGATCAGCTTATCGTCCTCTATCCTGTGAATAAGTGATAACTTGAAAAGTGGGTTCAACCCCCTTAATAATCTGTACTTCACCCATCCCTTTAAGAATGTTATATAATACATAAAGAACTAGGGCGGATATTCACCCCCTGGGACATGAAATCTAGAAGAGTAAACTGCTGACCTCAGCAGAAATCCTGTAATAATTTGGAAGAAACGGATTGTAGTTTATGCCGGCGGCGGATCCACAGATCTGTGACTGCAGGGATATCACAGTCCTGTCCTCACATAGAAGGACGCACACAATTATTATGTACAGTTATTGAGAGATGATAGATGTCTTGCACAAGTATTTAAGAAGTGTCTGCGCCACATTTGTGTCGCACGCAACTGTTTGGGGTCGCGGCTGTACTATTCATCATGCCACACAAATTTCTGCACTGAAGGGGGCGCTCTGGTGCTCAGTCGGACCATGCGCCTGATTTATCCAAAGTCCACCAGAAGTGTGCCGCACGTCCTATGTTAAAGGTGCACCAAAAGAAAAAGTGGTGCACTCTGTCGGAGCAGTGCAGGGGGTGCCAAATTTATGAAGAACGGGGACCAGATATCCTGAATCTGGCGCCCCCTGCAGACTACACAGGACACTGCACATAGTACACACTGCACTGTTCTTAGTAAATAAGCCCCATATGTTTTAGTTCTGACCTGATCCATTTTTCATGTCTGGTGATGAGAGAGGGTCAGACTATGATGTGCAGGGACCCCCTTGGTTCACTTTCATCTGCTACAGCAGCCTGCATTCTGTCAGCAGGGGGCACTGTAACTCATCTCGCTACCATGTGTAAGTACAAGTGGTTTAGTGATGGATGTTACCCCATTCCCACTGCTGAATATCCCCTCGGGCAGACCGGAGACATCTGCAATCAGAAAGGGATCTGTCTGGGATTATTTATTACTGGTGCTTATACATTTAGTATTGATTTGTAGCAAGTGCTTCAATATTATACCTGTCACCAAGTCAAATACACTGTATAACACGCCCCATGTGATCATCGCGAAAGATATGGCCACTGAGGATTTTATATGTGAATTATCTAATATTCAAGCGGGTGGTAACTTTTTGTATTCAGCAAACAGAGACACGCTCCCAAATAAAATACAAGGTTACCGCCTCCTTGACTAATATGAGACAAACTTCCGCGCACCATATCTTGTATGATCAGGGGCGCTGGGGCAATTAGAGAAGGTATTTTGTATTTGGGGCCATGAACCCTTTAAGATAATGAAAAGAAAGTATGTCCACAATATATCAAAATACACAATATTTCATACATTCTGATACAATGTACCAGGACTATGACATCTGCAGGATTATCTGCTACATTCATCCAGTACAGGGACACCTACTACATGGCTCATACATGGTGAGATGCTGCTCCAGCAATGGGCTGATGAAAATCTGATGAATCACATGACACGGAGAGTTCTATCCCTGTTATACACAGCGCGGTGCGTTCTTCCTTGGAACATAAGTTCACAGATGAGTTTGGGACAAACAGGAAATTGGTGTCACACACTTGACTTTTTACCATCCTTGTAATTTTCTAAAGGGCTGGAGAATCACATGACACGATCACGTTCCCATCCAAAACAACAAGAGACAATGCAGGAAACTGTGACTCCTCTGATGTTTGATGATGTCACATGTTTAACCCTTGCTAGACCTGTTTTCACGTTAAGACTAAGGCTACATTCACACAATCATAATTGTGCTTGTGATCTGGCCACACAAATTGCCGCCAGATTGTTGCCACATTTGAGGTCTATGGCACCCGGTCACGATGCCGTGACCACACAGTGAAGTCTGTACTATGTGCAGTTACCTGTGTAGTCTGCAGGGGGTGCCAGATTCAGGATTTGTGGCGACCATTCTTCATGAATATGGTGCTCCCTGCACTGCTCCGACAGAGTGCACCAACTTTTTTTGGTGCACCTTTAACATGGCAACAACTACATTCCCTCAAATAAATGATCATATATATATAATACCTCCACTAAATTAATACATATATGAATATAAAGCCCCCAAAATTAAATTAAGGTATGCAGAGCACCCCAGATTTATTATATTATCCATACATCTCATATATCCATGTACATTATATATCCATACATTTATTATCCATACAGCCATATGCAATCCCTGCCCCTGTGATTATATATATTATTATAGCAGCCCCTATTATTAAAGCTCTTGCCCATATATAAAAATAATAAATCAGTTACTTACTTCTGGTCACGCTCCTTCCATCCCCATCTTCTCCCTGCTATTCTCCCGTCGGATGCTCTGTGAAGGGATGCAGACAGCATGATGTCATTACACACCACCTGGGTCCTCCAGAGCAACGGAGCGGCGTGGACAAATAACTCTGTGCCACCATTAAAATCCTGGTGGATGATTAAGCGGGCGGCCAAAATTCTCCTAAACTGCCACCCCCCTTAGGGCTTCAATTTCTGCCGCCTGAGGTGAGATTCTCATTCTCAGTACTCTACAATCACATTCCAGGGAAAGAATACCCTATTCCTTTGTCAAATACCCCCCCTCCCCCTTCCCGACATTTGACGTACTATTACTGCATGGCGGGAGGTGCGTTCCCGCAATATGCAGTAATAGTACGTCAAACTTCTGGCCCCGGCTCCTGAATGGAGCCGGGGCCAGAAGCTGCGGGTGTCGGCTATATATTATAGCCGACACCCTCCTCTAACACCCCCTCCTCTGATCGCAGCCCCGGGACTGCCGGTGCCCGGGGCTGCGCGATCTCCTTCCGGGGAGCCGGGTCCTGCCTCCTGGCAGGACCCGGCTGTGACACACTGAGCATGCGCAGCATGCTCAGTGTTTCACATAATACAGTGTAATACATCTGTATTACACTGTATTAGGTGAAGAATAGCTTGAACAAGTGATCAGTGGATCACTTGTTCAAGCTAACCTGTAAAAGTAAAGAAAAAAAGTTAAAAACACTGAATAAACACAATTTTTAATAAAAATAATTAATTAAATAGAGTTAAAGTCCCCTAAACACAAACATTCCCTATACACATCTAATAAAGTAAAAATACCTGAAAATCACCAAAACCCCCCACATATTTGGTATCGCCGCGTCCGTAACAATCTGTACAATAAGTCAGAAATATTATTGGACCCGTACGGTGAACACCGTAAAAACAAAACCCGAAAAACTCGCCAAAAATATAAATTTTCATAAAATCCCTTCACAAAAATGTTCTAAAAAGTGATCAAAAAAAGTTATGTGCCCCAAAATGGTACCAATTGAAAGAACAACTCAACACGTAAAAAATAAGCCCTAAACTAGCTCTGTCAACCAAAAAATATTAAGGTTAAGTTCCCGAAAAGATGGCGATGCAGAAACAAATGAGATTTCCTCTATATTAGTTTTTCTCCAGTAAAATTGTAAAAATAAATGAAAAACTATATAAATGAGGTATCACCGTAATCGTAGTTATCTATAGAACGAAAATATTATAGTATTTTTAGTGTATGGTGTACGACCCACAAAATATACAAAAAAAAAGAAACCCCAAATTGACAATTTTCTTTTCCTCCATACATTAAAGAGTTAATGAAATCTCATCGAAAAGCTACAGATCCACTTAAATGAAGTATTTGTAAAGTGCATCTCATGTCGCAAAAAATAAGCCCTTATATGTCCAAATTGCCAAAAAAATAAAGATTGTATAGCCAATAAAAAGTGACAATGCATAATCTGCTCTGAATGGCGCAGCTTCCCTTCCATGCCCTGGGGTGTGCCCATACAGGAGGTTACCACCACATATGGGGTATGGTTATACGCGGGAGAGATTGGGGATCAAATTTTGAGGAGCGTTTTGGAATTTTATCCACTGAGAATTTGTACATTTTATGAAAAACACATTCATTTAGCCAAATAAAATGTAATTTCGAAATTGCATCCGATTTTGTTTTAACCCCTGTAAACCAATTAAAGGGTTAACAAACTTCATAAAAGTTGTTTTACGTACGTTGAGGGGTTTAGTTTCTATAATGGGGTAATTTATGGGGTTTTAATTTATTTAGGCATCTCAAATTGTCTTGAAACCTGAGCAGGTCCCTCAATAGCAGGATTTAGCTTTTTTTATGAAAATGTGAAAAATTGCACCTAACGTTCAAAGCCCCATAACATCTTACAAAAATAAGAGTATGCATAAAAAACCACGGAGGTATAAAGTAGACATTCGGTGAATGTTAGTTATTATGTTTTTTGGTGTTATGACTCATGTGTGGAAAAAGTAGAAAATTTAGAATTTCGAAAATTGCTAATTTTTCCAAATTTTCACCAAATATCTGATTTTCTCATAAATAAATGCAAAACATACCACCAAAATTTTTTAACTAACATGAAGTACAAAGTGTCACGAGAAAACAATTTCAAAATCACTTGGATAACTTGGTTCCAAAGTTATAACCATTTATAGTGACACAGGGCAGATTTGAAAAAATGGGCCGTGTCAGGAAGGTGAAAAGTGGCTTCAGCGTTAAGGGGTTAAATGCCATGATTTTGATTGCCTGCAGCATCTCAGATTCTATCTGCTCTCTCCTGCTGTATTACATGGACAGCCCTTACAAGATCATCATCATGAATATCTACATCATGATACAGGAGCTAGCACTCCACTGTGAAGGATATATTATTGGTTAAGGGGTTAAATATCAACAAATGCGATTGGTTAAAGTTCAATACACTATATGGAAGTTCCAGTGGGCAATATACACTACAGGCAGTCTCCGGGTTACATACAATATATGCTCCATAGGTTTGTTCTTGCGTTGAATTGTATTTTTAAAATTTTTTTGTTGTAATGTGACCAAGGATTATCAATAAAGCTTCATTACAGACACCTTACAGCTGATCATTACAGTCTGGGACTATAGTAACATCCAGAGAGGTCACCAGAGATCACAGGGGGAAGAGGGGTCCGTCTGTAATTAGGGGTCGTCTGTAAGTCGGGTGTTCTTAAGTAGGGGACCACCTGTATATAGAAGTACCAGTGATTTAACATTTATCATCAACCCCTTTAAAAACAACCCTTTCACGGACTGTAGAGATAAGTCTTGGCGTCTCCACTGCAAACATTTACACCTATATTGCCAGATGCCGCAGGGAGGAAAATACTTTCCAGTCCAAGCAATGTTCCTTGAGATTTCTGCAGCTGCTACTCATGTATTTAGCTCACAGATCATTGCACCGGATATGGGAAATCTCAGCTGAGGGTGAGACAAGTTATGTACAGGGTTTGCTGATTGGAACACAAACTATAGTTATATGTAAAATGTTTTCATATAATTGTTTTTAGAACAGGAGGACCTGCTGTACAATCTGCAGGCAGCATGTTATAGAGCAGGAAGAGCTGAGCAGATTGTGCATAGTGTCCTATCTGCAGGCAGCATGTTATAGAGCAGGAAGAGCTGAGCAGATTGTGCATAGTGTCCTATCTGCAGGCAGCATGTTATAGAGCAGGAGGAGTTGAGCAGGTTGTACAATATGTCCTATCTGCAGGCAGCATATTATAGAGCAGGAAGAGCTGAGCAGGTTGTACATAATGTTCTATCTGCCGGCAGCATGTTATAGAGCAGGAGGAGCTGAGCAGATTGTACATAGTGTCCTATCTGCAGGCAGCATGTTATAGAGCAGGAGGAGCTTGCACCTGAGCACCTCTCAGCATCCCCGGCTTCTAAATTATGCCCCCCCCCCCCACACACTGTAATAGTACCTCCTGATCCCGGCTGAGGAGCTAGGAGAGAGCTCCCATCCCACTCTCTTTAAGCCCCGCCTCTTCGGACATCACCGGCCGGCATGCATAAATTAAAAGGCGGAGATTCCGAAGGCGCGTACATCAGTAGAAAACTGATGGCAATTACACACAGGCTAATGGTTTTATTATTCTGTATTTTTCTTTTCTTTTTTCTTTCTCTCCCTGATTGGCGGCTCTGGGGTATGTGCTGGCTATGATGTAACAATACAGAAATTGTCGTTTGAAAAATATTGCATCATTATTGTTATATTTTAAACTTTTGTACTGTAGAAAAATTGAATAAAGAGATTTTTTTTTAAATGTTTGTCATGTAAACTCCCTTAAAACACAATAACGCACAATAATCGACATGATTATGATTTACACTTGTACTAAACTTACAGCACAGGAGTAGAAGTGGTTAAAAGTCCTGAAAGAAAACCTATTTGCAATAAAAGCACAAATAACGTTAAATGTAGAAAGATTACAAGAAACCTAGTAATAAAATAGATATGTAAAATCAATTCTACTATTAGAGAGAGAGCCCGGGGTGAGGAGCGGACGCACTAACAATAATGGAGTCCTCCTGATTTCTGCCGATCCCTGACATTCCAGCGCCGGAGAAAGAATGGAGCAAGGAAACTGGATGGTTACTCCTGATAACAACGATCAATACAAGTACAAGTTTATAGATCTCAATTATGAATATTGTACACAGTGTCGGAATGGGATACCTTGGGCCCACCAGTAAAATATGATCTTAGTGCCCACCACAGCTATAAGTTTGTTACATAATGGGGCACATTTACTTCCCCGGTCCTGTCGCGATCCCCGATCCGGACTGTCCTATGAGGATGAAGTCCGGCGCGATTCACCAAGATCGTGCGCCCAAGATCCTGCATGTGTCGCTTCCCCGCTCAGGTCCGCTGAAGTTCACCTTCTTCTTCCCGGTGCATGTGAGTGCATGTCTTGCGACACATTTTGACATGCTAAATCCTGCACTTAGTTCGAATCCGTCGGATCGTACCCCATCCCCCGATTTGTGTCGCGTGAAAGTCAAAGCCAATGCACCAAAATCCGATCGCGTGCGACAAAAAGCCCTTCTAAATGCGGCACACATCGGAAATCGTCGGATAGCCCAACGATAGTGCGGTCTGCGGACCCTTAATAAATGAGCCCCAATCTATTAATGTAATCATATAAATTCATAGATTCTCTATGCTAAATATATGTATAAATTACAGAGAGGGTGCCTTGTCCAGCACTAATTATGCATGACCTGAGGGTCCACCTAACTCAGGGGCCCACCGTTGGATCCACCTATTCACCTGTGGGCCAGTCCAACCTGATTGTACAAGTGACCAACACACATGTCACAGAAAATGGTCAGTAAATATTCCACTAAATGTGCATACAGAAAAAGTGAACCAAAGAAATGTTGTCATTTATACTTCCTTTTGTCTTGGTTAGGGATGAGTTCGGCTGAATCCCAAAGAGAAGTTTGTTTGGGTCCTTGAAACACGCCGCTAACACTGGTGCTGAACGCTTTGCTGATGGCATTTTAAGGGTTAATTAACACCCAATCACAAGTGTCACTTGTGTATGTTGTGCCCAAATACCAAACCGGTACCCAAACTTCTGAAGTCCGGGCTCTGGGACCTGAAATGGCAATGATCGGCACAGTCTTCTCATCACTATGCGCAGGGTGTTACTCCTCATGCCCAATTTTATCTGGGGGCGTGGCTCTAAATGTTGCCTCCCCCTTGACTAGTATGAGCTAATTCACATATAAACTTCTGGTGGCCATATCTGGAACTCGAACTGGTTCATGGATTTTATAAAACTAAACTCTACTCGCACTTACCTGCGTTATAGTCATCAGGGAGTTGTGGCCTCTATTGTCACCCCTCGGGGTATGATTCCTATGCAGCTTGTGTTGATATCATGTGAGGTGTGATGATAATTGTCACGATTCTGTGACTCTGCAGGACTCCCACACACTGCCGGTGACAATGTGACTCCGATGTGTCCTGCTGCTTTTGCTTGTGAACTGAATAACTGGGAAATTTGCTCTTAGGTTATGTTTACACAAGATATTTTCACCATTTTGTCCAAAGAGCAGAAAAAACAACAAACATTGTTAATTGTTTGAGGTTTTTTATGAGGTTAATAGTCATGAGGTTTTTACAAGTTTGGGGCAAATTATCAATCACATGAAATTAGCAGTTAATGTAATGAGACATAATTTAGGGCTCTTTCACATTGGTGTTCATGTTCAGCTTCAATTGTGCATCCGTTCCGTTTTGTCTCTGTATCCGCAAAAAAACTGAAGGTCCAACATTGCTTTGAAAACATCACACCTGTGAAAAATATGGACGTTTCATCCATTTTTTTTTTTTGCAGACCGATAGACTTCTATTTCCTTCTGTGAAAAAAAAATAGGACAGGTAATACGTTTTCACGGACAACGGATGAAATACAAGCCAATGTGAAAACACACATAGAAATCAACGACTTTGAGTGACATCCGTGGAAGTCACTGAACCACGGATGTAAAAGACAACGCCAATGTGAAGGAGCCCTTGGAGATACCGTATTTTTCGGACTATAAAATCCTTTGATTTTCTCAGAAATCAAAGGTGCGCCTTATAGTCCAGTGCGCCTTATATATAAACCATACTTACAGACAACAGCTGCCGTGAACTGTGCACAGGTCTGCCCCCTTCTGGCCATTCATCCCTATAATTAGGTGCGCCTTATAGTCCGAAAAATACGGTAGATATTAAAGGTAGATAGATATGAGATACATATATTTGAGGTAGGTATTAGGTAAATAGATAAAGGATAGAGAGACACCTATGAGATTAATAAATTAAGAGACCAATAAATTATGAGACCTATAAATTAAGAAAAACACAGCAGCACGGTCCCAAGTTCAAAAATGTGTGGTATCCTGAATCCTCCACCGAGTAAAGTCCACAATAGTAGAAACAAAAACTGTGTATATCACATTTAAAGGTTCGTAGTGAACATGCGCCATTTTCTTCCAAACGCTTTCTGCGTGTTAGTTGTAGCACCAGAGGCAGCCGTGAACAGCTGATATATGGGGGCGCCAGATGTCAGACCCTCCCCCACCTTCTGATATTGATGACAAATCCTATTAATAGGTTATCAATATCAATTAACTGAAAAAAAAACCTTTAAGAGTCATCTACAAAGTATTCCTTCTGGATTTACCCCATGAGTGCTGCCTACACAGAGGGGGTAGAGCGCCGCATACTTCACCCACCTACCAGCCAAACCAAAATATTATCTTCAGATAAGCTTTATTTATACTGTATATCTCATTCATGGAAGACGTCCAGCAGGAAAGCAAACAGAAGAAATTATTACCTGCACATGAAAACCAAGCAGGCTGGACTTAGTCCCTATGTATACAAGACACTTAACAACCGCATTGATCCGAAAAAATACAGAGCCGGAAATTCCAGTTTGATGCCGCCATTTGTGGAATGATCACTTTTCGGGATTATCAGTTTTTTTCCTCTTATCTAGTCTATAGCGCACTTCCCATTTATCACCTGCAGGACGATGACTCAATCCATACAGCTACTGTGTATCTTAGGAGGCCACCATAGGTGATCCCTTTAACACAGGCAGTGAATGTGCTCCAACCCAGGGCAAAGTGTAATGTAAGCAATTACTCCACCCAGATCCCTTCCCTAAGGCGTGGGCCAAATACACGGACACAACGGCAGATACCACATACTAGGGGGCAGATGTGTAACCCATATTCCTGCAGCATGGTGAAGCAGGGAGCCGTCAACTCCCCCGCTCACTCAGGGAGCCATTGAGAGCCATCAGAGGACTCATGTAGGGGAAATATCATCATACAAATTAGGGGTCATAGAATAAGAACATTATATAGTGTGGGGACTAGTAATTTACTTTATGGGAATACTAACGGGACTTAGAGAGAAAGAAATTTTCTGGTTTGTCGCTCAAAAAAATGGAAGTATATAAATATTACATTGCAGTAGGAGGTCTGGTACACATTTTATAATGGGGAAAGGGAACAGGAAAGGGCTAAATGTCTGATTTATAGGGGTCTGACTGATGGGACCCCCTGCAGTTGGCAATATAGGGGACCACATGCTCCCCCCATGAAGTTCTCCATACAGAATACTACTGGCCGTCATCTACGCCATACTGGACGACCTATAGAAATCCATAGAGCGCAGGATAATAGAGGATAAAAGTAGTTAATGGAAAAACCTCTTTAAGTTATGACGTGATATTTCGTTATATAAGGTCGGTGCATAATGGACTATAATGTAGGGTTTATAGTAATAGTCTTCTTATATGGGAAAGTGAAACCATAAGGGCCCCCTAAACCTCTTGGGCCCTAGGGCAACTGTAACCTCCGCACCCCCTCAAGTTATGCCACTGATTACAGCTAATAAAAAGGAATGTGGTTGTGTTAGGACATTTTTTTGTTACACAATGGGGGGGATTTATTTAACGTACTTGCAACCGAATTCTGGAGGTATTGCGCCAAAAGAACTGTCTAAAATTCCTTGCACCACATTTATGGAGGCATTTAGTCCTTTTTTGGCACTTTTCTGACTTGTCCGAATAAGGGGGCATTGCTTTCTGAAAATCGCCCCTTCTCCCAAAATTCTGGCACACACAGTTTATACCAACTAAAAGTAGGTCTTTAGTAGGAACCGACAGTCTTTAGACTGGCGCAGAGGAAGACTGGTGTTTTCTAGCTAGAGACTGGAGGAACCTGAGACACATTGTTAAATCCCTCCCAATGATCCCAAAAATTCCAAACCTGATGAATGTTTGGGTGAATGACGTGGCCACAGTTGACGTCAGGCATTCATCAATTTGGGCACAGGATGGCGCAGGAAGCGAGCTATAATTTTCAGTGGGATGTAAGTTTGTGGCTCTAGCAAGTAATGAATAGACGCACGAACAAAAAGGATCAGAATTGTCTCCCCATTTATGAAAGCGAAATAGAATACCATAGACCAGCTTTTAGCTGGTGTAATTGTGCGCAAAAAATTGCACCACAAAACAAGTCGGAAAATTAGATGTGCCTAAAAAAAGGCGCAACAGGCGCAGCATGGGAAAAGAAAATTCTGTCAGTTTTCCATTCGAAAGTCAATAATAAATGACCCCCGGATGTGTAGACCTCACCTTATGTTAGAAATATACATTGGGTGTATCTTTAGATAAACCAGAGCTAAAGGATAGGAATATACAAACATATGTATAGGAATATCACAAAACAAAACGCTATTAGTCCCCACCCCTGCCCTGTGAGGTAAAATTTTGCGCTCATCCTGTTAAATAAGTACCATAGTCATATCTGTGAGGTAAAATATTTGGGAAATAAGTACCATAGTCATATCTGTGAGGTAAAATATTTGGGAAATAAGTACCATAGTCATATCTGTGAGGTAAAATATTTGGGAAATAAGTACCATAGTCATTTCTGTGAGGTAAAATATTTGGGAAATAAATATCATAGTCATATCTGTGAGGTAAAAATATTTGGGAAAACTATTTGTACTTCAGAAAGGATAAGTAGATTGTTTCTATTAAGTCTCTAAGATTACTAATACTATCCCTAAAGCATGCTACGTTTTGCATAAAATAGCACAAATGAAGATAATCCAAACTCAAAAAAAATTCCACCAATAAAATGTATTAAAACACAAAAATTGCCAATAAAATATCTCTGGCCTATCTTTGAATATGTTGCCCGTGGCAACCAATCACAGTTCAGCTTTTATTTTCCAAGAGCAGCATACAAAATGAGAGCTGCACTGTGATTGGCTGCTATGGGCAACAAAGATGGCCTTCCTTCTAGACCAGGGGTGGCGAACCTATGGCACGGGTGCCAGAGGCGGCACTCTGAGCCCTTTCTGTGGGCACCCAGGCCATCACCCCAGAATGAAGTTCACCAGACAGAAATCAAAGAATCTGCCTGCAGAATCTTCCTACAATGATAGATGAATTTGCCCTCCTCCTTTTAACTGCGTCGGTGTCCTTGGGAGGCTGAACGATTGAAAGTTGTCAATGAACAAGGAGAAATACATTACTGCTTATATTGCTGCGCTGCCACTTTGCAATAAATAAGTGGCTTTTGGTTGAAGTTTGGGCACTCAGGCTCTAAAAGGTTCGCCATCACTGTTCTAGACAGTTTCATAAAACATGACTAGAAGTAGAGAGAGTTCAGCAGCACACCGTATAGGTGCAAAATATATAGTACATTGTGTAGGCTTTAGTATCTGTCAATATTAGTAAATTTGCCCCAAAACATGAAGGGCGCTTCTGAAATAATAGCTATCTGTACAAACGATGGCAACCAATCACAGCGCAGCTTTTCCTTCTCACAGTGCATTTCATAAATGAAAGCTTCTGTGTGATTGGTTGCTTTGGACAGCATAGACATTTTTTATTTCAGTCAGTTTTTACTCATCTTTACCATTTTACGTCTGACTATAAAGAATCACGATGGATTGAGTTACTGCAGAACTAAACTTTTCCCACAGCTAATAATTTTTCGCATTAGGAGTCCCGGACAGTTCTAAATGTCCATCATTGTCAGATGGGATTCTGATCCGAGAAGTGGTCGGAAGCTAGAAATGAGGCGCTAGAGGCTTGATGCGCAGCAATGCATGTCTAACATGTGTATAATGATCAGTGCACATGCATGAGGGAAGTGCTCACCCCCCACCCCCACCCATTTATCTGAGGAGACATTACCGCCGCTTAATGGCTTTCCATCACAATATTCCCTCAGGTTTGTAATTAGCCCCAGACACAAGTCTATGTCATGTGTCACAAATTAAGATCTATGGCTGCAGGATGCCCCCTCGCTCCTCTTCATGTATGAGAAGGACTTAGCTGCATCCTTACAGTCTCTCTAGGATCATAGTGCACATAACTGTTACTCCATGTTGGGCCATATTCACAAATCAATCAATAAATAAAAAAATTGCACAAATTGTGTACAATCTGCTCAGCTCCTCCTGCTCTATAACATGCTGCCTGCAGATAGGACACTATGTACAATCTCCTCAGCTCCTCCTGCTCTATAACATAATACTTGCGGTTAGGACACTATGTACAATCTCTCAGCTGCTCCTACTCTATAACATGCTTCTTGTAGATAGGACACGATGTATAATCTACTCAGCCCCTGCTACTCTATAACATGCTGCCTGCAAATAAGACACTATGAACAATCTGCTCAGCTCCTCCTGCTCTATATCATTCTGCCTGCAGATAGGACACTATGAACAATCTCTCAGCTCCTCCTGTTCTATAACATACTGCCTGCAGATAGGACACTATGCACAAACTACTCAGCTCCTCCTGCTCTATAACATGCTGCTTGCAGACTGCAGGTTCCCTTTAATTGATATTATCAGTTGTATAATAATCGTATGTAGCTGCAATTCTGTTACACTAAGAAGGCATTGAATAAACTTTACATTTGTCTCTGTTTTTAATAGCTGCACCAGCAGCTGCAGAACCTCTTAGTAAAAGATTGTTTTTGTTATGGTTGTTATTCTAAAAACCTGCCCTGGAAAGAGGTTGTGCAGAAGCTGCCTCGCAGGAATTTTGTCTTTCAATCACTTTGTAACTGGTTTAGGAAGTTTCTCCAGTACTTTCAGTTCCTCCTACTTGTGCAGTGCGGATGAGAAGTCACTGCTGTCACCCATGAGCTTGCAATCTAAGTGTCCCCCAGCTGACGTCTAGAAGGCTGGCTGCAGACTGTATGACAAGGGAGCTCCCAATCAGAGAGCTGTGAGAGGGCAGAGCCAGCCCTGCCCAAGCCTTGTGTGTGACAGTCCCTCAGTCCCTGCTGCTGTGTATGTGTCTATCCTCTGCTCTCATCTAGGAAGACTCAGTACCAGGAGGGCAGCATGTCCAGGGATACAGGTGGAGGGTAAGTACAGCAATCTACTGCCAGCCCCTGTGCCCACCCCAGCCCTCCTGTGGGCCTGGGATCCCAGCTGTGCACCCAGCTGCACCCTTCGGCAGACAAGGCGTTAACCTTGATTAATTCCCTTTAACATTCTTAATGTTTTGCTAGTTATTTATTTATTGTGTTGCGTAATAATAGCTGCGTTATATCCCAGAGCAAGTTTATGCCATCCTGTTATGTAAAGCACTAAAGCGGGTAGAAGCGGCTGGAAATAGAATCATCACATGTATCAAAGCCCAAAACTTACTGCATTGAACATGTGGATACACTGGTGCCAGTCCACTTGTGTTTGATACATTATGTGCCTTGTAGAGCGCAAGCTCTGTGGTCCAGAAAACTGGCTTATAACTGCATTGATCATACGGATACACTGGTGCCAATCCACTTGTGTTTGATACACTATCTGCCTTGTAGAGCGCAAGCTCTGTGGTCGAGAAATCTGGCCTATAACTGCATTGAACATGTGGATATACTGGTGCCAGTCCACTTGTGTTTGATACAATATCTGCCTTGTAGAGTGCAAGCTCTGTGGTCCTGAAAACTGGCATCCAACTGTATGTAACGTGGATAAACTGGTGCCAATCCACTTGTGTTTGATACTTTATGTGCCTTGTAGAGCGCAAGCTCTGTGGTCCCGAAATCTGGCTTATAACTGCATTGAACATACGGATACACTGGTGCCAATCCACTTGAGTTTGATACACTATCTGCCTTGTAGAGCGCAAGCTCTGTGGTCCAGAAATCTGGCATCCAACTGCATTGAACATATGGATACACTGGTGCCACTCCACTTGTGTTTGATACAATATCTGCCTTGTAGAGTGCAAGCTCTGTGGGCCAGAAAACTGGTTTATAACTGCATTGAACATACGGATACACTAGTGCCAATCCACTTGTGTTTGATATATTATGTGCCTTGTAGAGCGCAAGCTCTGTGGGCCAGAAAACTGGTTTATAACTGCATTGAACATACGGATACACTAGTGCCAATCCACTTGTGTTTGATACAATATCTGCCTTGTAGTGTGCAAGCTCTGTGGTCCTGAAAACTGGCATCCAACTGTATGTAAAGTGGATACACTGGTGCCAATCCACTAGTGTTTGATACATTATGTGCCTTGTAGAGCGCAAGCTCTGTGGGCCAGAAAACTGGCATATAACTGCATTGAACATGTGGACACTTGATTGCCAATCCACTTGTGTTTGATACATTATGTGCCTTGTAGAGCGCAAGCTCTGTGGTCCAGAAAACTGGTATATAGATGTGAATAATGAAGATGTTAGATATGCGAGTAACTATGTTATTATTCAGTAGATTGCAAGCTCTGTAGTCCACATCTGGAGTTGACCAGAGATGCGGTTTGTACAAAAGGATATTATAAGGTTTTATTATATCCAGTGATCTGTAAATCTGGACAAATACCTAGACACTAGATGACCCTTACTTCTGAAAGTTATCAGATTTGGGTGTCTGTCCCCTTCAGTGCCACCCTCCCCTCTTCACAATTGGGCAAGGGTGATTTATTAATATTCAATTTTGCAAAGGGTAAATCATTCAGATTATGAAGTGTTTTGCCATATTGTGCTCTATAATTAACTTAAAGGGGTCCTTTGATTTGTTAAATTGCTTTATTTTAGAAGAATTTGTTAATAATAAGCGTGCAATGCCCAACACCCTCCCAGATCAGCTCTTTTCTGTGTATTATCTATTCAGAATGAAACAGGAAGCAGACAGCACCATTCTGAGTATAGTGGCTTAACTAAGTCATTGCAGGTTAGCTACCATTCAAATGAATAAACATAGTCTGACCACTATACATAGAACGGCGCTGTCTACTTCCTGTTCCATTATCTTTTTATCAGAGAACAGCTGATCTTTGGGGTGCTGAATGTTAGACCCCCACCACCAATATGCTTTATCAATATTTTTGCCATTTAATGAAAAACATATTTATACTAATAGATTCAATTAATATGTGGAAAATATGTCAATTTGTTAAAGTTCTTTATTTTAGAAGAACTTCTTAATAACAAGAATTATATTAGTTTTATCCAGGACTACGGACTCTAACAATTGCGGTATACAATAGCAAGTGTTCGAAATTTATGCAGCGCTCCTGCAGGAGATATGGGGTATTACACTGCTCTTGTTAAAATTGTCACGCAGGGTCCTCCAGAATTTCACTGTAAACCGAGTGGTCCCTTTAGTAACAATAAATCTTTATTTATACAGTGACAACATATTCCATAGCACTTTACAGATCATGGGGTACATGTACAGACAAAATAAGATATTACAGATCAGGTGGAACATAAGTAGCGGGGGGGGGGATGCTCACAAGAGCTTACAATCTATAATATTAGATATCTATGTTTTATTAGATCTTTAGAGATCCTTTAGGGTTACTTGATCCTTCCTCCAGTTATTTTGTATGACTTCACCGTTAAAACTGCACTTTCTATGCTGCAGGGATGCAATTACCCTACTCCAGTTCCTGTTTTTGGCCCAGATTGAGTCCTCTGCATAAACTACAAGGGATAATGTCCCTTATCTTGGTCTCATTAATAGCATATGCTTGTGGCTGTCCTGGTAACAGCTCCTATCCCTGAGCTGTGTTGTGTGGTGGGAGGACGTGGGCGCACACTTAGGAGTAATAAGGTCTATAAGTACAGATAATGATGAAAGGCACCGTAGGGTCATCCAGCGCTGTCAACAGCAAGAGAAAATTGGCTACGCTGACAAGAACGTGCTAGGACTATAATAAGAATCCACTGCTATGGAAATCAGGGACTAAAAGCAAGTAGGGAACATCTTCAAGTTTTTGGATGTATGGATTTTAAAATACTAAAAATATGGATATAATATGCATTTATATCATTTCTCCCAACAGCCCTTTTCTGTGTATCATCTATTGAAAATGAAACAGGAAGCAGACAGCACCGTTCTGAATATTGTGGCTGGACTAAGTCATTGCAGGTTAGCTCCCATTCAAATGTATAAAAGGTGATCTGCAGTAACCTGGACTGACCTCTATACAGAGAACGGCGCTGTCTGCTTCCTGTCCCATTCTCTGTTTATCAGAGAAAAGCTGATATTTGGGGTGCTGCATGTTAGACCCCCCCCCACCACCAATATACTTTATCAATATATTTTTGCCATTTAGTGAAGAACATAGTTATAGTTAAAGATTTAATAGATACATGCGGAAAATATGTCAATATTTTAGACTGAGCATAAAGGGTTTATCTTATTTTGTTAGAAGTTTAATTAATTAATGGGTATATATCGATTTCAAATTTCTTTGCTGCTAGAATTTGGTCCCAAATGGATTTGTGGCAGAGGTTGCTGGTTACAAAAGAGAATTCATAGTTCGGACTTTGCAAAACTACTGCCGGTGTTAGTTATTGTCCCTGGAGAGATGTGTAATCAGACCTTTGTGTGTGTTTTTAGTAGCAGCAGGACTGTAAACATGGATTTATATTCCAGGACTGGAAGCTTCTCTAAGTGCACTGGGGGCATGTCCTCACACTGCTGTATATGCTCTCTACATATAACTGCTCCACAACCCCTCCTCACAGCTTTGTCCGACTTACCTTTTAGATGGTGGTTTAGTTTTAACATCTGTATTTCGGGAATATTCAGAGACATTGGACATGAGATTAAGGGTCATGTTAAGCAGCAAAAAGGCATTGGGAGTCATTTACTAGGGGCCCAATTTCCGTTTTCCCGACGTGTTACCCGAATATTTCCGATTTGCGCCGATTTCCCCTGAATTGCCCCGGGATTTTGGCGGATTGTGGCGCATCGGCGCTGCCATGCACGCGACGGAAATCGGGGGGCGTGGCTGAACGAAAACCCGACGGATTCGGAAAAACCGCCGCATTTAAAAAAAAATGCTTTTCAGCGCAGAGGAACTACCTTAATAAATCCCGGCTGGACCCGAATCCAGCGCAGAGAACGCGCCGCTGGATCGCGAATGGACCGGGTAAGTAAATCTGCCCCATTATGTCCTAATCTGCTTTTCATTCTGAAATCTCATCTGAATTCCCTCTTGCTAGCCGAGGGGTCAGATTACATAGTGGTCTATGGAAAGGATAGGGGGAGCAGGGACTACACTCATATGCACGGAGAGGATTGAAAACTAGAATCACAGAATGACCAGAAACATTGTTATTCCTCATGTACACACAGGGCTGGGTAGGGCTCTTGGGTCCAGGACTGGGCAGGGCTCTTGGATCCTAGGGCCAGACAGGGATCTTGGTTCGAGGGCTGGGCAGGGCTCCTGGGTCTAGGGCTGGGCAGGGCTCTTGGTTATAGGGCTGGACAGGGCTATTGGGTACTAGGGCTGGACAGGGCTCTTGGTTCTAGGGCTGGACAGGGCTCTTGGGTACTAGGGCTGGACAGGGCTCTTGGTTATAGAGCTGGGCAGGGCTCTTGGGTACTAGGGCTGGACAGGGGTCTTGGTTATAGGGCAGGACAGGGCTATTGGGTACTAGGGCTGGGCAGGGCTCTTGGGTACTAGGGCTGGACAGGGCTCTTGGTTCTAGGGCTGGACAGGACTATTGGGTACTAGGGCTGGACAGGGCTCTTGGGTACTAGGGCTGGGCAGGGCTCTTGGGTACTAGGGCTGGGCAGGGCTCTTGGGTACTAGGGCTGGGCAGGGCTCTTGGTTCTAGGGCTGGACAGGGCTCTTGGATCCCAGGGCTGGACAGGGCTCTTGGTTTTAGGGCTGGACAGGGCTCTTGGGTACTAGGGCTGGGCAGGGCTCTTGGGTACTAGGGCTGGACTAGTCACACACATCAGGGCCATGTAAAATAAGTGATGTGGATGATATAATATTTTGATTTGGTGGTAATGGGTGGCCTGACATTTATAGAGGAATGAAGCTTGTGCAGCACAATACATCCTCCTGTACATGGGGTCATTAGGATTTAACCTTTGCTCTTCTGTATTTATAAGGAGGAGAAATAAGGAAAGTAAACAAGTCACATAGAGA
The DNA here is from genome assembly GCF_040894005.1 of Engystomops pustulosus. Taxonomy (NCBI): domain Eukaryota; kingdom Metazoa; phylum Chordata; class Amphibia; order Anura; family Leptodactylidae; genus Engystomops; species Engystomops pustulosus. The sequence goes on along the minus strand of NC_092420.1, from coordinate 88,498,201 downwards.
GAGAATGACGGGTGACTAGAGATACAGCGATAAGGAGTAACCCAACCCTGTGCGAGCTGCACTTGGCCTCATTTAGCTGTAGCCTAAGGCCTGCATACAGCTGCACTCACCATCTATCTATCTATCTATCTATCTATCTACGTATAGAAAGTCCAAGCGGCACTATCTTAATTGAAAAAAATGGCTGGGTGCAGGCTACCCAGGACTGGGCCTCAAGTCCTCCTGTGTATACTTCGAAGAAAAAGTGCAGCACTCCAATTTTGTGAAACGTAGAAAAATCTTTTATTCCATAGTGAGTAACATACAGCGACGTTTCGGCCCAAACGAGCCTTCCTCAAGCTGTGAGGAAGGCTCGTTTGGGCCGAAACGTCGCTGTATGTTACTCACTATGGAATAAAAGATTTTTCTACGTTTCACGAAATTGGAGTGCTGCACTTTTTCTTCGAAGTATCTATCTATCTATCTTCTATCTCATATTTCTCTGACTATCTATCTTATAGCAAATCATCTTTAATATGTATCTGTATAGAGATCAATCAGATCTATCTATCGTCCATCTCCTATCTATCTATCTATCTATCTATCCATCTATTATCTATCCATCTATTATCTATCTATCTATCTTCTATCTATCTATCTATCTATCTTCTAGCTCTTACATATCTATTCATTTTTAATATCTATCTATATACAGGGGTGTAACTACAGGGGTAGCCGCAGTGTCAGGGGGTCCTGCATCTAGCCTGACACACTGAGGAATGGAATATGTGCGCTGTTATATACAGGTTATGCTGTACATAACACTGTTTGCTCACTGCAATGTGGTCAGGTGCCATCAGGGCCGGCGCAAGCACTGGGCATACCTGGGCAAGTGCCAGGGGCCCAGAGCTGCTGGGGGGGCCCACATAAGGCTGTACATAAGGAATCCATGAAATTGAGGGTGACTTTGTATAAAATACCCATGATGGGGCTGTGCGGTATGATAAACTATTTTAGGAAACAGGAGACTGCTTTAGTTTCTGAATTTTTAATGCCGCCATGTGAGTTTACTGCAAAGGGGCCTATTGAGATTCTGTCATCCAGGGGCCTACTAAAACCTGGAACTGACCCTGGGGGCTTTGATACTGTATGTGTATCTATATAAGTATATAAAGCTGTGTGATGGTAACATGTGTGAGTATACAAATATGTATATTTTATTGAGTGGGAAGGGGGATCCCATTCAGAAGCCTGCTACAGGGCCCTGCCTCTCCTAGTTACCCCTACTGGGCAAACGGTATATACTGTATCAGTTTGTATTTACTGTTTGTATTAGTGTATACATTTATATGAGTACATAAATATCTGCGTATAAGTGTATACATGTTTATGAGAGTGTATGGGTATAGAACTTTATTGGGCACATTTACTTACCTGGTCCCTGCGTGATCCCCGCTGTGCGTTGTCCAACGTGCGCCCGATTTCCTGCATGTATTGCTCCCCCGCTCAGGTCCCCTGGAGTTCACCTTCTTCCTCCTGGTGCATGTAAGTACATGGCTTGCGACACAATTTTAAAGTCAAATCCCGCCCTCAGTCCAAATCCTTCGGATTGTCAGACCGCCCACCCCCGCATGAAAGTCGGTGTGATTGCGCCAAAATCTGATCACGTGCGACACAATCCCCTTCTAAATACCTGTCCCAGTGGCACAAATCTCGAAAATTTCTAAAAAACTACGAAAGTGCAATCCGCGGTACCCCTAGTAAATAAGCCCCTATGTCTGTATATAAGTGTATACAAGTTTGAATATATGTATGTATAAATGTGTACAAATATATATATTTGGATCTGGAGGCTTAAAGGGGTTGTCCACTTTCAGCAAATATTTGATATGATTTGTGTATGGACAGCAAGCAGAGATCTAGAAAACTGTGAGGAATTGATACAAAAATTATATTGGAAAAGTGTGCAACTTTTACTTACACAAACCATATCAAATATTTGCTGAAGTGGAAAACCCCTTTAAATCTATCTATCTATCTACATACAGTACATGAAGCTTTCTGTGTTCCTACCTTGTAAGTAATTGATCCTCAGGTCACTTTTGTCTGGCTTTTGTTCACATCTTTGTCACATTATCTTTCTTACGTGTTTGCACATTTGATGTCACCACATAGATATTATATTTCTGGCTGGATTTCATTAGTGCTGCCAATATGCTAATACCAAGCCAATTCCTTGCATACAGAGGCGGCACGGCCCTAAGTGCTGACATTGGCGACGAACAGAGCCTCTTAAGCTAATTCTAATATACACAGAAATGGCTGGACGGTAACATCAACTAAAATGCCCCGGTGTGCCAACCTGGCATGAGACAGAGCCTTCTTATATAAAATAAGTAATCAACTTTGAAAATAGCAAATATTCACAAGTCCTATGCGGATTTATGCATCTCCATAGTTACAGACTACAAAGAAACCTTGTGTAGTCAGATCCTCTAGTCAATAGTTACTTCCTGTCATTTACCCCCATACTGTACTTATGCCCTACACATCTACAAGTGAGGAATTGTTATCTATGTATCTAATCAGGTTGCTGTTGACGGATTTGGAATTTTTATCATGTCTTATATCTTTGTAGAAGTGTCAGTAGCTTTATGTATTCATATGTTCACATACTCATAGGAGTAGAGTAGATTAAGGCAAAAAACCCCCATTAAAACAGCTCTTTCTTAATTGGATCCATCAACAGAACCCGCTATCCTTGATGACTGTATCCATGTAGCATCAGATTTTTCTGTCCTTTTATCCTCTTATTTCACCTTTTCTTGTAAATTCTAAGCATGGAGAGACGGACCCTGTGACGTCTAGTGATGCGCTATTTGGCAATAAGGTTATATTACATTGTTTTTTCCATTCGGAGGTGCCTGAGCATTAGGTTCCTTAGCATAGTAAAGCTGTGCTGACCCTGGCTTCATTGTAAAACTCTGTTTCTGCTCTGTTTTTCTGGTTACAAACTTGCTTTGACCTGACCTTGCTTTGACCATGCATTCTGCCTATCCTCTGCCTGACCCGACCCCAGCCTGTCTCTGGATCTTCTCTGTGTGACTCTCTATTGTCTCACACCAGCGTCCTCTAATACCAGCCAGAGGCCACTAAAGAGGATGAAGTCAGATACAGGGGAGGGTGAAAACTGACAACTTAGTTAATTTATATAATGTTTTAGAGATCAAACCGATCTGGTGGTCCCAATGTAGGCTATAGCAGGCTGTGCAGTGTTTGGGGTTGGCTGGGTTCGGACATTGTCAAGGTGTTACTATGTGTTGCTGCTCTCTGGAGTATGGAAAGGCTTGGTGCAACCCAATGGGAAGTAAGACTCATGGTCTGCAGATAGACGGCTTTACTGAAGAAATTCAGGTACAAAACCATTCAAGCAAAGCATAGGCTGGCTTCTCCAATCTCCTTCCTGGCAGAAGTCGAGTTTTACGCTAAGGAAAGTCCTGGGCTAGCTGCCCCTCTCTTTCCAAGAAGACTTGACTATGGCAGAGTATCCCTGTCTCAGTTCCTTCTTCTGGTCATTTAGGCTGGCTGCCAGGCTCTTCATCCAAGCTCTGTTCCCTAACTGCAGGACACTAGGGACTGAGACTGTTCTAGTGGAGAAAATCAGCACAAACAATGACAAAACTATCTACTATAGACTTACATTGAGCCCCCATAATATTCTATGGCAGGGGTAGGGAACCTATGGCACGGGAGCCAGATGTGGCTCTTTTGTTGGTTGCATCTGGCTCTCAGACAGATCTTTAATAAATAGTGATGGCTGCTGTGTGTGTCTTATCACTGGACACAGGCAGCTATGTTACATCGAAGAGCGTGGGAGCGATGAGGAGCTGGCTGTTGTGACCACCTTATATCTTCTGGGAGGCATGTGCTGTGGCTACCTATATAGTGGGAGGCATGTGCTGTGGCTACCTATACACTGGGGGCATTTGCTGTGGCTATCTATATACTGAGAGGCATGTGCTGTGGCTACCTATATACTGGGGGGCATGTGCTGTGGCCATCTATATACTGGGAGGCATGTGCTGTTGCTACCTATACACTCGGGGGCATGTGAAGTGGCTAGCTATCTATCTGGGGGCATGTGCTGTGGCTACCTATCTACTGGGGGCTATGTGCTGGGGCTACCTATCTACTGGGAGGCATGTGCTGGGGCTACCTATCTACTGGGAGGCATGTGCTGGGGCTACCTATCTACTGGGGGTATGTGCTGGGGCTACCTATATACTGGGGGCACGTGTTGTGGCTACCTATTTACTTGGGGTCATGTTCTGTGGCTACCTATATACTTGGGGGCATGTGCCGTGGCTACCTATCTACTGGGGGGTATGTGCTGGGGCTACCTATCTACTGGGTGGCATGTGCTGTGGCTACCTATCTACTGGGAGGCATGTTCTGGGGCTACCTATTTACAGGGAGGCATGTGCTGGGGCTACCTATCTACTGGGAGTATGTGCTGGGGCTACCTATCTACTGGGAGTATGTGCTGGGGCTACCTATCTACTGGGAGGCATGTGCTGTGGCTATCTATCTACTGGGGGTATGTGCTGGGGCTACCTATCTACTGGGAGGAATGTGCATATGGTACGGCTCTTATGGAATAACATTTTAAAATATGTGGCGTTTATGGCTGTCTCAGCCTAAAAGGTTCCTTCCCCTGCTCTATGGCATAATATTCCAGATGGTTTTGTAGTCTAAATTTTTTTCCCATCCAAAACAAGTGCTACCATAAACCCTACAGCAGTGGAAATTTACCAGCTCCTCTTTATAAAGTCAGAAATGTCTCTCAAAGTTCATTAACCCTTTTATAGGCACAGTACAAATAACCACAATGTATATCACATCAAGCCGTATTAAACTATACAGATCAATGCACATTAACCCCCAATGTGAAATAATGTAAGAAGATCCTGACTTTTGAATAGAGGAAATATCCAAATGTCTACAAACGTGCTACAGCTGTTATAAAACTGTGGGCGACCCGAAGTGCTTTACTTTAAGTGGAATAGGAAGTGGTGGTAATCCAGATCATGTCCGTATGTCCCGTACTTTAGGGATCTCCGGACTTGGTTACTGTGTACTGACCTCTGTTTACCAAGGGCAGGATTACTCAGAAATTCCGGATGACTGTTATACAGTAACATTGTCCTGATCTGCACAGAATACACCGCACAGCGCAGCCAGGGATTACTGGGCAAACTGGTTCTACAGGTGGACTTATTTTTGGGTTATAGCGCAGAACAGGAATGAGCAGCGTCACACACACCTATGTCCCCGTCTGCCGCCACTACAGGACCAGTACATTTCATGGTAACTGTATTACACCCAGTGCAGAGGTTGCCAATTATAGACAAAGGCGTGAGGAGGCGGAGGAGGTGACAGTTCAGGCGGCGATGCCCCGTTCTGCTATCTGGTGTGACACATAGCAGCTGCCTCCTGTGTGACACCACATGAATACAGGTAGAAGGTGCAGACAATGCAGAGCAGGAGCTCAGCTGTGATTACCATAGACATTCCCCTGGGACTTCAGTCCATGGAGGACCGACGCAGCTTAGAATATCCAGTAATGATAACATAGAGGGAACTGAAGTCACAGGTTATTGTATCCATCTGCATGGTGGATCTTTATACAGTCTTGAAATAAATTCTATAAAACAATAATGTAGGTGTTCATCAGCTCGGAAGGCTACAAAGAGACATCTGCAGTATGATAGATGTGGCTTGTGCTGTAAAGTTACTATCTGTGCTCTATAATGTGCCGCATGCAGCTGGGACATCACATAAATCAGCTCAGCTCCTCCTGTTCTATAACATGCTGCATGCTGCTAGGACACTGTGTAAAATATGCTAGGCTCCTCCTGGTCTGTAAAGGAAAGGACACTATGTACAATCTGCTCAGCTCCTCCTGCTCTATAATGTGCCTCATGCAGCTAGGACACTATATGAATCTGCTCATCTCCTTCTGCTCTATAATGTGCCTCATGCAGCTAGGACACTATATGAATCTGCTCATCTCCTTCTGCTCTATAATGTGTCGCATGCAGCTAGGACACTATGTGAATCTGCTCATCTCCTTCTTCTCTATAACATGCTGCATGCTGCTAGGACACTATGTACAATCTGATAGGCTCCTCCTGTTTTGTAACATACTGCTGGCAGATAGGACACTATGTACAATCTGCTCTACTCTTCCTTCTTTATGATGTGCCTCATGCAGCTAGGATACTATGTGATCTGGTCATCTCCTTCTGCTCTATAACATGCCATATGCCACTAGGACACTATGTACAATCTGCTCAGCTCCTCCTGATCTATAATATGCTGCCTGCAGATAGGACACTATATACAATCTGCTCAGCTCCTCCTGCTCTATAACATGCTGCCTGCAGATAGGACACTATGTACAATCTGCTCTGCTCCTCCTGCTCTATAACATGCAGCCTGCAGATAGGACACTATGTACAATCTGCTCAGCTCCTCCTGCTCTATAATATTCTTGTTCCCGGTGCATGAAAGTGCTTGGTCTTGCAACACAATTCTTTTTTAAAATTCAGCGGTTTGTCCGAATCCGTCGGGTTGTCCGACGGCCAAGCCCCCCGATTTCTGACGAATGCAAGCCGGCGCCGATGCGACACAATCCGATCGTGTGCGACAAAAACCTGGGGCAATTTGGCGCAAAATGGAAATATTCGGGAAACCCAACGAAAGTGCAGTGTTCGGACCCTTAGTAAGTGTCCCCCAATGTATGATAGGTTTAGCTCCTCTTGCTCTGTAGAGTCTACAAGATTCTTCCGGCATATAGGACACTATATACAATCTGTTCAGCTCCTCCTGCTCTGTATAATGCTGCCTGCAGATAGGACACTATGTACAATCCACTCAGCTCCTCTCTCTCTATAACATGCTACCTGCAGATAGGACACTATGTACAATCTGCTCAGCTCCTCCTGTTCTATAACATGCGACCTGCAGATAAGACATTATGTGACACTATGTATAGTCTACTCAGATGTAAGGTTAATTATATGACCATTTAAAAGTATGGGATATGGTATTCGCCTCTTGCCTTGAGCACTGCTTCTGAGATATACATTGCAAGCATACTTGTACCATATATCTGCATATCTCTATAATATATAAACGTCTTCCTTTACTTCCATAATACTGTCGTGTGTAGATTGTATTGCATGGCCATTGGCTCACGTACCAAAAATAAATGGCGATTTAACAGGTCCTGTACTCCCGTTTTCTGGTCCTGGTGTCGAACTGTCTGCCAGTGCAGTTGCCCACCGGATACATCCGGAGCCTTTGGCACAGCCTTGGAGCGGGTATTTCATCATATGCCGTATTGCTCTATAATGTCTTATTCAGTCTGTATATATACACCATGATCTGCAGAGCGTTGCAGAATATGATTTATTATATTATTATTATTAGTAGTAGTAGTAATCCTCTTACAAGGAAACTCCAATCTCCCAATTAGGGCGCATCCTGTCTGTATCCGGTGGGGTTATTGCTGGTATTTCTAGTAAATCCTATAATCCATCAATGGTATGTACCATACAAATCAATGTTCCCCTATACATGAGGCGTGACCAGTTACATTACACTGATTACTTGTATGAAGAATAGATCCACGTGGGGAGCAGCGGGGGTAAATCCAGTGACAGTCATCTACTATCATATAGTGACATTTCCATTTTTTTCGTTCTTTCTTTTGGCAATGCTTATGTTTACTTTTCTGTAAAAAAAAATTTATGAAATCTAAGGTTTCCATGTGCTGCCATCTAGTGGCCATACTTCACTAAACTGCAGCTAGAGCCACGTAGAGCGTCTCACTTTACAGCCTACAGCGATGCTGAATAATCAGTATATGATAATAATCAGTAAATGACATGTCTATGGCGCTGCCGCAGATAAGACACATAGGCAGTAGTGTAGATAGTAGACATATATTAACATGAATTTACCTGGATATAAATTGTCACTGTCACGCTCCATGTACCAGATGTGATTAGCAAGTTCTTATTTATAGCAATAAAATATAATATAGATTAGACAAAAGGTCTTATTTTCCCCCCAGAAATAGCGCCGCTCTATTGTCCGTGTCTGGTATTGCACATCATCCCAATTCCGTGCCTCATACAAGGTATACACAATGTGGAATATTACACAAAAATTGAAACAAGCCGAAAATGGGGAGCCACCCCCAGACGAAGGCTGCGAGTCAGCCGAAACGCGCGTCGGGGCGTTGTCACTCCGGACATCGATCATCTTTAAACATGGGTAAGATACGTTGCACCTACGGACCATATATGTTCATACATTTTGCCCACTATTAGGTTTGATCCAATTGACAATTGTGCCTTATCTCCCATTCACACTAGATGAAGGCCATTGGTGCCTTCAACCTACACATAATTTTTCTGATGATCCTGTCATTTGGAGTGCAACTTTTTCTTGTGTCCCCCTTGGGGTAGAATCATTTTTTAAACCAGTGTTTGTCATTTTGTTATTTGTGTTTTGACTTAGCGTTGGTTTTTCTCTTCCACTTTGTCGAGAGGAAGAACAATTGGTTTTACAATGTGGAATATCAAGATTGACATATCGGGGCACATTTACTTACCCGTCCGCTCGAGTTCCCCGAAAGTGCATTGTCTGTGTATAATGCCCTGTGCTGCGATTCACTAAGATCGTGCGCCCGATATCCTGCATGTGTCGCTTCCCCGCTCAGGTCCGCCGGAGTTCACCTTCTTCTTCCTGGTGCATGTAAGTGCATTGTCTTGCAAAACAATTTGAAAGTTAAATCCCACGCTCAGTCCGATTCCGTCACATCGTCCGACGGTACACCCCCCTGATTTCTGTCGCATGTAAGCAGCGTAACTGCACCACAATCCGATCACGTGTGACGCAATCCCAGCGCAGACACCTGTTAAATCACTGTCCAAGCTGTGTAATCCCCGAAAACAGCGAACAGTCCGACGAAAGTGAGATCCGCAACCCTTAGTAAATGAGCCCCATTGTGTCTTAATCTTAAAGGAATATTCCCATTTCAGCAAATTAATGTTTTTGTTTATATGATGAAAAATAATTACATTTTCCAATATACTTTTTGTATCAATTCTTCACAGTTTCCTAGA